>NW_011494677.1:3808881-3813455 GCF_000754665.1 Bison bison bison | reverse complement strand
TCAGGCACGAGTACTGGAATGGGTTGCCATTTCCTTCTCTGGTATATATATGTATATAAAGCCAAATCACTGTGCTGTACGGCAGAAATTAACATTGTAAACCAACTATGTTGTTGTTGTTCAGTCACCCAGTTGTGTCTGACTCTTTGTGATTCCATGGACTGCAGCATGCCAGCCCTCCCTGTCCTTCACCATCTCCTGAAGTTTGCCCAAGTTTATGTACACTGCATCGGTGATGTCCTTGGGTCATCTCATCCTCTGACACCCTCTTCTCATTCTGCCCTCAATCCTTCCCAGCATCAGGGACTTTTTCAATGAGTTGGCTGCTTGCATCAGGTGACTGAAATACTGGAGCTTCAGCTTCAGCATCAGTCCTTCCAATGAGTATTCAAGGTTTATTTCCTTTAATATTGATTGGTTTGATCTCCTTGCTGTGCAACAGACTCTCAGGAGTCTTCTCCAGCGCCACAATTTGAAGGTATCAATTGATACCTCTGCCTTCTTTACAGTCCAGTTCTCACAAGAAAAGATAAAATCCCCCACACAAAGTAAATTCTGAACCTTTTCTTGCCATCTGGAATTCCATTTTCTGGTATATGTGTGTTTCCAAGTATATCAACAGATTGTAGAAATGTATCGTAAAGAGTTACAACTGAGAGTTACAAAGACAATATGAGTTGTCTCAGTAAGCAATCTGAGTTCAGTTCACTGCAGATGAAATGTGCTAAAATATCCAAGAATGAAGGAGCTCAGTCTTCTTTGGAGGAAAAAGCTTACTGAGAAATAAGAATGGTCACTTGCTTTTGCTAGTCCTCCTTAGCAAAGAGAAGACCACTTGCAGACCGAGCCAGCAGTCAATTATAACCATGAATAGCAATGCATCAGAAGATACCTAAGGGCTTCCCAGGTAGTTCAAATGGTAAAGAATCTGCCTGCAACGTGAGAGACCTGGGTTCGATCCCTGGGTTGGGAAGATCCCCTGGCGAAGGGACTGGCAACCCACTCCACTATTCTTGCCTGGAGAATTCCATGGACAGAGGAGCCTGGTAGGTTACAGTCCATGAGGTCGCAAAGTGTTGGACACGACTAAGTGATGAACATCTTCACTTCAGAAGATAGCTTCCCACCAACCAGGAGCAATGAGTCTGAACTTTATCTTTCCGTATCAAACTTGGTGTCAACCCTGAACACTTCTGTCCCATTGTAGCTTTCCATTACTCATCTGCAAACAGTTTGTCTGACCCTAAGTTTTGATTTTCTGGATTATCTGGTTCCATTTCGATTCACTTTGATGAATATTCACTGAATTCTGCTCTGTGCACTGAATTGTGTTAAATCAAGGTACTACAAGGATAAAGACTAACCAAAATCTCACCAAATCATGAAAATAGAAATCTGAGAAATAAATGGACCTTGACTTAAATGAACACATATCTAAAATGTGGGACTGATCACCAGTATTATTACTAATCTTGGTCCCATATCTATTTATTGTTTGGTTCCAGGCATCTCCTCCTGGGGCCACTATCTGTTACTTACCCCAAATTCTTTCTGCCACACCAAGGACCATCTTGGACTCTTTGGGTACTGATTCACAACATATGTTTTCTAAAAATTTAACAGTGTGGTTTGATTGGCAACCCATCTTAGGGTCATTCCTTCACCTGGTTTTTAGCATGGCCCATTCTTGCCTTCTTTATCCTCCCTACCAGCTTTCTATAAATATTTCATAATGTTTTGTACCCAAGCTTCTATAGGTTATGGAACTCTAGTGTGTTAGCTGGTAATATTATGATGTTCACGTTAGTATTCAAACATTGTCCTTGACTGACAAGAAATTCAGGGAGGGCATCTAAAGTAAGTGTAAATATCAAGGATCAAGAGCTCAAATATCTGGGATCAATGCCAGGCAGAGGCAAAAAGAGATCACAATTTTATTCAAATATTACAAAAGAAAGGAAATTAGGTAATTCTCAAATATTACAAAAGAAAATTTGATTAGTATCCCTCTAGAATGATCACACACACACACACACAAACAATTGTTCTAAAATAGTAGACTCTGGCCTTGCTCTTTGTCATAGTAAAAGAAAGGAAGTTATAGACAGGAAGATGCTAAAGGAAATACTGAGAGAGTTAATCTCCAGGAGCTGGTCCTATAGAAAGAAGGTGATGTGATCTGTTGCATATGACAAAATGTTGTCAAAGAGGGGGAATATAATTTTATGTGATACTATAGTAGGCTGAGAAGACAAGGTGAAAATGGATATGAATTGAGATGTTGAAGACAGAGAAAGTCAAGTCAGAAATTTTCAGTTCTGCCAGTATCACAGGTACAGTTAGAACTTTCAGATGACATGTGTAGGGGTGGCAACCTGAGGAAATTGATTCTCTGGACGAATGTGGAGCAGTTGCTTCAGGCGAGGGATGCTATGTTGTATCTCCCACATATAAATAAATAGATCAAGGAGTATCGAGCAGCTGGGAAGACCTAACTGTGTTTACGTAGCATGAAATTGCAGTGGACCCAATTATTTTAGTTTGTGACTTTCCTTGGCTACAGCCCAGCAGGAAGAGTAGAGACAATGCTTGATGAGGTTACCCAGGATTAGGAATCTATAAAGCAGACTTGACAGAAGGTTGGGAGTGGCAGTGGGAAGTTCTAAGGTGTTAAAGAGATGTCACAGAATTGTCTGACCATGGGTTCTAAACTTTGTAGGAAGACAAGGGGATTCAGACAGAATTGGTGGACTGAGGACTGGGAGAGTTTCAGGAATTTAAGTTTATGAAGAAGGTGAAGAGGCTATCAGCAAGAATAAAGGGTTAAGATAAAGGCCTGATAAAAAGACGACAGCAACAACAGCAAGCACCTCAGATATCCCAAGGGGAATGATAATGAGGTCTGCAGACAGCCTTACTATTATGTAGCTGAAATGGTATCCGTGTAGAGGTCAAGACAATGGCAAAAAACAGAGTAGAGAGGAAATGCATAAGCAAGATACTGTGCTTATTGAGAAAATGGATAAATGCCCTGGATATAGACAGATGTGAACAGAGTCATCCAAAAGATACTGATGAAAATGTCATAAACCCCAAAGGTAAGCAAGCTATTGAGTGAAACCATAGTCTGGAAGTAACCATAGCACGAGAGAAGTTTAAAAAAAAGTCTGAATCCATCAATTTGCCTCAAGACTTGTCAAGGTGAGGGAACAGAGATGAACTTGGTAAGAAATCAAGGATCAAGTAAGCCACTGGAGAAAGCCAATTTCCTATGAAGGCTAAGAGATAGAACACTAATGGAAAAGATTCAGTCACAGGGAAATTTCCTTGTTTATGGAGTACCATAAATTTTCCATATAGCACAATTAAATGCATAGGAGGAGAAATGGGAAATGTGCAGGCAGGAAGTCTAACCTGAAAAATAGTGGGACTGGACAGGAAGGAAAGAGTGCACTCCTATGGTAGTAAGTGTTGAGAACTGGCATGAGGGAAGTGTTTAAGAACTAGATATCTTTACTCAACTCTTCTTTGCTAAATTTATATCACATTACTACTTATAGATAATACTTCGATGCTGAAAAAATAAATCATTGAGGGCTAGCTGAGAAAAAAACAGGCTAAAAATTAAAGTGAGGAAGAAATTTAGATCTCAATCAATTCTTACAGTAAAGAAAATGAGTTTAATGAAGTTAAATAGCCTGTCTAAACTTCCTCAGCTTGGGAATAGAATTCAAGTCTTTTAACCACATTGTGCCTAATTAACTGTCAATCAGAAGACACAGATTTTTGCCCCATCTCTACCATTAGCTAGCTTTCTTTGATGTATTCTTAATCACTATCTGATTTTTTCCCTTTATTATTATTGCACATATAAATCACACAAAAAGGCAGTGTTTGCTCTCCTGTGTCTCCTGGTGGTAAGGTGAACTCAGCCTGGGACCTTAAGCTAGCAACACTGCCTGGAGTTTCCTTTCCTTTCTCAAGAAGGAGAAAGGAGAACCTTTAATTTTGAATTCAGGATTCTCAGATTTCCACTAAATTTTTGATCAACATGTTATTTATTAAAGTTGCAACCAGCTATGGGCTTTTCTTTCTGGCCTGCTATTTTTCTTTTATTTCTCATATTCCCTCATATTTCTCATATTCCCTCATATTTCTCATATTCCCTGTGGAACAGTATGTAACACATTAATATACTTTGCCACTGACAAATGTTTGAACTCAGTAAAGTCAGTTCCTCTTTCTGGCCTGTACGTTATTTACTTGTGAAGTGAGGAAGTTGTACAACACTATTCCTCAACTCATAAAAGATGTAAGAATTTGCTATGAAACTCTTCATTTTTTCTATTCTCTCTTCCTTTTCCCCACCAAAGCTCAAAGTGTCAGGATTTTCTCCAACTTGAAGGATTCCAAAGTCTGTTTAGTTCTAAAATGCGTAGCAGACAGTATCTACTCTAAGGTCATGCTGCAGTGACAAATAGCCCCCAAACTGCAGTTTATATCCAAAGAGACACATAGTTTGAGCTATGCTGGGTAAATAAGTTCTGCAGATCTAAGGTACAGCAGTGTGTCTA
>NW_011494677.1:3794598-3808781 GCF_000754665.1 Bison bison bison | reverse complement strand
TAATACACCTGAAATTTAGTGAGAGAGTAGATCTAAAATGTTCTTACTACAAAAGAAAAGTCAGAAAGATGAAAAAAGGTAACAGATATGTTAGTTTGTGGCAATCATTTTACAACGTATTTGTATGACAAAACATCAGACTGTATACCTTAGAAGTATACCATTTTTACTTGTCAATTAAAGAAAGTCTTTTTTTTAAGTCCACTGTGAGCCAAATGAATTCCAGGTTAATTTTCTTTCACATGAAAGCTCAGCATTCCAGACTGCTCTAATCTCATGACACCAACATCTTTTCACAGCAGCACATGCTATCAGGATCTCTGGGTGAATTAGAGAGTCAAGTACTGAAAACAAAATGCTTTACAAGAAGGTGGCATGTAGTGCTTTTGCTCACATTTTATAAGACAAACAAGTGCTATGGCCCTGCCAGAATTCAAGGGGTGGAAAAGTCCAACTCTCCTAATGTCTCCTGATGAAAGAACTGGCTGATGGGGGATAGTTAAAATACCCACACAGTTTAGAAACATAGCATTTAAATTCCATTTCCCCCTACTTTAAGTGCTCATAATAGCCAGTAATCGTTCAATAGTCTAGGCATTCTTGTATTAACATGCTATTAAAATGCTTATAGTAATGTACAGGTGTTCTTATCTTAGTTTAAATACTAGCTAAGGGAAATCGGCTGTTTTCAAATGGTTATAAACAAAGACCATTTGAGATGCATGAACTCTAAATCCTAAGTGCCCATGGATTTAATTTTCTGTGTACATTTTCAAGTTCTGCAGGCTTTATTATTTGTGGAATTAAGTTTGTCTGCTTGCTTTTTGTTTGCTTTGCTTTTTGTTTTAGTTCTATAAAGACATATAGAAACTAAAAGTCACTTATTCGGTCTGGAAATCTGCTGTATTAAAATTATACACAATAATAACATAAGGATAAAATTCTTAGCATGTTTTTCAGTCCTGTATTAAGAAAATGTTACTAGCAGTACTATTCAAAAAAGAAACTAGGAAAGAACTGAAACATAAAGATCACTTGTGAAAAGTTTGGCTTTCTCCCCATCTATGTGATAAAACTGCCCAAAATTTAAAATTAGGTTGAGATGAGATAGGATGCCTGCATCTGTGCTTTGGGGTTTTCCTAAAGATGTATCTTATGACTGGCCTTTTAATTTTCCTTGATTTTCACTTTACCTATGGAGAGTAGAGCCATTTACCAGAAGTTCGCCAAGACACAATGGGGATTTTCCCAGAATGCTGCATACTAAAGTTAGTAGACTAAATACTCAATGCATATGCCTTTCCCAGGCCCTTGCTCATATAGTATGGCCCCACAATAATTGCTAAGTGGGATAAGTGGGGCTCATGATTCAGGTCTTTTACCCACAGTTGACTGGACCAGGGATAAGGAACCACGTGACCCCCTAGAAAGCTGAGTCTCTGCCTTGGTGATCCTGAGAGCTTTCCAAGTTCTGGCTCAGGAATACCCTGAAAACCAACTACTCTACCCTAGCTCAGTTCCTAAAGATATTGCTTTAACTTTGAACAAAAAGGTAGCTTTTCAGGTGTTTGTTTTGCTTAAGGTAGTTTCCATATCTTTGTGTCCCATTATAAACAAATTAGTCCTGATGAAGACGCTAGGCATTTGCCATATAATGGTAGGTAAAAATTTTGAGCATATATTGTGTTTCAGACACTATTCTAACCACTATATATATATTCTTTCAGTCCTCAAAATTGCCTAAGTCAGTTGTTAATATTATCCTAAATTTACAAACAAAGAAACCAAGGTTAAGTCATCTGCTGAAATCATAGCGCCAGTAAGTGTCAGAGTCAGGATTCAAACTGTTACTGAGTCCACGTTTTTACTGCTCACAGCATAACAGCCCAATAAGTTGAGAGACAAGTTACTGGAGCAAGGAATAGTGACTTTATTTGGAAAACCAACAGGCCAAGATGTTAGACTGGTGTCACAAAGAACCATCTTACCTGAGCTAGACTTCAGGATTCTTTTAAACTAAAAGGGAAGAGTATATTGCTGGTTGTTGCAAATTTCTTGGTGCCAGAATTCTTTGTTCTTTAAGTTGTCCTTATGGATCTGATCTGATTATCCCTGTAAACCTCCAACAAGACAAAGGTTATTCTCTGTTCTGCAATTTTTTATCTCTACATGAATGCAAAAGTGTTCTGCTTTTAAAGGTGAGAGCCCTGAGAATCAGCTGTCCTGTATATTTCAGGCCATAGGCAGCATTCTTTTATAAATAGGACAGAGCCAGCATGGCTCAGCACAGGCCACAGAGCACAGGGGTTAGAGCTACATGAACAGGTCCAATATGGAGTCAGATTTGTTCTTCTCTGTTACCAAGCCAATGAAGTCTGACTCTAGAGCATGTACTCTAATCACTGTGACACAATACTCTTGGAGATAATAGCTCTTGGTGTCTCTCTGCGAGGGTTTGTATTCATTAGTGCCGAAAGCATAAAATGATAGGTTTCAGAAATTCCAAAGTGGAGAACCTCCAGAATAAGATGTCTGGAAAATCATCAAGGTTGGGAGAGAGGATGAGGTCTGGAGATACCAGAAACTAGTGTACAGCCATCAGAATGCACCATTTAATGCCTGAGAAGTTTGCTGAAATTCTTGTCTGGAGCAATGGCGTGGAGTGGAGGATGAAAGCGCACCTATTGGAAGAAAGAGCAGTGTTTTTGCTTTTGCTGTTGCCTGTTAGCCTCTTAAGAGTTTATAAATTAATGCACTAGCTTATATACATGAATCACTTACCGACTAGGTTCTGCTAGTTTTTACTTCCTCCAGAACATAATTGATTCAGATGTTTTGAACTATATCCTTTCTATTGTTAATAAACCCTCAGCACTTCAGTGACTGGCGAAGACTGAACAAACAAATAAATAATAGAGAGATTTTTTAATATAATTTTATAATCAGGTAACTCCAGCAATTGAATTAGTCTCCAGCACTTCATTACCAGACCTGTCACAGACTAAACATTCTGCTACCTAACAGATTTCTGCAAAGATTCTGCCACTAGTCATGCTTCTAATTTCCTCCCCCTTGACAAGAAACATCAGATATATTGTGAAGTGCAGCTGATTTTTATCCCTGACATTAAAAAAAAAAAGCTTTTTTTTGTTGTTGTTGTTTCTCACCTCAATCACACCCTGTTCCTTCATAGGAAACACTCAACGTGACTCATAGAACCTGCCGGTACTTATTACCTTGGGCTGTGTAAGAGGTAAAATACAAATGATCAGATTTAAAGGGGCAGCAGTAATGAGAATGCAGAAAGAAAATCATCTGGAATAAATGGTTATCAGAGGACAGAGCAAATGCCGCATAGCAAATTGTGGAGCCTCGGCAGCATTTCCAGGCCCCCACTTCACATGAAGGTTAAACAACACGGCCTATAGTCTAGGCAGTGGGAAACAAATTAGTGACTCTGCAGGGAGAAAGGCTTGTGACTGCTCCAGTACTTACATCTAGAAGTAATCTAGTCAGAATCATTGCAGGATATGGAGAAATCCTTACTATTAGCAGGTGAACATAAAAGTTTAGCACTAAGTTGAGAAAAAGGAGATAATTTTGATGAATATATCTATAACAGATGGAGGCCACCAAGAAATATGATTCTTCACCTTTTATCAATAGTCAACGTGCTTTTAAAAAACTTGAAGACTGAAATTGTGGACAAGCTACTTGTGTGCCAACGGTCACCCTTTCCACACGTTAGAGGACTGGCTCCAGGGATTTATATACTTGGACTCTCAGTTGGGAACTTCCAAACTGCTACAGCCTTTCTTGTGAGCCTTTGTGGCAATGGTCCCTGTTCATCCATAGTTTGTTTTTTTTTTTTTTTCTTATTTACAATTTTAGAGGACTATATCTATTTCATGGGAGAAAGGGTAGATGTTTTATATAATCACTTTTATAATCTATAGTTTTCTTATCTGTTGGTTCTTCTGTTATTGGTCTGGCTCAGTTCAGTTCAGTCACTCAGTCATGTCCGACTCTTTGCAACCCCATGGACTGCAGTACGCCAGGCTTCCCTGTCCATCACCAACTCCTGGAGCTTGCTCAAACTCATGTCCATTGCGTCAGTTATGCCGTACAACCATCTCATCCTCTGTCATCCCCTTCTGCTCCGGCTTTCCAATCTTGCTCAGGATCAGGTTCTTTTCCAATGAATCAGTCTTTTGCATCAGGTGGCCAAAGTATTGGAGTTTCAGCTTCAGTATCAGTCCTTCCAATGAATATTCGGGACTGATTTCCTTTAAGATTGACTGGTTTGATCTCCGTGTAGTCCAAGGGACTCTCAAGAGTCTTCTCCAACACCACAGTTCAAAAGCATCAATTCTTCGGCGCTCAGCTTTCTTTATGGTTCAACTCTCACATCCAAACATGACTACTGGAAAAACCATAGCTTTGACTAGATGGACCTTTGTTGGCAAAGCAATGTTTCTGCTTTTTAATATGCTGCCTAGACTGGTCATAGCTTTTCTTCCAAGGAGCAAGCATCTTTAATTTCATGGTTGCAGTCACCATCTGCAGTGATTTTGGAGCCCCCAAAAATAAAGTCTGACACTGTTTCTACTGTTTCCCCATCTATTTCCCATGAAGTGATGGGATCAGATGCCATGATCTTAGTTTTCTGAATGTTGAGCTTTAAGCCAACTTTTTCACTCTCCTCTTTCACTTTCATCAAGAGGCTTTTTAGTTCCTCTTCACTTTCTGCCATAAGGGTGATGTCATCTGCATATCTGAGGTTATTGATATTTCTCCCAGCAATCTTGATTCCAGCTTGTGCTTCTTCCAGCCCAGCGTTTCTCATGATGTACTCTGCATATAAGTTAAATAAGCAGGGTGACAATATACAGCTTTGACGTACTCCTTTCCTGATTTGGAACCAGATGATTGTTCCATGTCCAGTTCTAAATGTTGCTTCTTGACCTGCATACAGATTTCTCAGAAGGCAGGTAAGGTGGTCTGGTATTCCCATATCTTGAAAAAAATTCCACAGTTTGTTGTGATCCACACAGTCAAAGGCTTTGGCATAGTCAATAAAGCAGAAGTAGATGTTTTTCTTGAGTTCTGTAGCTTTTTCTATGATCTAACTGATGTTGGCAATCTGATCTCTGGTTCCTTTGCCTTTTCTAAATCCACTTTGAACATCTGGAAGTTAATGGTTCACATACTTTTGAAGCCTGGCTTGAGAATTTTGAGTACTAGTTTGCTAGTGTGTGAGATGAGAGCAATTGTGCAGTGGTTTGAACATTCTTTGGCATTGCCTTTCTTCAGGATTGGAATTAAAACTGACCTTTTCCAGTCCTGTGGCCACTGCTGAGTTTTCCAAATTTTCTGACATATTGAGTGCAGCACTTTCACAGCTTTATCTTTTAGGATTTGAAATAGCTCAACTGGAATTCCATCATCTCCACTAGCTTTGTTTGTAGTGATGCTTCCCAAGGCCCACATGACTTCGCATTCCAGGCTCTCTGGCTCTAGGTGAGTGATCACATCATCGTGATTAACTGGGTCATGAAGATCTTTTTTGTGTAGTTCTTCTGTGTATTTTTGCCACTTGTTCTTAATATCTTCTGCTTCTGTTAGGTCCATACCATTTCTGTCCTTTATTGTGCCCATCTTTAAATGAAATGTTCCCTTGGTATCTCTAATTTTCTTGAACAGATCTCTAGTCTTTCCCATTCTACTGTTTTCCTCTATTTATTTGTACTGATCACTGAGGAATGCTTTCCTATCTCTCCTCTTTATTCTTTGAAACTCTGCATTCAGATGGATATATCTTTCCTTTTCTCCTTTGCCTTTAGCGTCTCTTCTTTCCTCAGCCATTTGTAAGGCCTCCTCAGATAACCATTTTGCCTTTTTGCATTTCTTTATCTTGGGGATGGTCTTGATTACTGCCTCCTGTACAATGTCAGGAACCTCCATCCATAGTTCTTCAGGCACTCTGTCTATCAGATCTAATCCCTTGAATCTATTTTTCACTTCCACTGTATAATCATAAGGTATTTGATTTAGGTCATACCTGAATGGTCTAGTGATTTTCCCTACTTTCTTCAACTTAAGTCTGAATTTTGCAGTAAAGAGTTCATGATCTGAGCCACAGTCAGCTCCCAGTCTTGTTTTATGACTGTATAGAGCTTCTTCATTTTGGGCTGCAAAGAATATAATCAATCTGATTTCAGTATTGACCATCTGGTGATGTCCATGTGTAGAGTCACCTCTTGTGTTGTTGGAAGAGGGTGTTTGCTGTAACCAGTACATTCTCTTGCAAAACTCTTTTAACCTTTGCCCTGCTTCCTTTTGTACTACAAGGCCAAACTTGTCTATTACTCCAGGTATCTCTTGACTTCCTACTTTGCATTCCAGTTCTCTATAATGAAAAGGACATCTTTTTGGGGGTGCTAGTTCTAGAAGTTCTAGAAGGTCTCATAGAACCCTTCAACTTTAGCTTCTTCGGCATTAGTGGTTGGGGCATAGACTTGGATTACTGTGATACTGAATGGTTTGTCTTGGAAATGAACAGAGATCATCTGTTATTTTTGAGATTGCACCCAACCAAGTACTGCATTTCGGACTTTTTGTTGACTATGATGGTGGCTACTTCATTTCTTCAAAGGGATTCTTGCCCACAGTAGTAGATATAATGGTCATCTGAATTAAATTTGCCTTTTCCAGTCCATTTTAATTCTCTGATCGAAAATGTAGATATTCACTCTTGCCATCTTCTGTTTGATCACTTTTAATTTACCCTGATTCATGGACCTAACGTTCCAGGTTCCTATGCAATTACAGCATTGGACTTTACTTCCATCACCAATCACACCCACAACTGGAGGCTGTTTTTGCTTTGGCTCCATCTCTTCATTGTTTCTGGAGTTATTTCTTCACTCTTCTCCACTAGCATATTGGGCACCTACCCAATACACTGGCTGCTGCTGCTGCTAAGCCACTTCAGTCACATCTGACTCTGTGCGACCCCATAGATGGCAGCCCACCAGGCTCCCCCATCCCTGGGATTCTCCAGGCAAGAACACTGGAGTGGGTTGCCATTTCCTTCTCCAATGCATGAAAGTGAAAAGTGAAAGTGAAGTCACTCAGTCGTGCCCGACTCTTCGAGACCCCATGGACTGCAGCCTACCAGGCTCCTCCGTCCACGGGACTTTCCAGGCAAGAGTACTGGAGTGGGTTGCCATTGCCTTCTCCGAATATACTGGCTAGGGATTCCCAAACATTAGTTAATAGAAAAATTACTAGGCGAGATAAAGTGTTTATACAGTTTCCTGGCATTGTCCCCATTAGTTCTGGGTGAGGTCTTGAAATTGAATTTTTCAACAATTACTCAGCTGATTCCTACTTTGGGTACTCTATGGACCAGACTTTGGGAAACACTCTTCCAGAATGACCAAGTTTGCAGAGCATTGCTTAGGAATAACCCTAGCCTGTGCTATGCTTAGTAACAATGTGGCTTTGGCTCACGTAAGAGCTGGAGAACAAAATATTGAACAGGAGAGACAAGCACAGACCCATGATGCATCCATCTCTATGCCTGGGCTGGCTGCCCTGCAGTTGGCAAGTAAGGCTCATTTTTGATGAGTAGAGAGGGACTTAGCAAGTTCCTAGGGAAAAGAAGTCTCCTAACAACTTAGATTTGTTCATTCTAGTAGTCAGAATCTCATTTCCAATCAGATCATCAAGAGTATTTAAGGCGATAAGATGATCAGTTTCCTGACTGTGATTGCAAACTCAAAACAGTACGTTTATAGCTTGGAAATCCCAGAGAAAAGCATCTCTCACTGATGCTGCTCTTAAGGTTACAAGTCAGACCAATACATTTTGATACAGCTTGCCTATCAAGTCACCTAAAATTCTACTTTTGATCAGTAGACAAAGACCTGGGTCCGAAGAGGAAACCTGTGATTAGTCAGTCAATGGCCAAGCAGCTGTATCAATTCAGTTCAGAATTCAGTCGCTCAGTTGGGTCAAGGAAGGAGAGAATTGCAGCAAAATCAATGGAAGTTTATACAGCCCCTTCAGTTCAGTTCAGTCACTCAGTCGTGTCCGACTCTTTGCGACCCCATGAATCGCAGCATGCCAGGCCTCCCTGTCCATCACAGACTCCCGGAGTTCACTCAGACTCACGTCCATCGAGTCAGTGATGCCATCCAGCCATCTCATCCTCTGTCATCCCCTTCTCCTTCTGCCCCCAATCCCTCCCAGCATCAGAGTCTTTTCCAATGAGTCAACTCTTCACACGAGGTGGCCAAAGTACTGGAGTTTCAACTTTAGCATCATTCCTTCCAAAGAAATCCCAGGGCTGATCTTCTTCAGAATGGACTGGTTGGTGGCTAAATTTGCTCCCTACCCTTCATACCCTATTTGTGATCAGAATTGCACCTTCGTTGTTGTTCAGTCGCTCAGTCGTGTCCAACTCCTTGCAACCCCAGGGACTACAGCATGCCAGGCTTCCCTGTCCTGCACTTTAGTGCATATGAAAACAAAATCGACCTGCTGCAAACATCACATCCAAAATTGGTCTTTTGTGAATATTTAATGGTAAAGTGGATGAGGAGAACTATTACATTATGTACAGCATTTCACTTAAAAAATTTAAAAACCTATTTTGCCAAACAATTTAATAACTTCCCCCTCTAGTTTATACAGTCCACTAAACAAAGCCTCTAATGTTAGTATTTCAGGGAACCAAGCCACATATGAAACCCCAGTGGAGTGGGGACATTGCTATCAGTTAAACTTTTGATCCCTGACTTCCCCTGTAAATCAACAGAAGGAAGATGTTTCCCTTCAGCTCCTGAATGTCCCTTTCCTTTGAAATCTAAGATAAAAATGGGAAATACTTTTAGCTCCTGAATTGACTAACTGGTTGATCGGCATTTACAGAAGGTATCCATTAGGACCTGTGGGAGCAATTTTTTAGACAACTTCAATTTCGAAGTTGTCTTCTATTTGCCTAAAGTGATCCTTTCCCTTAAGTGCAGTGAGGTGGCTGAATGTCAGTGCCGTTTCTTTGATGACCAACAACGAGCCTTACTCTAAGGGCAGTGACCTTCTCCATTTTGGATGACATTCCCTGATAATACATCAAGTCTGACACTTAACCCTTATACAACTCAGTAAAAATAGAGGCTCCTGCTGTTTTAATGCCTATGGGAGAATCACATGTGCTCAGCAATGTAATCACTCCTGTTAAGAGGAGTCTTAGCCTTCAAGTTTTTAATGTTTTTTGGAAACTCACAGCTGAGAGTAGATAAATGTCAGTACATTGCTCATATTAAAGTTTAATTGTCTTATTTTTGTAGAATAGTGGGCTAGTTCATACAATTGACTTTTTTTTTTTTTTACACCAAATATGGGACCATGAGAAGCAGAAGTCAAAAAGACAAAAGCAGAATCTTGGAAGAGTAAAGTATGATAGGGTTTTAGAGATGATGATATTAAATCTCATTTTACAGATGAGGAAAATGAGGTTCAGAGAAAAGTATCCCTGCTCTCCAAATAGATGACACTTTCGAGCTGCTGTTTGTCCTGCTTCTACCTGGAACTTTCTTCCATTTGATAAGTTTCTGCTTATTCTAAATTCCACACTGTGAGTCCACTAGTGATGCGTCCCTATTGTAGTCTGATAGCATTGTTTTAAATAGTTGGCTGTATATTTATGTCTTTAGGGGAGTGCCTTAATTATCTTTTTATTCTCCGTTCCAACTGCAATGTGTTGTACAGAGAGGTTACTTAAAAAAAAAAAAATCTGAGTGACTTCTTCAAGGTCACACAAGTAGCCGTAAAAACCACTGACTGTGTGTGTCTGTGTGTGCTCATTAACTTAATTTGCTAACTTTGCTATATTGACTCAAAGATTATAGAAGAATCGGCTATGTCTGTTATGCTTCTCATTTTAACAGAATACATCTGCAAAAGGTGAAAGTATTGAAAAGACTCAGGTGTATTTTTCTCTTTTTTTTGACACTGGGTCTCATCTTTATAGACATGAGAAACAAACAACAAGACCTTGAAACTTGAATGGTATAGGAATAAATGCTGGTTCTCCTATCATTTGTGAATTATTCAGCTGATGTGAACTGTCTACATGAGCTATTATTCAGCTCATCTGGATATCCCTTTCTAAAAGGGATATTGCAGATGTAAATGAGATTTATGAGATTATGTTTGCAAAGCATGGAAAACAGTAGGCATTCTGTAGAGGTTACTTCTCTCCTTTCTTCTCCCATAATTTGACACTTTATAATTTCCAGGCTTTTTTTTTTTAATATACATTATCTCATTTGAGTCTTATTATAGCTCTGTGGGGTGGGCAGAAGAGCTACCACCCTCTAATTATAGACAAAGAAAATGACATTTCAGATGTGTTTCTGAGAAGATAAAATCAGGCATTTTTTGTATCTATCAACATAGAATCTATCCAGTATCACAAATCAATGTTCAATGTTTTCATATGCTAAAGTATAAGATAAACACAAACTCTCTCTTTCATAGCTACCCGCAGTTTCCTAGCAAAGTCCAAGGGAGTCCAAGATGAATCATGATGGAGTCTCAGAAATAACTATGATGGAGTCTCAGAAATAACCACCATCCAATCTGATGAGAACTAGTTTAAGTCAGATATACTCAATATAAGGATTATAAAGCAATGCAACTGCTAAGGATAATGAAACATGGAAATGATTGTTGTCATTAACTTGTAAACACAGTATCCAGACATAGCTTTCTTCATTCTGCTGAGATGCTTCTTCAGGTTACACATGATCAGTATTTTCCCTGAGTGAGTCAGTCTCTTTAGTATTAAAATATCTCCAATCTTACTGAGCTTCCCTGGTGGCTCAGGCAGTAAAGAATCTGCCTGCAATGCAGGATACCCAGCTTTGATCCCTGGCTCAGAAGATCCTCTGGAAAAGGAAATGGCAACCCACTCCAGTATTTTTGCCTGGAGAAGTCGATGGACAGAGAGCCTGGTGGGCTACAGTCCATGGGGTCACAAAGAGTCAGATACCCCTGAGTGACCAACACTTTCCAATCTTACTGATGATTTCAGAAGCATGTGAATAGCTGGTGGCTTCCTCCATGAAGTTGTAGCCATCTCTTATATAATATAGAAGGTGGAGGTCAGATTGCTGAAGTACAATGTTGCCCGTGATTCCTTTAAGCAAGGGTGGAAGGGTAAGGGGTGAGTTTACCTTCCCCTTTAAAAAAGAGATATAGCTAGAAAGTAGCCACAGGCCTTTAATTGAGCTATTATGTAAAAGAGGATGTGAATAATATATGTTTGGCTAAAGCTGGGACAGGACGCTGGCTACAGTTTCATAGCCCAGTTGGACATTTCTATGGCAATCACGTAGAAGGGAGTGGACTCTGCCGGGTGGATGTGGTGGGCCCCTTTGCTCACACCTTCACTGACTGTTGGCTGCTCATCTCGTTTTCAAGCATTCTCTTCTTCCCTCAGATATGGTCAGTAAACACATAAAGGTGATTCCAGAGTTGGACACAGCGGTGGCCCTCTGTTGGCCAAGCAGGGTATTATATCAGGCCCCTGGATCTCCATGCCCTCTGGAGACATACTCTTTGACTTTCTGTCTCTGTGTGTGTTTATAGCTCAGTCGTGTCTGTCTCTTTGCAACTCCATGGACTATAGCCCGCCAGGCTCCTCTGTCCATGGAATTCTCCAGGCAAGAATACTAGAGTGGGTTGCCATTCCCTTCTCCAAGGGATCTGTCCAACCTCAGGATAGAACCCAGGTCTCCTGCATCGCAGGCAGATTCTTTACCATCTGAGCCACCAAGGAAGCCGCTGAGCACTGCCAATAGGGAAAATGGCCTAGAAAGAACTTTGTCCTCTTTGAAGATAAAGAACCTCTTTCATTGTAACTCCCTGATTAAATTCTCTCCTCTTCAACCTCATGTTTTGTTTTGTTCTGGATTACCCCCTACAGTTCATCATTCCAAGTCCTGCAATAAAATGTAAAAGGCATTGAAAAATATACTTAGATATAGAGTTGGAAAGATATGGTAGCATTCAAAATTTTCCTTGAAATCCTTAAGTCTTCTCAATGTGCTAAGTTCCATAGAAACCAACTATTTCACCATTTTTCCTTCATTGCCACTCTTCCACATATTGCCTGCACCAGGATACTTTTAGATGGGGTATAAAGACTGGGATAAAGAAGGAAGGGTGGGTGGATATGGCAGCAGTGGGTGACTAGGAATGTCTCTTAGGGAGATAGACATCTGATATTTGGAAAGGAATCATAAAAATAAATCAACTTAGAGGCATGACTTTTTCATGCATCATTTCTTTAAATAAACTTTTTTATTTTTTAATAGCTGTAGATCTATAGAAAAATTGCTAAAATAATACAGTGAGTTCCCTTATGTTGTTGTTGTTTAGTTGCTAAGTTGTGTCTAACTCTTTTGCAACCCCACGGACTTTATTTAGCCTGCCAGTGTCCTCTGTCCATGGGATTTTCCAGGCAAGAATACTGGAGTGGGTTGCCATTTCCTTCTCTAGGGGTCAAACCCATGTCTCCTGCACATCACTTGCATTGCAGGTGGATTCTTTACCCGCTGAGCACCAGGGAAGCCCAAGTTTCCTTGTATCCCACACCTAATTTCCCCTATTACTAACATCTTTCATTAGCATGGTATATTTGCCAGAACAAAACAGTGTTATACATTTTTATTAAATAGATATTAATATAAATTATACTACACTGACACAAGTACATTGATATTAAATATATATAATTGTTAATGGTCTGGACAGATTAGCCTGGTGGGCTACAGTCAATGGGATTGTAAAGAGTCAGACACAATTGAGCAGCTAACTCTAACTAAACATTCTTCCTTTTTGTCTTCTCTTCCTTTTTCCTTCTTTATTAGTCCTGTCTAAATAAATGAAGATCATCCCATGAGACAGTGCTAGACTGCTGATTCACAGCTCGCTGTAGCAAGGGAGTCAGGAACTTAAAGACAGGCAGAGAAAAGAAAAGTTCTAGAGTGGAAAAGAGGGAAGGCTCATGTGTGTGCTGCTGGAAACTGTTCATGTGAGAAGCTGTAGGCAAGCTAACCATACTATCTTATGGAAAAACCCAAATGAACTTTTTGGCCAATCCAATAGAAGTAGGGAATCCTAGGCGATTGGGTATGGGGGTCTCTTTTACTTCCTCTGCTCAGTCCTAAGTTGGAATCAAAGACAAAAATTAGAGAAGCAGTCAGTTATCAACCAGTTCTTGGCCATTAAGAGATAATCATTACAGAAGTTATTGGTCACCTTTCTGGATTGTTCCTAGAGATAGCAATCTGACTTCGTACCAGTCTGTCTGACAGCAGGCTGGGTTCCTGGGCTGTTCACAGTAGATCAAGGGGTTCCTTTCCTGAGCAAGTTGCTGCAGGTCATGGGTCAGATTTCAGTTTTTCTATATGGTCTGGTTATTGTCCATTCATACAGTGGATCCCTCACGCCTCTTAACTGTTTCATCTCCTTTTCTCCAAATCTTTTCTTATTTTGCCTTCAGTTCAGTTCAGTTCAGTTGCTCAGTCATGTCTGACTCCTTGTGACCCCAGGAATTACAGCACACCAGGCCTCCCTGTCCTTCACCAATTCCCAGAATTCACCCAAACTCATGTCCATTGAGTCGCTGATGCCATCCAGCCATCTCATCCTCTGTCGTCCCCTTCTCCTCCTGCCCCCAATCCCTCCCAGCATCAGTCTTTTCCAATGAGTCAACTCTTCGCATGAGGTGGCCAAAGTATTGGAGTTTCAGCTTCAACATCAATCCTTCAAAAGAACACCCAGGACTGATCTCTTTTAGAATGGACTGACTGGATCTCCTTGCAGTCCAAGGGACTCTCAAGAGTCTTCTCCAACACCACAGTTCAAAAGCATCAATTCTTCAGCGCACAGCTTTCTTCACAGTCCAACTCTCACATCCATACATGACCACTGGAAAAACCATGGCCTTGACTAGATAGACCTTTGTTGGCAAAGTAATGTCTCTGCTTTTTAATATGCTATCTAGGCTGGTCATAACTTTCCTTCCAAGGAGTAAGCATCTTTTAATTTCATGGCTGCAGTCACCATCTGCAGTGATTTTGGAGCCCCAAAAAATGAAGTCTGAC
>NW_011494677.1:3790789-3794485 GCF_000754665.1 Bison bison bison | reverse complement strand
GGAGCCCCAAAAATGTAGTCTGACACTGTTTCCACTGTTTCCCCATCTATTTCCCATGAAGTGATGGGACCAGATGCCATGATCTTAGTTTTCTGAATGTTGAGCTTTAAGCCAACTTTTTCACTCTCCTCTTTCACTTTCATCAAGAGGCTTTTTAGTTCCTCTTCACTTTCTTCTATAAGAGTGGTGTCATCTGCATATCTGAGGTTATTGATATTTCTCCTGGCAATCTTGATTCCAGCTTGTGCTTCTTCCAGCTTATTTCATCTTAATACTTGTCTTTTCTCAGTGCTCAGTAAAGATTGGAAAAGAAGAATATGAAATGTGCCCAAAATTCAATGTGTAAGGAAACATTTTCTTCATTTGCATCAAGCTCTCAGTAACTCTTATCTTAAAGATGGAGAATTAGGGAAATTTTGTGATCCAGAAGGTGCAGTAAAGTTTGTTTTCATGAACACATAGTAAATGTCATTTTATTATTTGACTATGATCACACATAATATTGAAATGCTTCTCTGTACAAGTTTCCCAGAAAACAGAAACTTAAAAGTTGAAAACATTACTTAGTATCTTCTGGACTTGAAGTTGGAATGAATATACTTCATTTTCTCTACTCTGGACTTTATAACATGTGGAACCATTTTGAGACAAGGTAGAAGAAAAATAACATAGCCTTCAATCAGTTCAGTTCAGTCGCTCAGTCGTGTCCGACTCTTTGCGACCTCATGAATCGCAGCACGCCCGGCCTCTCTGTCCCTCACCAACTCCCGGAGTTCACTCAGACTCACGTCCATCGAGTCAGTGATGCCATCCAGCCATCTCATCCTCTGTTGTCCCCTTCTCCTCCTGCCCCCAATCCCTCCCAGCATCAGAGTCTTTTCCAATGAGTCAACTCTTCGCATGAGGTGGCCAAAGTACTACCTCTAAAATAGTTCATCCTTCTTACTTTAGAAACTCTGAATGGATCCTAAATGTGGCCATTTGACCTAACAGTGCTTCCTGTCTGAGATGCATTAAAAAAAAAAAATTGAAAAAGGCTTTAAAGAAAGTAGATGTTTGTGTCTTCTTGAAATATTACTCACTGGAGCAGTAAACCTAAGTGAATCAGTGAGCAGTAAGAGTGAGAAGCTCATTTAAATTAAGAGCTAGAACTGATATTTTTATGGAACACCTGTTCCTGTGTGCTGAAGATCTGTGATCAAAGTGCTAGGAATATATTCAATTTTCATATTCATTGCAGATTTGCTAAGTTTGTGGATCACACTTTATTATGTGAAATTTATTTTTAATGGAATTCTTCCTCTCTTCCGGGTTCGTAAAGCTAATTAGATATTGATACCTTTAGTTGTGAACACCTGCACCATTTTCTCTGATCCACTCTCTACCTAGGGTAACACGGGGGTCTTTCCAAGGGAAATGAATATTGCCATATGTCTCCAAACCCAAAGAGAAGGGAGTAAGGTTAAACAGTAGGTCACAACAACCTCCTACTGAAAAAAAGTACCCAAGAACAGCATTTTTGAAGGTGATCCAGCTGTGCAAGTTGAATCATTGCTCACAGTAATTTTACTAATGCATTCCATCCTGAATTTTAAAAGCCCAATGAGTCACCCTATATGGCCAACTGCTTACATTATTAAGCAGAACATAAAGGCATTTACATACATTGGCATAATTCATTGCTAGATCAACCAAATTAACTTCTACTTTTGGAAGCCTTCAGACTTCACTTGAACAAAATAAATGGTCCTTTAACCAGTGAAATGTGCTGACAAATATAGAATTAAAATGTTACCTGTTCTGAATTTTTTATTTTATTTAATTTTTATTTATTATTATTTTTTTATTATGTGTCTATGTTGTTCTTCAGAGAAGGCAGTGTCACCCCACTCCAGTACTCTAGCCTGGAAAATCCCATGGACGGAGGAGCCTGGAAGGCTGCAGTCCATGGGGTGGCAAAGAGTCGGACACGACTGAGCGACTTCACTTTCACTTTTCACTTTCATGCATTGGAGAAGGAAATGGCAACCCACTCCAGTGTTCTTGCCTGGAGAATCCCAGGGACGGGGGAGCCTGGTGGGCTGCCATCTATGGGGTCATACAGAGTCAGACATGACTGAAGTAACTTAACAGCAGCAGCAGCATGTTGTTCTTCCATGAAAGTAGTTCACCAGAACAGGTGAATCTGGAGAACAAAGGCCTATGTGAAATTGTCTAACATGCTAACATAACACCCATATGAGGGTATAGGACATTCTCCTGGCTTGACTTACCCAGAAAGTATCCTTCAATTCATTTCAGAGAGGCAGAGAGTAGACTAAATTCTCTCTGGATGGTGTATTGAGTCTAGACCATTTCCAGCTTTATGAAAACTGGATTTATATGAGGTTTCTTCAAGTCCTTTATAAAGAAATACCAATGTTACAGTGTTTGAAAAGAGGTAACAACTTTTCCTGGGTAATAACAGTGTCTCTTCCTGTGGCCATTCTCCACAATTATGACCATCACTCATCATTTATGGTACATGGCACTTTTTATCTTCAGAACATTTGAGGCATTTTATCAAATTTTCCACACATCACTAGGAGGCACAGCTGCCTATAACATTCTGGATATCACACTGTACTTTTGAAAAGTGTCTGGGGATTTTATTTATTGAGTCATTAGTGATAGGAACAGAACATCTATATTTATCATCATCTCTGAAAGAACACGGTCAGTCATTGGTCCATGATTGGAGAGTATTTGTTTAATCTCCAAGGAAAATATATGATTCTTTCCTGTGTTACAGTTACTTTGGTCATGCAATGCTTTCTCATTTTGCCTGTTATGTATATGTTTGTTCTGTAACTGTATTAGTTAGCATGCTGTGTCATCAGACATGGAGTATGGTCGTACACATTTTACACACAATGCTCATTAGATAATTATTTCATAGAAAGAGCACAAGTGATATGGCATTAGATAATATTATGCAGTTTTTTACCATCTTAAAAGTTTAGAGAGTCTTGAGGAATCCCTACACCACTTTCAAAGATTCTTGAACTTCTCCAGCATTAGGTAACTCATTAACTTAAGCTATTTTCTGGAGCCACACAGAGACTAGAATGTTAACATGCATGAAAGGGCTAGAAATAAAGTGTGGCCTTTTCAAGGTGGAAAGGTGAAACTGAGATGCCCATATAAAATCAGAACCTCTGTGGAACTACAGACTTAGCAAATAGGTTCACACTAGAAAAAAAGTCTAGACATTACAACTGGAAGAATCATGGAGATTTGTTTATTTGTTTGAGGTCTTAAGAGGACTAAAAAGCCTCTTGATGAAAGTAAAAGTGGAGAGTGAAAAGGTTGACTTAGAGCTCAACATTCAGAAAACGAAGATCATGGCATCCGGTCCTATCACTTCATGGGAAATAGGTGGGGAAACAGTGGAAACAGTGTCAGACTTTATTTTTTGGGGCTCCAAAATCACTGCAGATGATGACTGCAGCCATGAAATTAAAAGACGCTTACTCCTTGGAAGGAAAGTTATGACCAATCTAGATAGCATATTCAAAAGCAGAGACATTACTTTGCCAACAAAGGTTCGTCTAGTCAAGGCTATGGTTTTTCCTGTGGTCATGTATGGATGTGAGAGTTGGACTGTGAAGAAGGCTGAGTGCCGAAGAATTGATGCTTTTGAACTGTGGTGTTGGA
>NW_011494677.1:3775663-3790689 GCF_000754665.1 Bison bison bison | reverse complement strand
ACTGCAAGGAGATCCAACCAGTCCATTCTGAAGGAGATCAGCCCTGGGATTTCTTTGGAAAGAATGATGCTAAAGCTGAAACTCCAGTACTTTGGCCACCTCATGCGAAGAGTTGACTCATTGGAAAAGACTCTGATGCTGGGAGGGATTGGGGACAGGAGGAGAAGGGGACGACAGAGGATGAGATGGCTGGATGGCATCACTGACTTGATGGATGTGAGTCTGGGTGAACTCCAGGAGCTGGTGATGGACAGGGAGGCCTGGCATGCTGAGATTCATGGGGTCGCAAAGAGTCGGATACAACTGAATGACTGAACTGAACTGAACTCATAATTTGTTTACTTTAGTTTGGCCTGCTTTCTATTCCTGGGAAAAGTCTCCCTTACTAAGAATTTATAACATGCATTTGAGATTTAAATTTATCATACCAAATGGTTCAAGAACACCTAATTTTCAAATTAATAAAAATATAAACATTAAATATAAAACCTCTCCTATAAATCAAAGGCACTCACCTAGAATTCACCCCCCAATCTTAATAATTCATTTCATGAACCAAAATAAAAAACATGTAAGGGAATAATCTACTGTGATAGAGAGAGCTTTTGCAATTAAAGAACTAAGATCTTTGTATCTTCCTGGGGGAAAGGTATACATGAATTGTTAAATTTGGAAAGTCAATATGCGTGATGCATGTTAAAAATTTAAGGATATTTCTAAGAAAATAGAGACTATAAATGTTAAAACAGTGGTGGTATGGGGGAGAAAAGAAATAAACTCCAGAAGACAGGAAAACAGAGAAATGCTGCTGCTGCTGCTGCTAAGTCGTTTCAGTCATGTGTGACTCTGTACGACCCTATTGACGGCAGCCCACCAGGCTTCCCCGTCCCTGGGATTCTCCAGGCAAGAACACTGGAGTGGGTTGCCATTTCCTTCTCCAATGCATGAAAGTGAAAAGTGAAATCGCTCAGTCTTGTCGGACCCTTAGCAACCCCATGGACTGCAGCCTACCAGGCTCCTCCATCCATGGGACTTTCCAGGCAAGAGTACTGGAGTGGGGTGCCATTGCCTTCTCTGAACAGAGAAATAAGAAGTACCAAAAAGCAGGGAAATTAGCAACAAGTAAGCTGGAAGAAATAAATCCATGTATATTATAAAATCAGTATGAGAAATTGCATCTCTAAGAAGATAAAGTTAATTGTTTTCCCTATTCCTCCCACTAAGTACAGTTTAAAACTTGGACATTATAAACAAAAATTATTATAAGAACACTCTGAGAGCTGAAGAGAAGGCAAATTGGTTGAGGATCTCAGAACAAGAGGAACAGTATAGTAATCTTTTCCCTGAGTTTTTCTTTTTACCTCATATAATCCAAACTTAGAGCTGAAATTAATAGCAACCCAGAAATACCAGCAAGGACAGAGAAAAGGAGCTTCCCAGCTTCCACTGACACCACGAGGGACTGATTTTGCTATTGCTGGATGGTGGTAAAAGTCCAGACTCTCCACTAGGACTAGTCTGATACCATCCCAGCAGGAGTAAGTGGGATTCCTCATGATTTATTGCTGCGTGGGTAGGTGGGGGGAAATAACCAGACTTTCCATATGGTCTCAGGTGATACTGTGGGATGAGGGGAAGGGGTGACCACATTACCATCTGCAGAGACAGAAGTCTCAGCTTGTTACTCAGCATCACCGGTGGTAAGGGGTTGCGGTGCCTTGTTTCAGCCTAGTGAGAGTGAAAGTCTAGGCTTCTGATTTGGCCCCTGTTGGATTTGATGATGATAGAGTGCTCTCTGTGGTGTTTGGCTGGAGAAAAGTGATTGTTGTCCAAAAATGTTTTGTCCCGTAGTAATGCTTCTTTCCTGGACCTTTGGCTAAGGAATGCAGACTTTAGTTACTTCCAGCCTGGGATGTATAAGGCAAAACGGACTAACACGTGTTCTTCCTCAGGTTGAGGTCCTAGCCATTCTGCCTTCTTCTTTCCAACCTATCAGAGTTTTCTTAGGTTTGTTTTATGCATAACCTGGGCTTCCCCAGGTGGCGCTAGTGGTAAAGAACCCGCCTGCCAATGCAGGAGACATAAGAGATGTGGATTCAATCCCTGGGTCGAGAAGATTACCCTGGAGGAGGGCATGGCAACCCACTCCAGTATTCTCGCCTGGAGAATCTTGTGGACAGAGGAGCTTGGTGGGCAGTGGTCCACAGCATCGCATAGACATGACTAAGCAACTTGATGCTGGCCCTGGCCTACATACTCTCCGAAGCGTTTAGTTATACAGTGTGAGGAACAGGGAAAAGTTCTTTCGCCTTCTTCCTCAAAGTGGAAGCTTTCTAGCTTCCTTTCCAAATCTTCTTGCTCCCAGGAATAAAGTATGTTGTATATTTATAAAGTGTATATTATATGTATGACATATTATATAGCCAAGAGAGCTTAATAGTTGTACAGCAAGCAACTTTATATGCTCTCATAGTCTGTATACTAAACTTGGATTTCTGTTCTCCTATTTCTACCACAGCATATTTTGTCTGGAAGAGCATATCCAAAATAGAGAAAGCAAGAGAAAAAAAAATTGAATTGTACTTTCTTCCCTCAACTTCCCTCAGCCTTCTGTACAGGAAGTTCATTCCTTTTTTTGTTCTCATGGTTTTTAATGTAATTTTAAATACTTATGTTTATAGTTAGAATTTTCAGAGGTTTGCATATTTTCACCGTACCTCATATGTCTTATTTTTTTAAAATAATTTTTCATTTTATACTACCATTTATTTAATGTTTGTTAAGTGTTCTACCAAATAACTATACTGCTATTAATTTTTTAAATGCTATGAAAATGGATTTTCTTTTTGGCTGTGCCACATGGCTTGTGGGATCTTAGTCCCCCAAACAGAAATTGAACCTGTGCTCTTGACAGTGAAAGTATGGTATTCTAACCAGTGGAGTACCAGGGAATTTGCTGAAAATAGATTTTAGAGTTGTTTTTTTTTTTTCCATGAAATATGTTTATTCATAAGTCATACTGATTACACAGAAAAACAAACAGACATGGCCTCAGCCTTCATGGATTTTGCATTCTGTAAGCAAGATAATAATAAGGACACAAACAAAAATACACAGGAATTGCATATTGTGACGGGTGCTGTAAATGGCTTGGAAATGTAACATAGTAGAGAATAATAAAGTAGATTGACCTAGGGGGGTCGCCAAGGAAAACTGGACTGAGAGGCTAAGACTTGAAGGAACAAAAAGAAATCAGTTCTACAAAGAGTGAAGTAGAGAGTGTCCTAAGCAATGAAGAGAGAAGACGGCATCACACACTGACACAGACGTGTGGAGAATGACCCCCTCACGTTTGGAAACTCCCTTCCATGACTGTTTTCCAGTTGGTTTTCTTCAACTCTTCAAGATGCTGCTTTTGCCTACCATCTGCTCAAGCAGAAGCTGCTCAGGTCTCAAGAAACATGGGTAGTGCCATCTTTTCTGATGCTACAGAAGCCTCAGGTCACCAGCTGACTACCCATTCATCTGAAATCAAAACCCTAAAAACAATAACACTTTCTACATCATCCAATCTCCAAAGCACAAGGCCAAGGGCAGAAACTAAATGAAAAGAACTGCTATGAAGAAGCAATTGAAGACTGAGAATAGAATGCCAGAGTTCCAATCTTAATTCAGCCATGCCTCATTTTTTTTTTTTTTTATGTGGATGAGCTGTTGCCTCTACTTGAGAAATTATTCTTTCTTGCCTTGAAGGATAGTGGAAAAGACCTTTGAGATTCAGTGGTATAGCTCTCTTAGCAGCAAACCAGGTGTATACCAATTTCCAACCTTCATATCCAGCAATCCACTGTACCTCACAGCTGTTACCCATAAACCTGCCCTGTCTTAGCTCCCAGGAATTTAAACCAGAATAAATTGTAAGTAATCAGTGAATGTGTATGATATAGCATTTGTAAACATAATCTATTTACATTTTATATACTTGTACAAAATAGCTGGGTGTTTCAATTTCCTCATAAAAACAACTAGATGTATTCAAAGAAGTGTTAATGTTACATAAGGTGAAGTTAAGTGCTTAACAGTTTTTCTACTTCCATGAGTATTCCTACCTCTGCTGAAGGCAGAGATGGCTAACTAGTAATTGCCTTGGGAGAATGAGACACACAGAGCATTTTCTCTTTCAGATAATATCGAGCATCTTTCCAGAGAAGAATAAGACTTGACAAGAGGGAAAAGCATGGGAGAGATTTGTTTTTAGATGATTCAAATACCAACTGTAAGCCTCAAAGGAAAAAAATATACAAGACAGAAATAAAAATGAATGATGACTTAATTGGGACAGTATTAGACAGGGCACTGGGAATTTTAACTATGCCACTTAAAAGTTTTCTCCTTCAAATCAGAAGGAGAATCAAGGCATAATCTGTGGCCAAACATAAGAATCTAGCTAGATAGACTTCATGTTTCTGAGATTTAAAAAAATTTTTTTTCTACTTTGGATGTAAGTACTGCAAGGAGATCCAACCAGTCTATTCTGAAGGAGATCAGCTCTGGGATTTCTTTGAAAGGAATGATGCTAAAGCTGAAACTCCAGTACTTTGGCCACCTCATGCGAAGAGTTGACTCATTGGAAAAGACTCTGATGCTGGGAGGGATTGGGGGCAGGAGGAGAAGGGGACGACAGAGGATGAGATGGCTGGATGCCATCACTGACTCAATGGATGTGAGTCTCAGTGAACTCCGGGAGTTGGTGATGGACAGGGAGGCTTGGCGTGCTGCGATTCATGGGGTCTCAAGGAGTCGGACACGACTGAGCGACTGATCTGATCTGATCTGAATTTGAAATAAACATTTTTATTCTAGTGATATCCCCCACTTTATTCACTGCCTATTGAGCTCATTCAACCTGACAATCTCCATTCTACCTCTCCTAGGACCAACATCTCCCAAAGTATCTTCTGTGAGTTCTATTATAATTTCAAAGTATATTTCAGAAAAGAAAGATTCTATGTAAAGTTAAATTTGAGAAATGCTGAGTGAAACAAGGCTACATGTTCATCTTCTTCAGGGCTTTACCAAAATAAGTTGCCTTTCCCACATCTATTTGAGCAAAGTACACTTTATGCATCAAGAAAGATATTCCTCAAAACGGAACTTAGGAACCAAAATCTCTCTAGACAAGCTGCAATATCAAAGCACAATTCGTGGAATCCTTGTATGAAACGAAAAAGCGTAACTTTCGTTTCTCCTTTCACATTACAAAAATGCTCCACAGAATAAGAGTCTATTATGATTTGCCGCTTAGGGTACACATCTCTGTGCAGAAGCAAGGAATGGCCGTTCTTTTTACCTCCTCATCTGCCCCAAAGCTTGTACTGGACAACGCGATTATCTAGTCTTGCTTTCATATAGCCCAGAGCAGGTGCCAGGAACCTCATCACTCTTCTCCCCCTTGTTTTTCTTTCTTCTTTTATATCATGTATCAGTCCATGGGGTCATGAAAGAGTCAGACATGAAAAGTCAGACATGACTTAGCTACTGAACAACAACATCGTTGCTAGTCGTAAATGACAAATTCGTGCTCATTGTGGAAAATTCACCAGAGTAAAAGAACATTAAAAATCTTAACTGATATTATTTAAAATTATCTAAACATGTATGTGTGTGTGCACACGTTCAGTTGTGTCTGACTCTTTGCAACCCCATGGACTGTAGCTCACCAGGCTGCTCTGTCCATGGAATTTTCCGGGCAAGAATACTGGAGTGCGTGGCCATTTTCTACTCCAGGGGATCTTCCTGACCCAGGGATCAAACCTTTATCTCTTGTGTCTCCTGCATTGGGAGGTGGATTCTTTACCACTGGTGCCACATGTATATTTAGTAATAAATGCTTGAGAACAGCCAAAAAATCATGAAGCAAAAAGAACAAGAGTAAAAGTTGTTTAGTAAATTTGCCTTAACAGATATCACAATGCACTAAATATTCACTGTAATATAATCAATATAGCAGTGCATAGGAATGGACAAACAAATTATTTGAATCAAAGAGAAAATCCAAGAATAGATCCAAGAAAATACAATAACATGGGACAAGGGGATATTTAAATTCAATGAGGAACAGTGATTTATTTTAAAGAGGCTACATGGACAACAGCTATATCTCAGGAAGAAAATGAAATTACATCTCTTTCACACATTCTTTACAAAATAAATTACAACTGGATTATACACTTAAATTTACTTATTTTAAATGAAAGAATAAACTCGTGGCAGAAAATGCAGGACATTATATGTTTAAAATATAAGGAGATATTTTTTTACTAAGACAAATACCTCAAACTACTAAGAAATAAATATTTCAGTATACAAATATGTAAAGTTTATATTCAAAAATATAAAATAAAAAGTCAGTAGGTAACCCTGATACCAAAATCAGACAGACATCACACAAATGAAGAAAGTTACAGGCCAATATTTTTTGTGAACATAGATGCAAAAATCCTCAACAAAATATTAGCAGACCAAATCCAACAATATATTAAAAGGATGAAGAAGCAGAGAAAAAAGGGGGGGTGGGCTTCCCTGTTAGCTCAGTGGTAAAGAATCCACCTGAAATGCAAGAGATGTGCGTTCAATCCCTGGGTCAGGAAGATGCCCTGGAGAAGGCAATGTCAACCCACTCCAGTATCCTTGCCTGGAGAATCCCATGGACAGAGAAGCCTGCTGGGCTACAGTCTGTGGGGTTGCAAAGAGTCAGACATGACTGAAGCAACTTAGCAGCAGCAGCAGGAAAAAAAAAAAAAAAAAGAAAACATCTATTCATGATTAGAAGAAAAATTCTCACCAAAGTGGGAACATATCTTAACATAATAAAAGCTATTTACAACAAACCTGAAGCCAGTACAACACTCAACAATGAAAAACTGAAAGCCTTCTTGCTAAATTCAGAAACAAAACAAGGATGCCTACACTTACTGTTTCTATTCAACACAGTATGGGAAGTCATAGTCACAACAGTCAGATAAGGAAAAGAAGTAAAAGTTATGCAAATTGGAAGAGATAAAACTGTCACTATCCAAGTTGACATGAAACCAAATATGGAGAACCCTAAAAGCTCCACACAAAAACTATTAGAACTAATAAATGAACTTAGCAATGTAGAACAAGATTAATATACAGAAATCTGTTACCTTTCTTTATACTAACAATGAAGTATCGGAAAGATAACAATCCATTTAAAATCATATCAAAAAACAATGAAATACTTAGCAATAAGCTTAACCAAGGAGGTGAAAGATCTATATGCTGAAAACTGTAAAAAAAAAATTGATGAAAGAAATTAAAGATGATTCAAATAAATGGAAAGATATCCCATACTCTTGGATTGCAAGAATTATTTTTGTTAAAAAGGGCATACTACCCAAAGCAATCTACAGATTTAATGCAATATCTATCAAGATACCCATAACAGTTTTCACATAATTAGAACATATAATCCTACAATTTATCAGTTCAGTTCATTTCAGTTCAGTCACTCAGTCGTGTCCCACTCTTTGTGACCCCATGAATCACAGCACAACCAGGCCTCCCTGTCCATCACCAACTCCTGGAGTTTACCCAAACTCATGTCCATCGAGTCAGTGATGCCATCCAGCCATCTCATCCTCTGTCGTCCCCTTCTCCTCCTGCTCCAATCCCTCCCAGCATCATATGGAACCACAAAGGAGCTAGAATTGCCAAGCAATCCTGAGAGAAAAGAACAAAGGTGGAGGCATAAACCTTCCAGACTTCAGACAACACTACAATAGCTACAGTAATCAAAAAAGCATGGTATTGGTACAAAACCAGACATATGGCACAGTGGAATAGAACAGAAATAAGCCCACACATTGAAGTGAGAATATACAATGGAGAAAAGAGAGTCTCTTCAGCAAGTCATGTTGGGAAAGCAGGAAAGCCACATGTAAATTAATGAAGTTAGAATACTTCCTCACACCATGCACAAAACTAAACCCAAAATGGCTTAAAGAGTTATAAGACACGACACAGTAAAACTCCTAAAAGAAAACATAGGCAAACTATTCTGACATAAATTGAAGCAATATATCTTAGTTCAGTTTTCCAAGGCAAAACAATATTAATAATAAAAGCAAAAACAAGCAAATGGAACCTAATCAAACTTAAAAAGCTTTTGCACAGAAAAGGAAACCATTAACAAAAGAAAAAGACAACCCACAGAATGGGAGAAAATATCTGCAAATGATGCGATTGACAATGAGTTAATATCCAAAATATATAATACAAGCAATTCATATAGCACAATATTGAAGAATCAAACCATCCAATTGAGATTTGACAAAAGACCTAAATAAACATTTTTCCAAAGAAGCAATACAGATGACCAATAGGCACATGAAAAGATGCTCAATATCGCTAATTATTAGAGAAATGAGATCGAAACCACAATGAGATATCACCTCATACCAGTCAGAGGGACTATCATCAAAAAATCAATAAATAATAAATGTTGGAAAGTACATAGAGGAAAAAGGAATCTTCCTATATACTGTTGGTGAGAATGTAAACTGGCACAGCCACTATGAAAAACAGTATGGAAGTTCCTTAAAAAGGTAAAAACAGAGTTGCCATATGATCCGGAAATCCCACTCCTGGGCATATATCTAGACAAAAATATACTTCAAAAAGATACATGCACCCCAATGTTTATAGAAGTACTATTTACAGTAACCAAAACATAGAAACAGCCCAAGAGCTCATTAAGAGACAGTTGGCTTAAGAAAATATGATACACACACACACACACACACACACACACACGCACACCCATGATGGAATATTACTCAGCTATAAGACAACACAATGTTGCCATTTGCAGCAACAATTATACTTAACGAAGTATATCATACTTAGCTAAGTAAACCAGATGAAGAACATATCATATGATATCACTTACATGTAAAATGTAAAAATATACACATGAATCTGTATATGAAACAGAAATAGGCCCACAGACATAGAAAACAAATTTATGGTTACCAAGAGGGAGAGAGAGCAGAGAAGAAACAAACTGGGAGTTTGGTGCTGACAGATACAAACTGCTACACATAAAATAGATACACAACAAATATTTATTATATAGCAGAGGGAATTATGTTCAATATCTTTAAATAACCTATAATGAAAAAATCTAAAATATGTATTATATATACATATGAATCACTTTGCTGTACACCTGAAACAAATACAATATTGTAAATCAAATATACTTTAATAAAAAGGTCAATAGGTCAATGTTTGGCTTTGAAAAAATGAAAGCAGATGACAAACAAAAATGCTTATAATTGTGATACACAGGGATTCTTTATAAATGTAAGAAAAATATAGGGCAACTCAAGAGAAAAATTGGCAAAAATAGAAAAAAACAATTCACAGAATACAAATTCTAATCACAAAATTAATGCCATCTAGGTAAATTCACCTGAAGGTGACCATAAAATATAACTTTATGCCACTAAGATTAGCACATGTTTTATTTAAAAACCAACATTTACTGCTGGAAGAAATATGAGATGGAAACGTTAATTGTTACTGTCATGTAGAATATGGAAATAAATCTGGCAAGAACAATTGAAAGTAAATATACACCATTTAATAATAAATTCCAACTCCTGGTAGTATTCGCCATTGGAAAAAGAAAAGCTTCAGTGTGTACAGAAGTATGCACATAGATGACTATTGCAGAATTACTTGTACAGGCAAAAAATGCAAGTTTCTCTTCTACTGGGAAGTAGAAAGATGGGGAAAGCATGGCTGCTCCAGCACTAGCAATAAGAAAAACCTGAATCAGCTAAAAAAATCACAACTCTTTTGACATCATCAGAATAACCAGATGCGGACAGACCCCTTCCAGGTAAGACAAACTGGCAGACAGACTTGCTTGTGACAGACAAAAGAAGGGGAGCTGGTTATTCAAGCTACTCAGATGCGCTCATTTAGGGTCTCTTTTTCATTGAACTCATCAGATGCTTACAAGAAATACTGGTGGCAGGACAGAATAGAGTGGCCCCGCCCCCTACACACTGCTTTTGGTGTCAATAGGCAGGAGGAGATTGGGAACACTATGGCGAAGTCATAGAGCCTCACCACCCCCACCCCCTCCCACAGACATTTATTTCATTTGAAACCAAAGCCTTAGGCATCTAAGAAGAGTTAATAAATACCATTAACTGAAGGGTACACATTAAGACTCATGGTGCTGGTGGAAAAATAAAACAACATTACTAGGCATGCTTTCGAACTGTGGTGCTGGAGAAGACTCCTGAGAGTCCCTTGGACTGCAAGGAAATCCAGTCAGTCAGACCTAAAGAAAATCAACCCTAAACATTCATTGGAAGGACTGATGCTGACCACCTGACCTGCCTCCTGGGAAATCTGTATGCAGGTTAGGAAGCAACAGTTAGAACTGGACGTGGAACAATAGACTGGTTCCAAATAGGAAAAGGAGTACATCAAGGCTGTATATTGTCACCCTACTTATTTAACTTATATGCAGAGTACATCATGAGAAACGCTGGGCTGGAGGAAGCACAAGCTGGAATCAAGATTGCTGGGAGAAATGTCAATAACCTCAGATAGGCAGACAACACCACCCTTATGATAAAAAGTGAGGAAGAACTAAAGAGCCTCTTGATGAAAGTGAAAGAGCAGAGTCAAAAAGTTGGCTTAAAGATCAACATTCAGAAAACTAAGATCATGGAATCAGGTTCCATCACTTCATGGCAAATAGATGGGGAAACAGTGGAAACAGTGGCTGACTTTATTTTCCTGGGCTCCAAAGTCACTGCAGGTGGTGATTGCAGCCATGAAATTAGAAGATGCTTAACTCCTTGTAAGGAAAGTTATGACCAACCTAGACAACATATTCAAAAGCAGAGGCATTACTTTGCCAACAAAGGTCCGTCTAGTCAAGGCTATGGTTTTTCCAGGGGTCATGTATGGATGTGAGAGTTGGACTGTGAAGAAGGCTGAGTGCTGAAGACTTGATGCTTTTGAACTGGGGTGTTGGAGAAGACTCTTGAGAGTCCCTTGGACTGCAAGGAAATCCAACCAGTCCATTCTGAAGGAGATCAGTCCTGGGTGTTCATTGGAAGGACTGATGTTGAAGCTGAAACTCCAATACTTTGGCCACCTGATGCAAAGAGCTGACTCATTGGAAAAGACCCTGATGCTGGGAAAGACTGAGAGCAGGAGGAAAAGGGGATGACAGAGGATGAGATGGCAGGATGATATCACTGACTCAATAGACATGAGTTTGAGTAAACTCCTGGAGATGTGAAGAACAGGGAAGCCTGGCATGCTGCAGTCCATGGAGTCGCAAAGAGTCAGACACCACTTAACAACTGAACAAAAACAAGTACTAGGCATTAGCAAAAAAATAACATTGGGTCCTAGATTCTTATGTCAATGCTATTGGAGGTCACTTACCACTGGGGTGGGCTTCCCTAGTGGCTCAGATGGTAAAGAATCTGCCTGCAATGCAGGAGACCCAGGTTTGATCCCTGGGTCAGGAAGATTACCTGGAAAAGGGAATGGCAACCTGCTCCAGTATTCTTGCCTGGAGAATTCCATGGACAGAGGAGCCTGGTGGGCTACAGTCCATGGGGTCACCAAGAGTCAGACACGACTAAGCAACTAAACTTTCACTTTCACACCACTGGGGAATATGGTGGAAAATCCCTCCTATAAAATTTTCTACCAATAAAAAGAAAGTTTTGATTCCTATGGCGAGGAGAGACAAGAAGGCTGAGAAAGCCCTACCTTTAAGGCCTGGCTAAGTGTGAATCAGGGCCAGAAACACCACCAGGAGCCTGGCAAAGCACTGAGTAATATGAACTGCAGTCTAGCAGTGGCAGAGGGAAAAGAACCTGGAGCAGTCCTTCCTTTGTCCATGGAAGGACAGGCAAGAAAGGCTGGATGTAAGACTGTAACCCCAGGTGGCTCAGATGGTAAAGAATCAGCCTGCAGTGTGGGAGACCTGGATTTGATCCCTGGTTTGGGAAGATCCCCTGGAGGAGGGCATGGCAACCCACTCCAGTATTCTTGACTGGAGAATACCCATGGACAGATAGCGTGGTGGGCTACTGCCCATAGGGTCGCAAAATGTTGGCATGACTGAGCGACTAAGCACCAGCACAGCACAAGCCTGTAACACAAACACCAAGAAAAGCCTCTGACATGACAGCCCTCTCCCTAAACACAAAGGAACAGCAGACTAATGCTCGCATTTTCTTTTTTTTTTTGGTAGCAGCTTTATTGAGATATAGTTTATACCACATGTAATTCATCAATGTAAAGTGTACAATTCATGAGTTTCAGGGCATTCACAGAGTTGTGCAGTCACCACTACAATCAACTTCCAAACATTTGCATCAGCTGCCCCCCAAAATTCTGTACCACTTATATATCCTCACCTGTTCCCTTGCCCCCCACCCCTCTAGCTCTTAGACAAGTAGACAACTCGAATCTGCTCCGTGTGTCTATTAGTTCATGTTAGTCTGTCAGTCATGTCCGACTCTTTGCGATCCCATGGACTGTAGCCAGCCAGGCTCCTCTCTTCATAGGATTTTCCAGGCTAGAGTACTGGAGCGGGTTGCCATTTCCTCCTGCAGGGGATCTTCCCGACCCAGGGATCAAACCCATGTCTTTTGGATCCCCCGCATTGGCAGGAAAGTTCTTTACCAATAGCACCACCTTTTCTATTCTGGACATTTCCTATAAATGAAATCATATAGTTTGTGACGTTTTGTGAGTGATTTCTTTCACTTAGCATGATATTTTATGTGATGGCCTGTGTCAGCATTTCATTACTATTTATGGCCAAATAAGAATGCTACCTTTTGCCTATCAGTACAACACTTGGTGGGAGAAGGCAATGGCACCCCACTCCAGTACTCTTGCCTGGAAAATCCCATGGACAGAGGAGCCTGGAAGGCTGCAGTCCATGGGGTTGCTAAGAGTAGGACACGACTGAGCGACTTCACTTTCACTTTTCACTTTCATGCACTGGGGAAGGAAATGGCAACCCACTCCAGTGTTCTTGCCTGGAGAATCCCAGGGACAGGGGAGCCTGGTGGGCTGCTGTGTATGGGGTCGCACAGAGTTGGACATGACTGAAGCGACTTAGCAGCAGCAGCAGCAGCACAGCACTTGGTGAACAGGCAAGTTGTTTCCACGTTAGGGATATTATGAATAATGCTGCCGTTCTTTGAGGGGGTATACCTTTAGGAGTGGAACAGCTGGGGCAAATGGTGATTCTCTGCTTAACGTTTTGAGGAACTGTTCTCCAAAGTGGCTGTGTCATTTCTATTCCTGCCAGCAGTGTATGAAAATTCAAACTTGTCCACAGACTTGCCCAACCTTGTTTTCTGTCCTTTAGATTATACCCATCCTAGTAGATGAGAAATGGTGTCTCAACATGGTTTTGATTTGCATTTCCCTAATGATGTTGAGGGCTTCCCTGATAGCTCAGTTGGTAAAGAATCCACATGCAATGCAGGAGACCCTCGTTCCATTCACGGGTTGGGAAGGATCCATTGGAGAAGGGATAGGCTGCTACTGCTGCTGCTAAGTCACTTCAGTCGTGTCAGACTCTGTGTGACCCCAGAGACGGCAGCCCACCAGGCTCCACCGTCCCTGGGATTCTCCAGGCAAGAACACTGGAGTGGGTTGCCATTTCCTTCTCCAGTGCATGAAAGTAAAAAGTGAAAGTGAAGTCGTTCAGTCATGTCCGACTCTTAGCAACCCCATGGACTGCAGCCTACCAGGCTCCTCTGTCTATGGATTTTCCAGGCAAGAGTACTGGAGTGGGGTGCCATTGCCGTCTCTGAGGGATAGGCTACCCACTCCATATTCTTGGACTTCCCTTGTGGCTCAGCCGGTAAGGAATCCACCTGCAATGCGGGACGCCTGGGTTCAATCCCTGGGTTGGGAAGATCCCCTGGGAAAGGGAAAGGCTACCCATTCCAGTATTCTGGCCTGGAGAATTCCAAGGGCTGTATAGTCCTTAGGGTTGCAAAGAGTCAGACACAACTGATCGACTAAGTACAATAATGTTGAATATCTTTACATTTTCTTGTTGTCCATTTGTAAAATGGACTGAATAGGCCTATTTGGAAAAATTTCCATTGGAAAAGATGTATGAATAGGTCATTTGACCATCTTTAATAGGGTTGTGTGTGAGTGCTTAGTCACCCAGTCGTGTCTGACTCTTTTCGACCCCACGGACTAGCCTGCCAGGCTCTTCTGTCCATGGGGATTCTCCAGGAAAGAATATTGGAGTGGGTTGCCATGCCCTCCTCCAGTGGATCTTCATGACCCAGAAATGAGACCAGAGTCTCCTGCATTGCAGGGGCATTCTTTACCAGCTGAGCTACTAATGGAAGCCCCTTTAATAGGGTTATTTGCCTTTTATTATTAAATTGTAAGAGTATTCTGTATGCATGCATGCTCAGTCACTTCTGTATCAGTTCAGTTCAGTCACTCAGTCGTGTCTGATTCTTTGTGACCCCAAGGACCACAGCAAGCCAGGCTTCCCTGTCCATCACCATTTCTTGGCGCTTACTCAAACTCACGTCCATTGAGTCGCTGATGCCATCCAACCATCTCATCCTCTGTCATCCCCTTCTCCTCCAGCCTTCAATCTTTCCCAGCATCAGGGTCTTTTCAAATGAGTCAGCTTTTCACATCGGGTGGCCAAAGTATTGAAGCTTCAGCTTCAGCATCAGTCCTTCCAATGAATATTCAGGACTGATTTCCTTTAGGATGGACTGCTTGGATCTCCTTGCAGTCCAAGAGATTTTCAAGAGTCTTCTCCAACACCACAGTTCAAAGGCATCAATTCTTCAGCACTCAGCTTTCTTTATAGTCCAACTCTCACATCCATACATGACTACTGGAAAAACCATAGCTTTGACTAGATGGACCTTTGTTAGCAAAGTAATGTCTCT
>NW_011494677.1:3764049-3775563 GCF_000754665.1 Bison bison bison | reverse complement strand
CTGGAAAAACCATAGCTTTGACTAGATGGACCTTTGTTAGCAAAGTAATATCTCTGCTTTTTAATATGCTATCTAGATTGGTCATAGCTTTTCTTCCAAGGAGCAAGTGTCTTTTAATTTCATGGCTGTAATTACCATCTGCAGTGATTTTGGAGCCCAAGAAAAGAAAGTCTGTCACCGTTTCCATTGTTTCCCCATCTATTTGCCATGAAGTGATGGGACCAGATGCCATGATCTTAGTTTTCTGAATGTTGAATTTTAAGCCAACTTTTTCACTCTCCTCTTTCACTTTCATCAAGAGGTTCTTCGATTCTTCTTCACTTTCTGCCATAACAGTGATGTCATCTGCATATCTGAGCTTATTGATATTTCTCCCAGCAATCTTGATTCCAGCTTGTGCTTCATCCAGCCCGGCATTTTGCAAGAGGTACTCTGCATAGAAGTTAAATAAGCAGGGTGACAATATACTGCCTGGATGTACTCCTTTTCTAATTTGGAACCAGTCTGTTTTTCCATGTCCAGTTCTAACTGTTGCTTCTTGACCTTCATACAGATTTCTCAGGAGGCAGGTTAGGTGGTCTGGTATTCCCATCTCTTGAAGAATTTCCCACAGTTTGTTGTGATCCACACAAAGACTTTGGAGTGGTCAATAAAGCAGAAGTAGATGTTTTTCTGGAACTCTCTTGCTTTTTTGATGATCCAACAGATGTTGGCAATTTTATCTCTGGTTCCTCTGCCTTTTCTAAATCTAGTTTGAACATCTGGAAGTTCACGGTTCACGTACTGTTGAAGCTTGGCTTGGAGAATTTTGAGCGTCACTTTGCTAGCATGGGAGATGAGTGCCATTGTGTGGTAGTTATACAACACCCTTATCACATTTAAGACTTGCAAACATTGTCTCCCATAGTGTGGGTTATCTTTTCTCTTTTTCAGAAGTTAACTTACCTGTTTTTGGCTGCACTGGGTCTTTGTGGCTGCACGCAGTCTTTCTCTAGTTGCGGTGAACAAGGGCTGCTCTTTGTTGCACTGAGCAGAGCTCTCATTGCAGTGGCTTCTCTTGGTGCAGAGCACAGACACTAGAGCATGCAGGCTTCACTAACTGCAGCCTGCAGGCTCCAGAGCACAGGCTCAGTAGTTGTGGCACATGGGCTTAGCTGCTCCACGACATGTGGAATCTTCCTGGACCAGGGATGGAACCTGTGTCCTTGAATCGGTAGGTGAATTCTTATCCACTGAGCCACCAGGGAAGTCTTCACTGTCTTTTCTTCCCAGGTTTCTTAAGATATAATTTGACATATATAGCATAAGTTTAAGGTGTACGATGTGCTGGTTTGATACATATATATATTATGAAGTGTTTACCACAATAAAGTTAGTTAACACATCTTCACCTCACATTACAATTTTTTGTTGGTGATGTTATGGTAAGAACATTAAAACTCTACTCACATAGCAACTTTCAACTATACAATGCAATAGCATTAACTGTAGTTACCACACTGTACCTTAGATCTCCAGAATTTACTCATATAACTGAAAGTTTGTAATCTACCTTTACATACATCTCCTGATTTCCCCCATTCCTTAACCCCTGGAAATAACCATTATACTCCCTATTTCTATGAGTCTGATGTTTTTGTGTGTTAGTCGCTCAGCCCGGTCCAGCTCTTGGTGACCCCATGGACTGTAGCCCTCCAGGATCCTCTGTCCGTGGGACTTTCCAGGCAAGCATACTGGAGTGGCTGCCATTTCCTCCTCCAGGAGATCTTCCCAACTCAGGGATCAAACCCATGTCGCCTGCTTGGCAGGTGAATTCTTTACCACTGAGCCACCTGGGAAGCCCATTCTTTTATAATATATACACTCAGTGATATGAATTTGATTCTAAGCACTGCTCTCCTTGCATTTCACAAATTTTGGTAAGCTGTGCTTTCATCTTCACTAAGTGAAAATCAAAATCAAAGTATTTTTGAATTTTCTTGAAATTTTTTTCTTTGGTCTATAGAGGTGTGTTGTTTAACATTGATATATTTTCTGTTGCCCTTTTTTTGGTTTCTCATTATTTTCTGTTTTGTGATTTTAGTTGAGCATTTTATGTGAATCCATGGTCTTTCCTATCTTAACATATTATTCATACTTATTTTATTATTTCTAAGGTATTTTTTTATATTGCTCTGGAGTTTGGGGCAACTTATCCAACTCCACTTTCAAGTAATACTATGTCACTTCATAGGTAGTGCTAATGTTTTATGATAACAAAGTGATTCTAAATCCTCCCTCCTGTTCCTGTAATCACTGGTATTATCATTTAACTTAAACATAAACATATTTATAAATACATAAACATATATGTATGTAATCAAGTATATGGTTGCTATTATTATTTTAAATAAGCTGTTATTTGTAGATTAATCAAGAATAAGAAAAATAAAAGTCCTTATTTTACTTATTCCTTCTTTGATGTTCTTTGTTTCTATTTGTAGATCCATGCATCTGACTTACATCATTTTGTTTTGCTCTGCAGTTGACCCTTGGACAGTAAGGGTTTAAACCATATGAGTCCAATTATATGTGGAATTTTTTTTGTCAGTAGTAAATCTTATAGTACCACATGATCTCTGGTTGAATCCATGGATGTGGAATCATGAATACAGAGGAACCTCAGATATGGAGGGCTGACTAGAAGTTATACTCAGATTCTCAATTGCACAGAAAGTTGGCACCCTGACACCCATGTTCAAGGGTCAACTATACTTTTAAAAAAACATTTTCTGTAAGGCAGGTCTATTGGCAACACAGTTCCTTAATTTTTTTTCTGAGAAAGTCTATTTCTCCATCACTTTTGAAGGATAATTTCCAAGGATACAATATTCTAGACTGGTGAGGTTTTTCCTCTCAGTACTTCAAGTATTTCACTCCTCTCTCATCTTGTTTGCTTTGTTGCTCGGGAGAAGTCAGGTATAATTCTCATATTATTTCCTCTATAAATAAAGTATTTTTCCCCCTCTGAATTCTTTCAAAATTCTTTCTTTATCTTTGACCTTCTGTAGTTTGAATACAATAAACCTACAGTATATATACATATGTGTGTGTGTGTGTGTGTATATATATTTAATTTACTCTGCCTGGTGATCTCTTAGTTTCCTCATTCTGTGTTTTGATGTTGAACATTGATTTTGAAGAACTATCAGTCACTATTGTTTCTAATATTTCCTGTGTTTCTTTCTCTCTTTCTTTTCCTTCTGGTATTCTCATTGTGCGAGTTATACCTTTTGAAACCCATAGTTCTAGGATAGTCTGTTCACTTCGCTTTTATTTTCACTTTGCTTTTCAGGTTTTGAGAATTCTATAGATATATCGTTAAACTCAGAAATTCTTTCTTCAGCCATGTCCAGTCTACTAATAAACCTACTGAAGACATTCATTTCTGTTACACAGCTTTTGATCTTTAGTATTTAGTTTTCTTATAATTTTCATCTCTCTGCTTCCTTCCCATCTGTTCTTGCCTGCTGTTTCCTTGAGGCATGAGAGCCCTTAGCATTTTATTCATGGTTGTTTTAATTTCCTGTCTGACAATTGCAATATACCTGTCATATTCAAGTTTGGTTTCAACACTGTCTCTGTCTCTTTAAACTGTGTGCTATTGCATTTCAGGAGTTTTGCAATATTTTTTTTGATAGCCAGATATGATGTACTGGGTAGAAAAAACCGTTGTGTTGCATTTATTAATTTATAATACATATTACCACAATTTAAGAAAATAATAATGTGATAGACCAAACACTATTGTATACTTTATACAGGTGAATTACATGGTATGTGAATTACACCTGATAAAGCTGTTAAACAATTAAAATGGTAAAATTATAGAGATGGAGAACAGATTAATGGTTATCAGGGGCTAGTGATGAGGGGAGGGAAACTAAATGGAGTGGCACAGGGGTCCCTTTGTGTTGATGGAATGGTGCGGATGGAATAAAACTACACAGAACTGCAAACACACACACAGATTTCCTGGATTTAATATTTTACTATGGTTATTTTTTTTTTGGAATTACCATCTAGGGAAGCTAGATGAAGAATCCACAGGACTGTACAGTGTTTACACCGTCTCGTGGGTCTATAACTTGTTAACTAGAGGTAGGTGTAGAGAGAGAGAAAAGGTTATAACCTAATCTTAAAAAAGATAGAGAGAAAGAAAGAGAAAAGAAATAAATTAGTATAGCACAGAGAACTCTATTCAATACTCTGTAATGACCTATGTGGGAAAATAATCTAAAAAAAGAGTGGATATATGTATATGCATAACAATTTCACTTTTCTGTACATCCCAAATTAACACACCATTGTAAATCAACTATACTCCAATAAAATTTTTTTAAAAAGAAACTAAAATACATAAAAGAAGAAATGATATAGCAGATATAAACCAAAAAAAAAAAAAGCCACAGGTTCAGGAAAAACTCAAATTCTGAGAGTGGCAATCACTTTCCATCTTAGCAAGTGATTTTTGAGTGAGAGTGACAGTTGGAGCTAGAGGTGTAATTTACTGATTAATATCTGAAATCTACACTTTTCCTCCATCAGAAGCTGCTACTGTCACGTAAGGCCCATCATTTCTCACCTGCATGTAGCATCAGCTTCCCAACTCATCTCTCTGATTCCATCTTACATTCCCCAATCACTCTTCACACAATAGCCTCAGTAACCTTTTTAAAATGTCAATCCTATCAGGTCACTGAAAACGTCCCTTTCCTATATTAAAATACCAAATTAAAAAAAAAAGTAATTCTTTTGGGATAGCTTCTATTTTCTACAGTTTACTTTTTACAACTGACTTCTTAAATGCTCATTTTTATGTGAGTTATGGAGTTCATTTTTCTTCCAAACAATGGACTATTTTGCCTAGATTCAGTCAAGTAAGATTTTCTAAACATCTTTATTTGTGATGTCAGTTTTATCATTCAATAAATCCAATGTGTTCTTGCCTATTTCTGAGTCATTTACTGTCTTAAATTGGTCTGTTAACACATTATTTCATTATTTTAAGTTATAATATATTATATACATGTTAATATAGATTCTTCTTTAAGACTTTTAATATTCAAATTCTTGAATATTAATTTTTGAACATTGAACCAAAAATTGGGCATGATTCTCCTATTTTCAGATAATTCTTAATTTATACTTTCAAGCTTAAAGACCTTTTGTAATTTTCAGTACATTTGTATTTATTCATTTTATTTTATTTATTTTTTTTAGTTTTCTGGGTTTTTTAAATTTTATTTTATTTTTAAACTTTACAATATTGTATTAGTTTTGCCAAATATCGAAATGAATCTGCCACAGGTATACATTTGTTCCCCATCCTGAACCCTCATTTAAACATATAAAGTAAATTGGCATCCTTAAATACTCAGTTGTCTTGTGCAAGAATGAAATGAGCCTACTGAATTGATTCCTGAACATTTCAGTATCTGCACTGATGGTACTTCCAATACAAAGTCTCTCAGTTACTTAATCTGTTCTCTTCTAATGATCTGATTCTCCTCCTGGCCTCCACCCACTCCACCCACTCCTATAGTCCTATTCTAGACCTCCTGTGCCAATAATCACCCCTCTCCTACATCCTCAGTTGCAAGTGTCACCTCCTAGCTTTCCAGTTTACTCTCCTTAGAACCCGAATTCCAAAGTCCTTAAGTCCTTAAATCCATTCATTTTCTCCCCTATATCTTACATCCTCACTGAATCTCCTATATATCTTCAATAACAGTATTTGCATTTTATTCATGATTATTATCTTTTAGAGATATGCTCAACTCAGCTGCTTTTCTCTCCATTAATCCTATTCACCTTGAAAACTTTCAGTTCAGTTCAGTAGCTCAGTCATGTCCACCTCTTTGCGACCCCATGGACTGCAGCATGCCAGGCCTCCCTGTCCATCACCAACTCCCAGAGTTTACTTAAACTCATGTCCATCAAGTCGGTGATGCCATCTAACCATCTCATTCTCTGTTGTCCCCTTCTCCTCCCTCCCTCAATCTTTCCCAGCATCAGGGTCTTCCAATGAGTCAGCTCTTCGCATCACATGGCCAAAGTGTTGGAGTTTCAGCTTCAGCATCAGTCTTTCCAATGAATATTCAGGACTGATTTCCTTTAGGATGCACTGGTTGGATCTCCTTGTGGTCCAAGGGACTCTCAAGAGTCTTCTCCAACACCACAGTTCAAAAGAATCAATTCTTTGGTGCTCTGCTTTCTTTATAGCCCAGTTTTCACATCCATACACGACTACTGGAAAAACCATAGCCTTGACTAGACAGACCTTTGTTGGCAAAGTGATATCTCTGCTTTTTAATATCCTGTCTAGGTTGGAAACTTTAACCCTACGTAAACTCAGTTCCCCTCCAACTCATACCATCCACACATGCCATTGAATGCAGCCGGAGAAAAGCAAAAACCCTGCAGTCATCCTCACTTTAAATTCATGACCATCATCCTCAAAGGGCCTTTAGTGCCAGCTGGCAAATCTACCACATTTCCCTATTCCATCCTATCTCCAAATCACCTAGTGACTATTTCATACCTTTATTACAGTCTCTAATCCTCTTGCCCTTCCTCCTCATTTTCAACTGATGATTTGGTTCTTTTCTATTAAGGAAATTGAAACAAAGGAATTTCACAGGCTCCCATCAGTACAACTTTAAATTCATCTGTATTTGTGCTCATATTTTCATTCCATTTCTAGAGTTTAACTATTTGTGTGGTTTTCTAAGACCACACAATGGTAGTGTAAATCTGAATGCAAGCTGGATCCCATTTCCTCTTGCCTGCCCAGAGACATTGCTCCAGTCAATGTCCCATCTCTTCCAGATCACAAAATTCCCCCTTTCTATAGATTCTTTCCAATCAGTATACACACTTCTCCCATTTTGAAAAAACAGATTATTTTCTTTTATGACATAAGGGTATGTGAAGTCCACTTTCAGATTTTCAAGACATAACAAAGTCCTTGGTTCTCTATCTGTGCTCTCAACCTTAGTGATCTCTTCCAATTCCAAAAATTTTTTATTAGGTTGAATCATATGAAACTGCCATTTTTTCCATCAAAAAAATGATCAGATGTTCTTAATAGTGTATAGTTAACCTACATTCCATTTATGCCACATTATGCCACACTCTTGCCTGGAAAATCCCATGGATGGAGGAGCCTGGTAGGCCGCAGGCCATGGGGTTGCAAAGAGTTGGACACAACTGAGCGACTTCACTTTCACTTTTCACTTTCACACATTGGAGAAGGAAGTGGCAACCCACTCCAGTGTTCTTGCCTGGAGAATCCCAGGGATGGCGGAGCCTGGTGGGCTACCATCTATGGGGTCACAGAGAGTCAGACATGACTGAAGTGACTTAGCAGCAGTAGCAGCAGCATGCCACACTCTCAATGTGGCAATGTCCTCTCAATCCCAATCAGTGTAGTCAAATGCCCCCTCAGCAAGCCCTAAGGCTGTCTAACAGAACAACCCTGACTGGTTATATCTGTCCTCCTGTTCATTTCCACCAAACCACTCTGTCTTCTGCTTAGCCCATGTAAACTGAAGGTGTTTCCATCCTTCCAGTGGCCGACATCAAAGTCTTTGAGTTCTGTGCTGTCTTTCTTTTGCTACACATATCTGGGCTGCCAAAATTTCCATTGATTCTACTTTCAAAATAGGTTGAGAATTTCAAATCCCCCATTAGTCTCATCTTGGAACCAGTTACCATCATTTCTAACTTGGGTTATTACATTTACTTTCTATGTCTCCCTGCTTCAAACTACCCTCTATGAGTCTATTCTCAACACAACAGCTACAGTCATCTTTTTAGAACATGTGTGTATGCTTAGTCGCTCTGTCATGTCCTACTCTTTTGCGACCTCATGGACTGTAGCCCGTCAGGGATCAATTCATGGGATTCTCCAGGCAAGACTACTGGAAAGGGTAGCTATTCCCTTCTCTCGGGGGTCTTCCAGACCCAGGGATCAAATCAGGGTCTCCTGCGTTGAAGGCAGATTCTTTAAGATTATCTGAGCCACCAGGGAAGCCCCTTTTTAGAACATATCTCAGATTATCTCACTTTCCTTCTCAAAATCACCTGTCTCCCCATGTTACCTAAAATAAAAGTCATATTCAATGCGATGATTTTTAGAAAACCCTACTAACCTGGCTTCCACTGCTTTCATAGGCCCACACTGTCCCCTCCTCCCTTGTTGGGCTCCAGCCTTGACCTTCCTCTGCCTGAAGTGCTCTTCCCCAGTCTGCCAACTGGTGCAAACTCTTGAACGCACCCCATTTCCTGTCTATCATCACATCCCCAGTGAGAGCTGCCTGAGAAAAAACAGCCCTCCCCACCCCCCACAAAGGCACTCCCATTCCCGCCATCCTGATGAATTTTTCATCATGATTCCACAGCATTAATCACCTTATAGCATACTACACAATTTACTTCGTTTTTATGTTTATGGCCTATTTTTATCTACTCCTGCAAAATTACAACTCTATGATTATCTGCTTTGTTTATTGATTGAATTCTAGGGACATAGAATAGTGTCTGGTACTGGTAAGTGATAGATACCGGTTCATACCATAAATGCTTTCCTTCTTTAATTTTAAAAGTATTATCTAAATATTAGAAAAGTCCAGACAGTCTTACTTTCTGTATTGATTGAGCTGAGCTATCTGCTATACAAAATTGTTGCAATTTTACATCTCCAATTAATATCACCCAGATACCCTTCTCTTAACATATGGACCATCCTCAGTTTGCACTCTTACATCTATCGTTTTCTATGAATGCTTCCTTGCTTTTCCCTTTGGTTTCCAAAATGCTGTCCACCATTTCAGCCACTATTGTGTGGACATCCAAATTTAAACAGAAATATCACCATATTTTACAGCCTTTAAAACTCTGAGCCAATTCACAATATAAAGTTTCTTTAATAACCACAGTTTTCCTAAACCAGGTTTACCAGCAATAAAATGTCTTTAACTGATTTTCCCCAACTTGTCCTTAAACTTTTCAGCTGACACACTAAATTGGTGCAAGTCATGTGATGTGCTGAAATATGAATCTACCATCCATCTTGATACAACCCAATTCAACGTGTCAGCTGAATTCATTTTCAAAAGCCCTGCAGCTCCATAGAAATGCAGCATTTTAAAGTCACATAAAGATAACAAAAGATTGGGTTGGATGTTAACTTTCTAAAACCCTGCAAGTAATGAAAATACCTCCTCAACAGGAAGTGCTCTCTGCCCATCCCTCAGGATGGCACTCCCTGCTCTGCAACAATATCCATCCTGGACCTTTTCCATGTTCTGTTTCTACAATAAGCAACAGTATTTATTATAAAGTGATCTCATAGAATCTGCAGTCCTGTAGACAGACCTCTAAACTGCACAGAATGTAGCACTCCAGTATAAAAGAAACTAACTCTGTTCTCTTCTACTTTGAGTAACAATATTCTTTCTTGTCACCCAAGTTGAGAGGTATGTAACTGGCAAATGTACCTTGCCATAGGTAATAGAGAACGGATGGCAACCCACTCCTGTATTCTTGCCTGGAGAATACCATGGACCGACCTGGCTAGCTACTGTCATGAGATCACAAGGAGTCGGACATGACTGAGTGACCAACACTGTAGGTAATAGAAGTAAATTGTGAAATCAGATGATGTATCTTAAATGTTTATCTCTGGCACTGAATCTAGGTACAAGGTCAGTGTCATTTTGCCAAAGGGGGAAAAAACCTTTAGAAGAAATATGTTCATTGTGTGTTCATTTTATGTGTCAAATTTGGCTAGGTCATATATGAGTACTCAGGCATTTGAGCAAACACTCTTCCAGATGTTGCAGTTAAGGTATTTTTAGATGAGATTAACATTTACATCAGTAGTCTTTGAGTGAAATAGATTACCCTCTATAGTGTGAGTGGACCTCATCTAATTAGTTGAGGACCTTAAGAGGAAAAAAAGACTGTGTTGTCCCCAAGGAAGAGGGAATTCTACCTTCAGCAGCAACATTGAATTGCTACGTCTCCAGCCTGCTGGCCTACCCTTAAGATTTTGGAGTTGCTAGCCTCCACAATGGCACCCCACTCCAGTACTCTTGCCTGGAAATTCCCATGGACGGAGGAGCCTGGTAGGCTCCAGTCCATGGGGTCACTAAGAGTCGGGCATGACTGAGCAACTTCACTTTCACTTTTCACTTTCATGCATTGGAAAAGGAAATGGCAACCCACTCCAGTATTCTTGCCTGGAGAATCCCAGGGACAGAGGAGTCTTGTGGGCTGCCATCTATGGGGTCGCACAGAGTCAGACACGACTGAAGCGACTTAGCAGCAGGAGCAGCAGCCTCCACATTTCTGTGAGCCTAGTAGTTCTATTTCTCTGAAGAACCCTGACAAACATACATGATGTTTAACACCATTAATGAAAAGAGGTCCAAATTAATATGAAATAAAGTTAAAATTTGTTATTGTTCTCCATTACCCTCTTTTCTTTTTTTGGATTAGAAAAGAGACTTTTATTCTGAAGGGTTATTATGAAGAGGAAAGGGGACTATCACAGGAGGATAAGAGTCCTTCAGGGAGAAGGACTATTACTCTAGAGAGGGTATGAATACATAGAGGTAGGACTTTATTTCTACAAGGGGCAATATTACTGCAGAGAGGTGACTAATATGATAGAGGGGAGATACAACAATAAATGGGGCTATGACCACGTAGGGGGGATATTACTGTGGAGAAAGTGAAAGTTGCTTGGTCATATCTGACTCTATACTGGCCATGGAATTCTCCAGGCCAGAATACTGGAGTGGATAGCCCTTCTCCAGGGCATCTACCCAACCCAGGGAGTGAACCTAGGTCTCCCGCAATGCAGGCGGATTCTTTACCAGCTGAGCCACCAGGGAAGCCCTACTGTGGAGAGGGGACTCATAATAAAGGAGGACCCTTACTGTAGTGGGAGACTATTACTGTGGAGGGGGGAAATTTGTAACAGGGGGACTCTAATACCATGGGGGCAGTTACGAAGGGGAGGGGCTATGACAATACAGAGAACTATTATAATAAAGGGAACTATTACAATAGAGGGGGACCATTCTGTAGAGGGGGACTGTTACAGAAGTTCAGTTCAGTTCAGTTGCTCAGTCATGTCCAACTCTTTGTGACCCCATGAACTGCAGAAGGCCAGGCCTCCCTGTCCATCACCAACTCCTGGAGTCCACCCAAACCCATGTTCATTGAGTTGGTGATGCCATACAACCATCTCATCCTCTGTCGTCCCCTTCTCCTCCTGCCCTCAATCTTTCCCTACATCAGGGTCTTTTCAAATGAGTCAGCTCTTCACATCAGGTGACCAAAGTATTGAAGTTTAAGCTTCCACATCAGTCCTTCCAATGAACACCCAGGACTGCTCTCCTTTAGGATGGACTGGTTGGACCTCCTTGCAGTCCAAGGGACTCTCAAGAGTCTTCTCCAACA
>NW_011494677.1:3761448-3763949 GCF_000754665.1 Bison bison bison | reverse complement strand
ATATATATAAAATATAGATGCAACATATAGTTTATAGAAGGAACATACCTCAACATAATAAAAGCTATATATGACAAACCCACAGCAAACATTATCCTCAATGGTGAAAAATTGAAAGCATTTCCCCTAAAGTCAGGAACAAGACAAGGGTGCCCACTCTCACCACTACTATTCAACATAGTTTTGAAAGTTTTGGCCACAGCAATCAGAGCAGAAAAAGAAATAAAAGGAATCCAGATTGGAAAAGAAGAGGTAAAACTCACTGTTTACAGATGACATGATCCTCTACATAGAAAACCGTAAAGACTCCACCGGAAAATTACTAGAGCTAATTAATGAGGATAGTAAAGTTGCAGGATATAAAATCAACACACAGGAATCCCTTGCATTCCTATATACTAACAGTGAGAAAACAGAAAGAGAAATTAAGGAAACAATTCCATTCACCATTGCAATGAAAAGAATAAAATACTTAGGAATATATCTACCTAAAGAAACAAAAGACCTATATATAGAAAACTATAAAACACTGGTAAAAGAAATCAAAGAGGTCACTAATAGATGGAGAAATATACCGTGTTCATGGATCAGAAGAATCAATATAGTGAAAATGAGTATACTACCCAAAGCAATCTATAGATTCAATGCAATCCCTATCAAGCTACCAACGGTATTTTTCACAGAACTAGATCAAATAATTTCACAATTTGTATTGAAATACAAAAAAACCTCGATTAGCCAAAGCAATCTTGAGAAAGAAGAATAGAACTGGAGGAATCAACCTGCCTGACTTCAGGCTCTACTACAAAGCCACAGTCATTAAGACAGTATGGTACTGGCACAAAGATAGAAATATAGATCAATGAAACAAAATAGAAAGCCCAGAGATAAATCCACGCACCTATGGTCACCTTATCTTCGACAAAGCAGGCAAGAATATACAATGGAGAAAAGATGATCTCTTTAGCAAGTGGTGCTGGGAAAACTGGTCAACGACTTGTAAAAAAAATGAAACTAGAACACTTTCAAACACCATACACAAAAATAAACTCAATGGATTAGAGATTTAAACGTAAGGCCAGAAACTATAAAAATCCTAGAGGAAGACATAGGCAAAACAGTTTCCGACATAAATCACAACAGGATCCTCTATGATCCACCTCCCAGAATATTGGAAATAAAAGCAAAAATAAACAAATGGGGCCTAATTAAAATGAAAAGCTTTTGCACAACAAAAGAAACTATAAGCAAGGTGAAAAGACAGCCTTCAGAATGGGATAAAATAATAGCAAATGAAGCAATGGACAAAGAATTAATCTCAAAAATATACAAGCAACTCCTGCACCTCAATTCCAGAAAAAGAAATGACCCATTCAAAAAATGGGGCAAAGAACTAAACAGACATTTCTCCAAAGAAGACATACAGATGGCTAACAAACACATGAAAAGATGCTCAACATCACTCATTATTAGAAAAATGCAAATCAAAACCACAATGAGGTACCATTTCATGCCAGTCAGAATGGCTGCTATCCAAAAGTCTACAAGCAATAAATGCTGGAGAGGGTGTGGAGAAAAGGGAACCCTCTTACACTGTTGGTAGGAATGCAAACTAGTACAGCCACTATGGAGAACAGTGTGGAGATTCCTTAAAAAACTGCCATATGACCCAGCAATCCCACTGCTGGGCATACACACCAAGGAAACCAGAATTGAAAGAGACACGTGTACCCCAATGTTCATCACAGCACTGTTTATAATAGCCAGAACATAGAAGCAACCTAGATGTCCATCAGCAGACAAATGGATAAGAAAGCTGTGATACATATACACAATGGAATATTACTCAGCCATTAAAAAGAATACATTTGAATCAGTTCTAATGAGGTGGATGAAACTGGAGCCTATTATGCAGAGTAAAGTAAGCCAGAAAGAAAAACACCAATACAGTATACTAACGCATATATATGGAATTTAGAAAGATAGTAACCATAACCCTGTATGTGAGACAGCAAAAGAAACACAGATGTATAGAACAGTCTTTTGGACTCTGTGTGAGAGGGCGAGGGTGGGATGGTTTGGGAGAATGGCATTGAAACATGTTTATTATCATATGTGAAATGGATCGCCAGTCCAGGTTTGATGCATGATACAGGGTGCTTGGGGCTGGTGCACTGGGATGACCCAGAGGGATGGGATGGGGAGGGAGGGAGGGGGGTTCAGGATGGAGAACACATGTACACCCATGGTGGATTCATGTCAATGTATGGCAAAACCAATACAATATTGTAAAGTTTTAGTTTGTATTAGTTTTGCCAAATATCAAAATGAATCCACCACAGGTATACATGTGTTCCCCATCCTGAACCCTCCTCCCTCCTCCCTCCCCATACCATCCCTCAAAATAAAATTAAAAAAATATATATTGTAAAGTAAAATAAATAAATAAATAAATAAAATTGTTAGCCTGGAAAAAAAAAAAAAAAAAAGGATAGCCAAAA
>NW_011494677.1:3719129-3761348 GCF_000754665.1 Bison bison bison | reverse complement strand
CTGAAAAAAAAAAAAAAAAGGATAGCCAACAAGGTCCTACTCTATAGCAAAAAAAAAAAAAAAAGAATGGTGCAGTCACAAAACATTTTTTTTGTGGTGTAAAAGGAAAATGCAGTTAGTATCCCATACTGTACAGTATCATTGCCTATCCTCTTTTCTTAAAATGAGCATCAATAACCAAAAAGCTTATTTGGTTATTTTTTAGAATCAGTGCTTCTAAGAAGTAAAATATTTCCTAATGTTGAGTTTACAAAGAATAATGTATAACCCTTTCTGTGATGTTATATTTCACAGATTTAAGAGTTTCTCTTTACCAGTGTAAGCTATTAGGTACTTTTTTTTCCAGAATAGTTATAAAGAATGCAATCCTTGGCTGACATTGGAAAACTGTTTTCCAATGTTTGAGAAGTTAGGCTTAAAATTTATTCTCAGAAGGCTTTTTTTCTCCCAAGTAACATAAGAAAAATACATAGTTTTATGGTAGCCCATGTTTAATGTGCTTGAACCCAAGGGGTGGGGAGACATGAACTTCTTATTGGGTTGAAATATCATCTTCTATACCACCAGGAATCAAATTTGGCCATCCCCTGCTTTGTTATTAGCCAAAAAAATAATGTATAAAATGTTTTAAAGTTTTCCTGAGTCACAATTTCACAGAAAAGACAAGCCACCAGTATAGCATGGTGGTTACAAATGTCTCTGAATTGGAATCCTAATTTTACCGTTTCATAGACATGTCAGGTGGGGATCTTTCTTTCTCATCCACAAAGAAAGAAAATAATAATATCTTTCTTTATGTTATTTTGCCACTTAAATGAATGTAATGCATGTAAAACCCTTAGGATGTAATAAACTCTCAATCTATTTGGTCTTTATGTATAAATAGAGAGGCTTTAGTTTCTATTTCTGATTGTGTCTGTCTACACATAGAACTAGTTGAGATTACTAGACACATCTGAGGTCAATATAAAGAACAGGAACTAGTTACTCTTTGGTTGCAAAACTTTTGTTCACTACATGCACTTGTGCTTTTCCGCCAATTGAAACATGAGTTCTGTGTACCCATGCAGCAGAATTAGCCCTGTTTCTCCTTTATGCAGCACTTTGATGGGAGGCCTCAGCTTTCCAAATATGATGGCAATCATCAGCTGTTTTAGATACAGTAGGTCTTCTGCGAAAGTTTCTGAAAAACGTTCCCCTGGGCTTTAGTCCCACTTTCTGCTCTTTTAGCAACCAGTTGCAGGCAAATCATTTCTCTTCAAATTCATTTTGGAGAAATCTCCCATGGAATATTTGGATATTTTTCTTTGTTCTTCCACCTCCAGTCCCTCTCCTTTGCCGTATTCCTGATAAGTTGTGTTCTTTCTTTGCTCTCAGATTGCATCTCTTTTTTTTGTTTATGCTTTGACATCAAAATGTCCTAATGCGTAGAAGAGTGGTCATTAAATGCTTTGCTGTCATTTTACTTTGACTTAACTTTAATTTTTCATTTTGTGGCTCCATTTGTATAGGGACAGAATATAAAACCAAAGACCACATGCAGATACCATAATATGAGTTTATAAAACATGAGTTATCCATTAAACAATTCCCTGTTAAGTAAATTAATTGAATCTCAGTTCTTTTTTAGTCTCTATTTCCTCTGTTGCCTTTTTAATCCATAAAATCAAGCTAAATTCAAATCCTCCCCCAACTACAAGAGAAATACAAATGTTCATCTTTCCGCCACTGTATCACCTTTACATAAGGTGGTTGCCATACGGACATGTAAAAATCACATCTAAAATTATATGCATACAGATGTTCCGCAAACACTGGTTTTAGAGAAATGGATTTTTTCCTCCTGAAAATCTGGAACATCAGACATGTTCCATCTTTATTTAATGGAACAGTCTAAACCTTGCTAAAATTAGAACTTTCATGATTGATTACATCATTGATCAAACCAAAGCTATTCTGGCATTAACATCTGTTAATCAACCAGATGTTCCTTATGGTCTCAGTGACTGAAGAAGACTCTTTCCCTGCTGGTTATGGACTAATGGGGAAGTGCTTTTTCCAAGGGACTCTTCTCAATACTGAAGGAGAGACAATATAAATTCTAAAAATGAAAAAATTTGTGATGAATCTCTTTTGATCTACACTTGCTACACTGGAGTTGTACACAATCTGTGTTCTTCTTTGGGTTAATAAGTCTGACTCACTTTCTGACATCAATCCTAGTCTTATTTTAAGGGAGCATATTTTGACTCCCTTTCAGTGAAACATCTGCAATCCACACACACACACACAAAGTAAGCTACTTGTAAATCAAAAATCTTTACCTATTTTATAACTCAGTTTCTTACTAACCCCTTGGCTTGTCCAAGTACAATGTCAATATGGAAATTTACCTACTGGCAGCTGCCAAATTCTCAGTAAGTGGCTCACAATCAGAATCTCTTTAGTTAGAACAATGACAAATTTTTAAAAATTGCTCCCATGAACTTAGCCTTATTGCATATATACGTATATGCAACAAGGCTGAAAGTTTAGACTATTCCGTTAAATAAAGATGGAACATGTCTGATGTTCCAGATTTTCAGCCATATATATATGGCTGAATATATATATATATACACACATATATATTTTTATATATAAATAAAACTGAGTCACATTGTCATACACAAGACACTAATAAATTATAAATCAACTATACTTCAATAAAAAGCTTTTCAAAAAAAGAAAGAGAAAAGGAGTAAGGAAGGAAAAAGGGAAAGATGAAAGGAAAATAATTGCCATAATTTTAATCTTACCCTTAAGGATGTTTTAAACTGAAGCAGGGCCCAAAGCTTTTCCTAGGATACACGGTCAGAGGAAATTTTTCATTTTTTTTTTTTTAATCTCTCCTTACACTCCATTCCATTCCTAACATTTATATAAATTTTGCTTTAAATAAACCCAAAGAGCATTAGAAATTATAATAAGCTGCAGAACATTTTGGCCTTAGAGGTCTAAAGGGAAAAGGTACCAATAAATAAAGGGATAGACCCAATATCAAGGCTTGGCCTTCAGGTTATGGGAAAGCTAAAGAAATATTTGCACAGTTTTGAGCTCTGGCTTGCTTTAGCTGCAGTTAATAGATCAGCCTTGGCTCTCTCCTCTCCCCTCCATTTCCTTTAGATGCGCATCACCTGCATCTAATCCCTGTCCAGGTATCCTGACCACAGCAAAGGAAAAACAGGACTGGTCACGTGTCCCGGAAGGCTGTATAATGCCCCTTCCCATCACAACACTTCTTTTCTTACAGCATCTCATTTTCATCCTCACAACAAACCTGTGAGGCAGGCATTATGATTCCATAGCCCAGGGAACTAAGGTTCAGACTAGTCAAGTGAATGCCCAGTGCATACACGATGTGTGAGAGAGCGGGAATTCTAACCAGGTCTCCAAATCTCCAGTTCAAAGAGTTCTTTCTTTATCGCCAGAAAGGACGCGGCTCACTGAAATGACAAGGAAAGGTCGGAAGGGATCAGGGCTGAACAAACTGCCATTTCTCCTTCCTCTGCATCACGAATTCTGCCCTGATGGCGTACCCTGAGCCAGGGATACACAGTCCAACATGCTCACAAATCTAAGATGCTGGCTCTCAAAGCGGAGGAGGGGAGGGCGTCTCCAGAGACAGCAGCCCGGCCATGTGACAGTTGTTTGTCTCTTGGATCCGTGGAGAATGAAGGAACAGTGCTGAATTTACGCTCACAAGCAACCGTTCAAAACAAAAAAAGAGAACAAAGAGTCCAAATGTTCCTATTTCTGAGTGATCCTTGCCAGGTGAGACAATGACTGACCTTTTCTGAAGCCACACACGGCGCTGAGCTGTATGCATCTGTGTTTCACCTTAGAAAACTCACAGTGGGAATTAATAACAGCTTTCCTGATGGCGGGAGTGGGGGTAAAGGGACTTTGACTTCACAGCAGGGACCTGGTAGGCCCTTATCATTTCAGAGCTTCTCCTGCATTATGCCAGTGACACGATATTCCGGAGCCAGGGAAAGCTGGCTTTTAAGGTGAAAGTACCCGGGGAGAAATGTCTCGCCTTCCCAGCCAAGGACATTTCCAGTGGCAGCCAAACCCAACAGGGACCATCTCTCTTCTTTCCCACAAGCCGACCACAGACTCAGACGGTATAAAGGCGAAAGGAGCGCCATGCGCTCATCCGGGCCATCTCACAGCTGAGACGTAATAAGAACTTTTTTCAGTTCACCATCAGGTCCCTGTTCATCTTGCTATCTTTGGTCCATCGCTTGTAAGCTTTCTTCAGCCAAGTTGCTGCATGAAAAAATCTTTATTCTAACTCCTTTAAAAACTTGATTTTTTTTTTTTTTTTTTTTGCAGTTTAATTGTTTATATTAGGCTGTGCTGAGTCTTCATTGCTGGGCACAGGTCTTCTCCGGTTGCCGCGAGCGGGGATTACTTTCTAGTTGAGGTGCATGGGCTTTTCATTGCAATGGCTTCTCTTGTTGTGGAGCAGGGACTCTGGGGCTCATGGGCTCAGTAGTTGCGTCTCCCTGGCTCTAGAGCACAGGCTCAATAGTTGTGGTGCCACCTGGGCACAGTTGCTCGGAAGCACACACATCTTCTCAGATTAGGGATCCAACCGTATCTCCTGCATTGGGAGCAGAGAGTCTTAGCCACTGGACCACCAGGAAAATCCCTAACTCCCTTAAAAACTTTAGGACCCATTCTGGATGGATAGTACAGAAATTTCCAAAGACAAGTTCAGCTAATTGTTGATACATGGTTCTGCCTATCCTGAGTCTCAGTCCCTTTGAGATTAATCCGTTGGGAGTCTTTTCTTTAAATCTCTTTTCATGTAGTTATTAGTAAGCTCTATAGCCTCGTGATTATAAAGTGGGTTAACTTGGGATATAAATTTGTGTTCAAATTCCAACTTCCAACTCTACCAATTGTTAACCTCATATTATCCATGTGTAGCAGGGATCACAATAACTAACTTTTAGAATGATTGTGAAGATGATAAGAGTAATATATGCATAGCACTTATCATGTTCCCCAGCACATTTAATACATTTAATGAATAGTAACTATACAGATGGCACAGGTATACATGTATACCACAAAGAAAACTAAGGAATATATCATGCCTTTAATAAAATAAAGAAAACAAAATCCTTTAAAAAAAGGGACACAACTGAACTCTAATTTTTTAAATATCGTTCTGAAAGTCTTTAATAACATTAGAAATACTGCATAGAGCTATAAAAAATGGTTATTACACTATATTCCTAGTCATACGTCTCTTCAGTTGGCTTGGTCCTCATCCCTAGGTCCAAGGTTAGCTCTGTTAATTGAACTTGTTAATGCGATTGGCTCAGAGAAACAAGGTAGCAGCCAATGAGGACATGGAAGGCAAGGTTCTCCTCACATTGTCCTTTATCATTTAAAGAACTCACATGTCTTGTATACTCAGTGGGCAATTCAGAGCAATGTCTGGTTAATTTCCCACAGGGTGGAATTCAATGTTATAATCATCACACACATGGAATACAGCTTCACATACTTGAAAAAGAGAGCAAAACTAGAATATATTCCTTGTTTGAAGTTAATTAAAGTGGTACTGAAACAGCATATAAAACACTGTCTGCAGCCAACTAACTCTGCTATACTGAGCATGTTGATTTATCGTGCTCCTGGTGCATATATTTTTTTACAGTTCTCCTACTCAAGTAAACAAGAGTGCCTTTTTGTGTGAAAAATTAACAGGGATGCTTAAAACTGGATGTTTCAAGTGCTTCCTGCTGGTCTCTTCCAGGGTGCCCATTTAAGATTACAGAAAAAAGGAACAAAGTTTTTCCCATCTTATTTCCTCTCTGTGTTTTAGTAAGTCTTTGGCCTGTACATGCTCACACAATCATTTAGAGAACAAATTCATTCTTCATTGTTTTAAGGCCACCTAGGATACAAACTAGATGCAAGTTAGGCATTTATATGAGATTAACATGGAAATCAGACTTTTTTCTATGCATCTATGCCTCTTTTCCTCCCTGCACCAAAAATGGGGTCCAGGTAAGTTATAAATCCTCATGAATGTTTATTGAGGGGATACACAAATTTCCACTCTTGTTTTCTAATCTGCTTAAGCCAACACATGTTTGTTCTTTTTTATGTAATCAGTAAGGATCAAGAAACTCCTAGATACTACAAGCTGATTCTTTTTTCCCCCCAAATTTCACATGAAAAACCTTCTTTGAATTCACTCTCTATCACACTCGTCCCCACTGGCTTAACTGTTCTCCTGTTATCTTGCTAGCACTCACACTTAGAATTATCTACTAAAGATCTGGCGTCATGCTTTGTGTTTTATAATCAGTAATTTTTAAATATCTTAAAACAAGGAGTTAAATTCTACCAATGCCATCTTTATTGAAGTATTGTTGACAACATTGTGTTAATTTTAGGTATACAGCAAAGTGATTCACCTATCAGTTCAGTTCAGTTCAGTCGCTCAGTCGTGTCTGACTCTTTACAACCCCATGGACTGCACCATGCCAGGCCTCCCTGTCTATCACCAACTCCCAGAATTTACCCAAACTCATGTCCATTGAGTCACTGATGTCATCCAACCTTCTTATCCTCTGGCATCCCCTTCTTCTCCAGCTTTCAATCTTTCCAAGCATCAGGGTCTTTTCCAATGAGTCAGTTCTTTCCATCAGGTGGCCAAAGTATTGAAGTTTCAGCTTCAACATCAGTCCTTCCAATGAATATTTAGGATTGATTTCCTTTAGGATGGATTAGTTGGATCTCCTTGCAGTACAACAGACACTCAAGTCTTCTCCAGCACCACAGTTCAAGAGCATCAATTCTTCGGTGCTCAGCTTTCTTCACAGTCCAACTCTTACATCCATACATGACTACTGGAAAAACCATAGTTTTGACTAGACAGACCTTTGTTGGCAAAGTAATGTCTCCGCTTTTTAATATGCTGTCGAGATTGGTCATAGCTTTTCTTCCAGGAAGCAAGCATCTGTTAATTTCATGGCTGCAGTCACCATCTGCAGTGATTTTGGAGTCCCCAAAAGTAAAGTCTGCCACTGTTTCCACTGTTTCTGCATCTATTTGCCATGAGCTTTGTTTTTTGAATGTTGAGCCTTAAGCCAGCTTTTTCACTCTCCTCTTTCATCAAAAGGCTCGTTAGTTCTTCTTCACTTTCTGCTATAAGGGTGGTGTCATCTGCATATCTGAGGTTATTGATATTTCTCTCGGCAATCTTGATTCCAGCTTGTGCTTCAACTGTCCCAGCATTTCACATGATATACTCTGTGTATTAGTTAAATAAGCAGGATGACAATACACATCCTTGACATACTCATTTCCCAATTTGGAACCAGTCTGTAGCTGATCGTGGCTCAAATCATGAATTCCTTATTGCAAAATTCAGACTTAAATTGAAGAAAATAGGGAAAACCACTAGACCATTCATATATGACCTAAATCAAATCCCTTATGATTATACAGTGGAAGTGAGAAATAGATTCAAAGGATTAGGTCTGATAAATGGAGTGCCTGAATAACTATGGATGGAGGTTCATGACATTGTACAGGAGGCAGGGAATCAAGACCATCTGCAAGACAAAGAAATTCAAAAAGGCACAATGGTTGTCTGAGGAGGGCTTACAAATTGCTGTGAAAAGAAGAGAAGCTAAAGGCAAAGGAGAAAAAGAAAGATATACCCATCTGAATGCAGAGTTCCAAAGAATAGCAAGAGGGATAAGAAAACCCTCCTCAGTGATCAATGCAAAGAAATAGAGGAAAACAATATAATGGGAAAGACTAGAGATCTCTTCAAGAAAATTAGAGATACCAAGGGAACATTTCATGCAAAGATGGGCTCGATAAAGGACAGAAATGGTATGGACCTAACAGAAGCAGAAGACATTAAGAAGAGGTGGCAAGAATACACAGAAGAACTATACAAAAAAAGATCTTCATGACCAAGATAACCATGATGGTGTGATCACTGACCTAGAGCCAGACATCCTGGAATGTGAAGTCAAGTGGGCCTTAGGAAGCATCACTGTGAACAAAGCTAGTGGATGTGATGGAATTCCAGTTGAGCTCTTTCAAATCCTAAAAGATGATGCTGTGAAAGTGCTGCACTCAATGTGCCAGCAAATTTAGAAAACTCAGCAATGACCACAGGACTGGAAAAGGTCAGTTTTCATTATAATCCCAAAGAAAGGCAATGCCAAAGAATGTTCAAACCACCACACAATTGCACTGATCTCACACACTACGAAGGTAATGCTCAAAATTCTCTAAGCCAGGCTTCAGCAGTATTTGAACCATGAACTTCCAGATGTTCAAGCTGGATTTAGAATAGGGAGAGGAACCAGAGATCAAATTGCCAACAACCATTGGATCATCGAAAAAGCAAGAGTTCCACAAAAACATCTACTTCCGCTTTATTGACTATACCAAAGCCTTTGACTGTGTGGATCACAACAAACTATGGAAAATTCTTCAATAGATGGGAAAACCAGACCGCCTTACCTGCCTCCTGAGAAATCTGAATGCAGGTGCAGATTCAGTTATGCATATATATTATCTTTTTAATCTTTTCCACTTTAGGTCATTACAAGATGTTGAATATAGTTCCTTGTGCTATACAGTAAATCCCTGTTATTTATTTTATATATGGTTGTGTATATATGTTAATCCCATACTCCTAACTTATCCTTCCCCACTTCCCACTTTGGTAACCATAACTTGGCTTTCTAAGTCTGTGAATCTGTTTGTGTTTTGTAAATAAGTTCATTTTATTATATTTTTAGATTCCACAAATAAGTGATATCATATAACATTTTTCTTTGTCTGACTTACTTTCACTTAATATGATAATATCCAGGTCCATCATGCTGCTGCAAGTGGCATTGCTTTATCCTTTTTATGGCCAAGTAGTATTCCATTGTGTATACATATGGTACATGTTCTTTATCCATCCATCTGTTGATGGACATGTTGGTTGGTTGCTTCCATGTCTTGGCTACTGTGAATAGCGCTGCTGTGACGAGAAGTATCAGTATCATTTTATAGAAAGGAAATGAAGTTTAGAGAAATTTAATGATTTGCTCAAAGCTGCATCATAGGAATGAAACTAAGCAGAGTTCATTTCTTCATTGTCATACGGCATTGCCTTCACTAATAATAGGACTCAAACTGGTGAGGAGAGAAGGAACTTGGAAAACATCGAGCCCAACTGCTTCGTTTCACATATGGAGAAACTAAGTGAGATTAAATGTTTAGCCCAAGCTTTCAAGGCTAAGCTGATCTAAATTAGAAATCTTAATCCAAACTCAAGTCTATTGCTCTTTTCACATTTTTAGAATTTATGATTTACAATGTAATTCAATTCAACAGGAAAATGCTCCTTGCCAATGCCAGCATTCGTTGCTAATTTATTGCATCCTTTCCTTGTTTCTGATCCTTTTACTTTGCCTGCATTTCTCAGCAAGTGTTTCTTCGCTCATCTTCATTTCTCCATCTTCCCTCTCCTCAGTCCCTCTATCTTGAAGTAAATGACCGTTTTCAACTCCTCTTACTTCTTGCTCAAGTTTGCTTTGGTTCCCTTGGCTGTCTTTTCTCCCCATTTTCTTTCTATTAATACATGCATGTGTGTGTGTTAAGTTGTTTCAGGCATGTCCGACTCTTTGCTGCCCTATGGACTATAGCCTGCCGGGCTCCTCTGTCCATGCGATTCTCCAGGCAAGAATACTAGAGTGAGTTGCCATACCATCCTCCAGGGGGTCTTTCCCACCCAGGGATCGAACCCGCATCTCCTGTGACTTCTTCAGTGCAGGCAGATTCTTTAACCGCTGAGCTACTGGGACAGCCCCTATTAATGCATACTCAACTGCTTTTTTCAATCTCACTTCCTCGCCTCAACCAGGCCTTATAATGTATGGTCCCTAATGCTTCATCTATGGTTTTATCTTCTTTATCTCAATCACAACTTTATTTATACCATCACCTACATGCTCATGATTTCCACATCAGCAACTCCACCCTGATATTCAAACTCAAACTGAATACTATCTGCAGAATATTCCAACCATCATGAAATTATACATGCAACATGCAACATTGACTCAAAATGCTCTTTGCTTCCCATCAGACTTGTTTTTTCTTTTTCTTCTTATCTTGCTTCATGACATTACCATCTACTGACCACTTGAACAGTTACTTGCCAACTGTTCACCAATATCCGTGTTCTATTCCTTAATGTCACGTGGCTAGACTACATTTCCTGGCTCTCTTGCAGTTCAGCAGGCTTCCCAGGTGGCGCTAGTGGTAAAGAAGCTGCCTGCCAGTACAGGAGATGTAAGAGACACAGGTTCAATCCCTGGGTTGGGAAGATCCCCTGGAGTAGGAAGTGGCACTCCAGTTTAGTATGCTTGCCTGGAAGATTCCATGAGCAGAGGAGTCTGGCAAGCTATAGTTCATGGGGCTGCAAAGAGTCAGATATGTCTTTGTTGAAACTAATTGTCACAGAAATTAGCTAAACCCTGACCAACAGTATCACCTAGGTGATACTCACTAGGTGAGAAATGTTAGTCAGGAATGGCCCTGTCGCCTTACTTCCTTTGCATACACAACCATTATCAACACCAGGATTCTCCCTATTATCTTTTTTTTTTTTATCTCTCCATTTTTACCACTCTTATCTCCATGTGTGTGTGTTAGTCGCTCAGTCGTGTCTGACTCCCTGTGACCCCATGAGGTAGCCCACCAAGCTCCCCTGTCCGTGGGATTCTCCAGGCAAGAATACTGGAGTGGGTTGCCATTCCCTTCTCCAGGGGATCTTCCCAACCCAGGGATCGAACCCAGGTCTCCTGCATTGCAGGCAGATGCTTTACTGTCTCAGCCACCAGGGAAGGCTCTTATCCCCATGTAATTGTCCCCATTTATTCTCATGGTTTCATATCTTTTATTAGACCTAATGCAATTTATTCTCAATTGTACTTTGCCTCAAATATCTTGTGAAATTCAACCCTCTCCTCTGCTTTCTTCTTAGGTTAACATCTAAAATACCAATGCCTGGAATCATTTCATGGCCTAACATCACTGTTATGTGTGCAAAAATGGCATGGCACTCAAGTCTCTTTGAATTTCCTTCTCTATATTTTCGTCATTCCAAATGTTTCACATTTTACTCACACTATTCACTTTCTTCTTCCCTCACTTTATTTATTCTATTTATAAGTATGTAAAAGCTGACTCTTTGGAAAAGACCCTGATGCTGGAAAAGATTGAAGGCAAAAGGAGAAGGGGGCGGCAGAGGATGAGATGGTTAGATAGCATCACTGACTCAATGGACATGAATTTGAGCAAACTCTGGGAGGTAGTGAAGAAGGGGGAAGCCTCACGTGCTGCAGTCCATGGGGTCGCAAAGAGTCAGACACAATTTACCAAAAACAAACATTTATAATGGTAGAGAATTATATTTTTGTTCTACACTGTAAAAATTCTACTTATTCTTCAAAGTCCAAAGTCTTTGTGATACTGGGGTACTTTCTCCCACCCCAAGGTCAGGCTTGAATCCTATACCCTCTGTGTATGTAACTATTCCACCTCAGCTCCAAAAATCCTTTGTCTCCTCATTATTTTGAAGGATACTAAAAGCGTAGTATCAATGTCTGTTTCCAGTGTTTATTTCCTATTTCAAGGGAGCAAGCTTTGTTCTTAAAGAAAGGAGCCAATAAAGATTTGGCAAATAACAGAAAATGAATGAAAGTCAGATGCAAGGTCAAACATATTTCATCTGTGAGACGTGTTGCTAGGTACTGGTGTTTAGACAAATGGCTCACAGACCACTCTGCTTTCAAAACAAAGTCTAATGGTTTCTCTCTATGTATCCCAACTCATCAAAGATTTGTTGTTTTCTCCAGTCGTTCATTTATCTCAACTCTTTGAAAAGGTTGGAGTTCAAAGCTGTCTTTTAACTTTTTCTTATATTTTATGACATACTTTAGGCTTTTCTTGGACTAAGAAGCATAAACCACTTACCCTAGAAAATGCATAAGAGATCAAAGTAATGTACCTCTGAAGAGTACACTTAAGAACTCAGAAAGGGTAGTAATATTACCATATAATTATTTCAATTTATCTATCTCTCAAAGCCCAAGGAATCCTTTTTCACTTTTCCAGACCATAAGTGTATCACCTCCTTTTAGAAAGTCCAAGAAGATGGTATACAGCTGATTCATAATACTAATTAATTAATCACTGCTTTTATGTAACGTTCCATGTTGTAGCTTATGCTTTTCTTAATTAATTTTAGTATCCATACACCTTTATCTCCTTGCTATGTTTTAAAGACTTCAAGCATAAAATATCCCTTGGAAATTAGTGGTCTATTTCATATGTTGTTTAAATAATCACTCCAGTTTTGTTTTGACTTGGTTTAATCCTTAGAACACACAGCAAACTATTCATGCTTCTTGTGTTTCATTTGGAGAAGGGGGTGTATTTCTTTTGCTTAGTCTGTTTAACTGTAGGTTATATATTCAACCTTTGCTCTTCCTTGCTTCTGTGATGATGATCAAGGTAGTTATTTCCAGCTGGGCTCATCTGGTGTATTTTAATTGAATAGGAACTGGTAGGTGGGATCATATTAAAACGAATCATATTGCGACTCATATTATTTTGCTTAGGACTTGAATGTCAAACCATACATGGTTCTAGAATTGGTTCTGAGAAATGACAGGAGGGAGAGAACAAGATCGCCTCTGTGTCCATAACAATGGAGTTTAAATGCCACGTCTGATTTTAACTCACGGTTTTTTACTTTTTTGTGCCCTGATGCGGTCGCCGTGGTTTCACTCATTTCATTGTTTGTGTTTCCACTCTATGCGATGTCAGGAAGGAATCTGCTTCCTTCATGGCTATGTACTCATGTCAGATTTAGATTCATATATTTTTTTCAAGGAGGAAGAACTGGAATCAATTGAGGGCCTGCAGTTGGATCCTTGAGGCTATTTAGTTAACATAAATAATCACAGGAGTCATGGTTACATGGTGGCCATAAACCTGCTCCAACTTAGGGTCTGAAAGCACATAAAAGAGAACAAATGATCTCTCTGCCCCTAACCTTCGACCCTGGCTGTATCCTGCTTGAAACACCAAAATGAGCCATCTGTCTCTCTTCACTTCTAATTAAAAAAAAAATGCTATTTATTTATTTTTGGCTATGCTGGGTCTTCATCGCTGCATGGGCTTTCTCTAGTTGCAGCAAGTGGTACGGAGAAGGCAATGGCACCCCACTCCAGTACTCTTGCCTGGAAAATCCCATGGACGGAGGGGCCTGGTGGGCTGCAGTCCATGGGGTCGCTAGGAGTCGGACACAACTGAGCGACTTCACTTGCACTTTTCACTTTCCTGCATTGGAGAAGGAAATGGCAACCCACTCCAGTGTTCTTGCCTGGAGAATCCCAGGGATGGGGTCGCACAGAGTCGGACACGACTGAAGCGACTTAGCAGCAGCAGCAGCAGCAGCAGCAGCAAAGGGGTAGCTACTCTCTAGCTGTGGCGAGTGGAAACTGCTCTCTGCTTGCAGTGCACAGGCTTCTTTTGTTGCAGAGCATGGCCTTTAGGGCGTGTGGGCTCAGTAGCTGTGGCACCCAGGCTTAGTACCACCCCCACCCCCGCAAGTGGCATCTTCCCAGATCAGGGATGGAACCTGTGTCTCCTGCATTGGCAGGTGGATTCTTTACCATTGAGCCACTGGGAAGCCCTGTCACCTCTCATTTTGAATTCAGAGGGGGGAAAAAAAGGGAAGGTGGTCCATCAGAAGCAAAGGGTATAATTAAAGCTGTTCCTAAGAAAAGCAGGACACGAGCATTCTTTCATTTCTAGGAATTTTTCTTTCCCTTTCCCCCATAAGAACAAAAATAAAAATAAAAAAGAAATTAGAAGTGACTCTAATAACATTTGAAAGTGAAGTCATTCAGTCGTGTCCAACTCTTTGCGACCCCATGGACTGTAGCCCACCAGGCTCCTCCATCCATGGGATTCTCCATGCAAGAATACTGGAGTGGGTTGCCATTTCCTTCTCCAGGGGATCTTCCCGACCCAGGGATCGAACCTAGGTCTCCCGCATTGCAGGCAGACGCTTTAACCTCTGAGCTACCAGAATTAAGGAAATATTGGTAGTCAATGCTTTTCAGAAAAACAGTCAATGTGTTGCTTCTGAAAAACATTGAATTTTCTGCACAGTAGCTTTCTTCCCCCATCCGCACGGCCAGAATGCCTTCCCAAGCATCTAACAGAGCAACCATTTATCTGACTGGCATCACCCTGCCCAGGCTGCAGAGGCTGGACGGTGTTATATTTTGAACGTCAGTGCAACCTGCTCTCCAAGGCCTCTGAAACCCCTAAGCCAGAAAGTCTGCTTGCAGAATGGAATTCCTTAATCGAATGTTCAAAGCTCATTACCTCTAAGGAGCTCCGGACTTCCTGCCCCACAACCATCTGACAGATGGAAAAAGGAGAAAGCTCCTGCTGGGGTTTCCCAGGGACGAAAATCTTTGTTCATATTTGTTAATAACGTGAAACTTGGAATCCTCAGACAGCATTTCCCTTCATTGAGTCTGCAAATCTCCTCCCTGTCCTTTTTGTGTGTAACAGAGTTAATTCCCAGAGCCAGCACTAAACTAACACACGATGACAGCTTCTCCCTCAGCTCAGTCAGGCGAACACGCGGCGTCAGATTGAAAATGAAAGTCCCACGTCCTTCTGTTTCCTGGCAGTGAGGAACAATACAGGCCGAATCCAATGCAAATCCTTCTTTGAAGTCGGTTTGCATGGGTCCGTCCCCTGCCCTCTACTGCCGATAGGTGGCGCTGCTGCAAAGCAGATCATTGCACGCTAGGCGTGCGTGCAGGACCGTGGTACAGAGCTCTGGAGTCGGTTATGCAGCCTGGTGGATGTACCCTGGCACATTCTGACAAACAACAGCGGGACCGGCCCTCGTTCTGGCACCAAAAATGATATCTACTCGTCAAGAAGCAGATGATTCAACCACAAACTAAAATAGCATTTTTCCACAGGACCCAAACTTTGACCTATATTTAAATAATTCTAGGCTTCTCTTTCATCATTTCCAGATTCTTGTCCTTAAATGAGCTTAACTGTAGTTTACCTCATTAAAACATTTAAAAATATTCATTACATTACAATTCCCTCGGCACGTGCTGAGAGTATTCTTGTTGTCTGTTTTAATATTTGAGACTCAAGACTTCATTTCCCCCTTTCTCCCCTTAACCTGGGAGCTGTCTTTCAAAGGATGGCAGGGACCACAGACAAGAACAGAAGCTCTGACTTCAGAAATATATCCATCAGAAACAAGGGGAAAAAAATCAAAACCGGATCAAGAAGAGATACACACATATGCATATATATGTTTGTGTGTGTGTGTGTGTATATGTGTGTATTTATCTCCCCTACAGAATTTATCCATGTTTTATTCTTTAATGCCTTTCCCTCTCTTGACAGAAAAAATGTGGTTATTTTATTGAAATGATGTGTATGAAGATAAAGTGAGGTTAAAACAACAGCAACAAGTTGAAAATCATCCTTACCCATCTGTAATGAGTTGCTGATCAGCTCAAGAGAAGCTACAAGGAATTAAATGCTACGTAAGGCCCATTGTCCTGTCCACGCTATGCCTGTCCATCTTTTCTTCACAACTCGGGATCCTTAGCCAGTGAGTGATCTTGAAGCTCAGCTTTCTAGAACCATCATGCCACAGAGAATGGAATAGGGAACTAAACAAACTGTTCCAAATTCACAAGACATTTCTGAATTTTTTTTGCTTCACAGGAAAAAAAATCACTCTAAGCCTTCTAAAACTAGTTCTGAATATTTTTGCTCCTAATTCTGGCAAAACATCAATTTCCAGTGACACTCAACACATCTTTCCCATCACAACTCCCTCTCACCCCCCACTGCCCCCACCCAGATGATTCCCTTCCCCACAAAGCTACTTTTCAACTGCATAGTCTCTGGAAGCCAGCTATGTACTCCTTACATGATTGAGCACAGGGCAATGTTAGTTTCCTAAGCTTGGAAGAACTGGGTAGAACAATAGTAATCAGGATGCAGCACAGGCATCAGTAGCAATGGTCCACATTACAGTTACTGAAACTCAGTTGGTTTTAACTCCATTTTCATTACTGGGAAGCTCATTTGTTCCTGAGAAGCTCAACCTTTCTAAGGGGGCCAACCCCCAGAAACACATTTGCCACATTCAGTGTTAGTGCATCTGGAACCTAAGCTGAGTACCATCATGAGTTTCTGGACATTCTCAAGTTATTCTACTGGCCAAAGTTCCATGATTGATATCTTAAAATACCTACTTTCAGGAAATGTGCCTCTTCCTAGGTTAGGTAAATAATTTATTTCTGCATAAGAGAAGTTTGAGGGTATCAGGAAAACTGCTCTGATACCCTGACCTCCACCCAAATGGAAAGTTATTGAATCATAAATCTGATTTTATAAAAATCTGTTTCTAATCTTCCTGCAGCTAAACATTATTCTTTCCTGCTACTATGTTCAAAACTGTATGTCTCTCCAAAAGATGTGTTCAAGCTAATTCATAGTTTTCTTTTTAAAAGAATCATTGTATCTTGCATTTCTAAAGACAGGAATACTCGTAAGCCAATTGAATTATTTTTCCTTAATAGTACAAATATTATTCAAGTCACTTTTCATCAATACAGGGTCTATCTTAGATGACTATCAAGAAGTTCCCACTGTATAGCACAGGGGATTCTTCTCAATGCCCTGTGGTGACCTAAATGAGAAGGAAATCCAAAAAGGAGGGGGTATATATATATATATATATATATCTGATTCACTTTTCTGTGTAGCCAAAACTAACATATTATAAAGCAATATAGTCCAATAAAAACTTTTTAAAAATTCCTTCTACTTCTGGGACATTCCTGGTGGTTCAGTGGTTAAGACTCTGTGCTTCCAATGCAGGGGGCACAGGTTTGATTCCTGGTTAGGGAAATAAGATCCCACATGCCACGTGGTACATCCAAAAAAAGAAAGGAAGGAAAAAGAAATTCCCTCTATTTCTGATCTCCATCCTCTTCTGCCCCCCTGCTCTTTATTCTCAAAATTACATTTAAAAAAATATACATATAAACATAAAACAGATGCTCAAGTCTACTTCAAAAGATCCTTGTTCACTTGCTATGCAAAAAAGAGAGTTTAGAACCAGAGATCCAGTGAAAGATTGTAGCTTGCTGAATTTCCTTTGAACAGCACATTTCCAAAGCATCATATCAGAACACCCATGACATATCCATTGGTTTCAATGAATTTTTATTAAGTTCTTATTCAGTGGGGCAAATGAAATTTTAAGTCTGTAATTCTTCAAAGTGGTTCATCTCAATCTCAGAACAATCATCTTAATAGTATTCATCACTCTCCAAAATTATTTATTTATGTACACTTTTATTTTTCTCTTCCAGTTGAATAAATCTTTATTAAAATACACTGGAATACTGGTTGACACATAAAGACTTTATAAGTAATTGTGATGAATAAATAACGTCCCACACATTCTGCTGTTACAGGTGGAAATAAAATAAGAAGTTAATTCGTCTTCACTCATTGTTGGTAGGAATGCAAAGTGGTTCGGCCATTTTGGAGATCAGTTTGTTAGTTTCTTATGAACTTAAGCATACCCATAGTGTATGACTCATCATCTGTGGGACTGAGCAATCCTACTTCTGGTTTTTACTCAAATCAACTGAAAATTTACATTCACCTAAGAACTGTGTTGTTGGAGAAGGCTCTTGAGAGTCCCTTGGACTGCAAGGAGGTCCAACCAGTCCATCCTAAAGGAGATGGGTGTTCATTGGAAGGACTGATGTTGAAGCTGAAACTCCAATACTTTGGCCACCTCATGCGAAGAGTTGACTCATTGGAAAAGACCCTGATGCTGGGAGGGATTGGCGGCAGGAGGAGAAGGGAATGACAGAGGACGAGATGGCTGGATGGCAATACCAACTTGATGGACATGAGTTTGAGTGAACTCCGGGAGTTGGTGATGGACAGGGAGGCCTGGCGTGCTGTGATTCATGGGGTCACAAAGAGTCGGACATGACTGAGCAACTAAACTGAACTGAACTGAAGACTGGTACAAAACCTTTATAGCCACTTTGTTCATAATTGATGAAAGTTAATGTCTGTCAACAGATAAATAAAGTAAATTGTGGTGCATCTATACAATGGAACATGATTCAAGAGTAAAATGGAATGAGTTCCTGATGAAACACATTCATTTTTGCTAAATATAGGAAACCAGACCAAAAACACTACATGTGTCCTAGGCCATTTGGTGTGATATTTTTGAAAAGGCAAAACTACAAGGATGGATAACAGATAAGTATTTGTATGCAGGATTTGAGGAAGGGGAGTGACTGACTCAGAGGGGACACAGGGGAATTTGTGGGGTGACAGGACAATTCTATATGGTCCTGTGTAGGGGTGCATATGACTGTGCATTGTTCTTCTTTCTTTTTCTTTATTTGGCTGAGCTGGTTCTTAGCTGCAGCACGTGGGATCTTCATAGCTCTTAGCTCGACCAGGGACTAAACCCAGGCCCCCTGCTTTGGGAGTGCGGAGTCTTAACCATGGACTGCCAGGGAAGTCCTTGGCAGTATACAGTGGACTTTATTATGTACAAATTAAAATAAACAAACAGAAGATGTTGGAGGATCCTGGATAAAATGCAGACTCTGATAAATGAGTCTAATTATATTCCAAATAAGGGAGAAAATCTCACTGGAGAGAGTGGCGGGGTAGCGGGGGGAAATGAGGTGACCTAAGTACAAAAGGTAAACAGTGGTTTGACTAAAAAATATGACCAAAGGAAAAAAATGACTTTGCCTAAATATCATACTATAGTTGGTAAGTTTGTTTTTCAGGGGTGCAGTTTAGCTATTCTGAAACTACATGTACACTAGAGTTTAACACACGAGTCAGTGGTTGTGAATAATGGGAGCTAAGGTTCTCACTGCCAAAGAAAGAAGTGACGAAATCAAATAAAGGTGGATTCGAGTAGGAGCTATAGTATCAGAGAGGAAGAGAAAATAGAGGGGCGGGACTGAAATACAACAGGAATATAGACGTGGGATAGTGTCCTGACGTATATATTATGTAGTTCTGTGCAGTGAGAGAGCCCCAAAGCAGCGACAGGCCAGTAGCCACAAGCGCAACTGTGCCCAGATCTTCGTTTCTAAATGCCATTGCTAATAGGAACCCGGGCTCCTTGGAGAAATTGTTGATTCGAGGGTCCAGGAAATGCAAAATGATTCTGGAGCCTCTGGAAATGCCAGACATTAAAGAAGTGCCCCCTCCCCCAAATAGAGGCATGTCAAAGACATCCAAGCTTCTGACAGCCAATACTGGAATGAAATAAAGAGAATATTGGATTATAACACAAATAATAATACAAAAGTTCATGACATGGTGGCATAACTAAACGATTAAGTAAATGAATAAGTGGGGAAACAGACAAATAGTCCTTACAGAAGAATCCCAAATATTAAATACAAAAAGAAAGATAGAAATAGGAAGGCGCCCCCGGTCCACCACAGTAATAACCGCTTCTTGCAGAATCCACTGAGAGATGCTAAAGTTCTGTGAGCAAAATGTGAAGGAGAAATAGGAAAAACGAATAGCCTGAAATCATCTCTGCCATAACTTATTAACTACCGTCATGGTTTTTAATATATTCCCAGAAGTCTTAGGTACTCCTCCCTACACAGGGGGTGGACCTTAGTGCCTCTCCCCTGAAATGTGGGCTGATCTTAGTGACTTGCTTCTAATGAATAGAGTATGAAAAGAAAAATAAACAAATAGCAGCAGAGAAGCCTGGCAGACAGTAGCTTAATAAAGGGTTTGAGGCTAACATCGTCAATGATAAGTCACACTGATGTCATGTACCTTCTGGTAGAATGTGATAATAAGGGCACTTCATCTCTTTAGTATTTATCCCTTAAACTTGTAGCCTCCATCTAATCATGAGAAAACCCAAGACAAACACAGACGGCGATACAGTCTACAAAACCCTTGTACAGTACCCTTCAAAAGTATCAATGTTACACACCAATATAAGAAAAAAGAAACATTGGTGGAATATAAGGTGACGTGATGACTAAATGCAATGTGGAATCCTGGATCGGATCCTGGAACAGAAAAAGGACTTTTTATTTATTTATTTTCATATTTGAAAAACTGGGGAAATCCAAAGAAGCTCTGAAGTTTAGATAATAGTTGTTTTAGTCGCTAAGTCGTGTCCAACTCTTTTGTGACCCCATGGACTATAAACTTCCAGGCTTCTCTGTCCATGGGGTTTCCCAGGCAAGCATAATTGAGTGGGTTGCCCTCTTCCTGACCCAGGGATCAAACCCACGTCTCTTGCCTTGCAGGTGGATTCTTTACCACTGAGCCACCTGGGAAGCTCTTAGCTAATAGTAGTACTGCACTAACATGAATTTCTTAGTTTGGTAAACTTGCTATGATGGGGCTTCCCTGGTGGCTCAGATGGTAAAGCGTCTGTCCGTGACACGGGAGACCTGGGTTTGATCCCTGGGTTGGGAAGATCCCTTGGAGAAGGGAGTGGCAACCCACTCCAGTACTCTTGCCTGGAGAATCCCATGGATGGAGGAGCCTGGTAGGCTATAGTCTGTGGGGTCGCAAAGAGTCAGACACAGACACAGACACTGAGCGACTTCACTTTCACTTTCTTTCAAACTTGCTATGATTATGTAAGATGTTCGCATAAAAGGAAACTAGATCTAGGGTATACAGGACTCTCTATAAAATTTTTTTTTAAATGGGGCTTCCCTGGTGACTCAAAGGGTAAAGCATCTGCCTGCAATACAGAAGACCCGGGTTTGATCCCTGGTCGGGAGGATCCCCTGGAGAAGGAAATGGCAACCCACTCCGGTACTCTTGCCTGGAAAATCCCATGGATGGAGAAACCTGGTAGGCTACAGTCCATGGGATATACTGTATTTTCAACACTTCTACAAATCTGAATTAATTTTAAGACAAAACATTTTTTTAAAACTATCTGATTGTGCTGAATCTTAGTTGTGACAAGCAGGATCTAGTTCCCCAATCACGGATCAAACCCAAGCCCCCTGCTTTGGAAGTGTGTGGTCTTAGCCACCAGATCACCAAGGAAGTCCCTCAAGACAAAAACTTTAAAAAGAAAACAAGTTAGCTGGTAATATATGTCAAATGAATATTAAAGACCAAAACTGATAAAGGATAACCACTCTGAGTATGGACCTTATCAACAAGGAAGCAGATTAGAAGTTGGGTGTTGGAGGGGTGTTTAGGATTCAAAAATCTAGAAAGTAAGAGGAAGGTGTAACAAGAACAGAGTTGTAGCAACAGAAGTGCTCAACTGGTTAAGAAAGTTCTGAGTGAACCAGTCCAACCGGATCTCAGGCTGGAGAATAATGGAGGGCAGAGATGACAAGACTTTCTTATGGTATAAATAATGGTTTTGCAATGTGGGTGCACGATTTGATTACCTGCAACATTTATTTTTCTCAATGAAATATCTTTGACTTTATTCCTCGGTAAAAGGGTGAGTTCCTTACGATCACCCAGACGTTATCGCATCAGCTTGTGTAACTAGTAGAAATGTGTTTGTGGTGATTTGGTTTGGGGCATTTTTTTTCAGCCACCAATGCACTTGTTACTGACCCAAATATTTGAGTCAATGTCTCAGAGGGCGTTTAGGCGGAGATGTTAAGATCACGGCATTTGATTGAACTCTTATGAATGGGTTAGAACACTGAGAAATGATGTAGGCTTCCTGGATCCCTGGATCTAGTTTTCTCTTCTTTTCTTTTCTTTCTTTGCAGCTGTCAGTCAAAGACCCTCCTCAGTGCTCCTGAGTCACGGTCCTCAGACACTGGCCACTCTCACAAGGTGGCCCCTACCCAAAAGTGTTGTCATCTTTGTGCTCGAAGGATTTGAGCTGTCTTTACCGGAATGTTAGTAGTGTTTCTACATGACTTAACATTTGTTAGTTAAGGAGTCTGCCTAGAGCGACTGTGGCCTCGTGCATTGTCACATCCTATAATTCCTGTTCTTCCCACGCACTCAATAGCCCTCTGTGGTCTTCTTGGATGAGCAGCATCTTTTTCACTTCATTTTATGGGAGAAATGCAAAGCGAAGTCCTCTAGGGGGCCAGTTGCCTACTTAGTTGAAGTTCAACTAATGATAGGAACTGTAGCTGAAGCATGGAAGCTAATTCCCTTCACTATCTTCATTCCATTGGCTTTCATTAAATGTCACTGGCCATGTGTTTTCAAGTACCAATCCTGCCATCCAAATGTAAACAGATATTGACCCTCCTCATTGCAATCAGCAACTCCCCCCCAACACACACACACACACACACACGGACTCCCCATGGACTCACACACATACTTTGCTTTCATTACAGAGAATCAAGCCTGGAAATAATTTTCTGCTTTGGGGCAGGAAAATTCTTTCCTGCTGGTAATGAAAACTGTAAAAATGTGCCCATGAAACCTCTGTCTCCTTGGAATTCACTGCTGCTCAAAGAAAGATTTTGCTGGTAACAAGTTGCTGAGGGAGGGTCTGGGAGGGTGAATTTTGCATGATTGGAGGTGTCTTCATCTAGTCCCATGCTAAAATCCGGACTCATGTGATATAGTAGCCATGGAAAGTGAGCACAAATTTTGCACTCCCCACAATGTGATCAAACATGGATAACTCTTTAGTTCTTAAAATTAATTATGGGCTGGTCCAGAGAGCACTGAGGATCAACTCCCCCCTGACAATAGTGTCTCACTGTAGAGGTTGGCAGGAAAGCATTTCCTAGGATATGAACCTAATTAAACTGAAAATACAGAATGTTAAGGATAAAACCTCAGATTCACAGTGTGGTTTGAGCCAACAAGGAAAAAGGGAGGGGGCTTTAATCCAAGCAGAAAAAGAGGATGCATAAGAATATGAATTTGATGGTATTGAGGGATCCCAGACAGAGTCCCAGAGGCCAGGAGAAAGCCCAGGCAATTGTAACTAAGAGCGCTCATCATTTTTTTCCCCCCTACCTGCTGGGCACCTTGGCCATGGCCCAGAGAGGCATCATTCATTTTACAGAGCCATGTGTTGCCCCCTTCAGACTTTGACATCTCTGTGAAAATTCAAACGAAGACTTCTTTGCAGAAGTGGTTTGCCTCCCGTGGACACCCCACATTCTGAAGGGAAAAAGGACTGTGCTGATGAATTTGCCCACACGAATTCTCATGTGCTCTCCCCATGTGCCTGAGTCCCTTCTCCCTAGCGTGCACGTGCAGGTACACACACACAAACACACACACACACACACACAACTCTTTGGAACTGAGTCCCCAAGAAATCAGAGACATAGGCTTCTGTTTTATGTGTGATGCCAAGCAGGAGCAAAAACTGTCTGCTCCTACTCATAAATTCTGTTTCATTGCAACAAGAAAGCATGCTCTTTCTCTGTCACTCTCGCACACACACTCACACACATCCACTCCCAGAAATGTTCCTACTTTTCAGCACATGATCAATAGGCGGATACCCACCTCAGGAAAGTTGCAGTTGCTGTTTGCATCTAGCAGGCAATGGGAACTCTGGCAAAGCTGTATTCTGGAAGAGCCATTGGAGAGGTCAGCATGAAGCCTGACTTCAGTCCCCAAGAGAGAAAACAAGTGAGCCCTGATGAGGGTGAGTTGGTCCCCATACCATCATATCATCAGCTCAACTTGTCACAGGGTGTCCTGACATGCTAGCTTGACATTCGAAAAATAGATACACTGGATGAGAAATCATGGAGGAAAATAATTGTACGTGGCAGAGAGGAATAGGAAGACATTTCTGAACCCCTGGCTCCCTAGGTGGCTCAGACAGTAAAGAATCACCTGCAATGCAGGAGATGCGTGCTTGATCCCTGGGTCAGGAAGATCCCCTGGAGAAGGGAATTACAACCCATGACAGCATCCTTGTCTGGATAATCCAATGGATAGAGGAGTCTGGCAGGCTACAGTCCATGGGGTCGCAAAGAGTCGGACACGATTAAGTAACTAAACAACAACAAAACCTTCTTTTCTAAGAAAATCACTCCCTGGCACCCCAAAATGTCAAACTGAAAGTCTAATAAGGTTAAGGGATTTGATTCTCTCCAAAGAAAAAGGAAATAAGAGTCAAACCAAAATAATCGTTTAATAGGAAAACAATACCCTGGTCTCTCTCACACCTCAGATGAGAAACTCAAAAATCAATTTACAAAGAAAGTTCTTGCTTTCCTTGTGAACTAGAAACTCTGCAGATGAAAAATTCCTGTCTTTGACTTCAATTTCTGCCACAAACCTGAGAAGCAGCTCAGTTGGTGTTCTCGAAAGCTGCCCCTGAGGGCATGTGATGTCCAATTTTTTTTTTGATAAAATGATATTTTCCAACCTCATGCATATCCCTTCCATTTTCCTGGATGCTTCAGCAGATACATGCAAGACTCTGCATTCAAGTGGATTTTGTCATCTATGTCTCTCTAAACATCATTCCCAACCTGAATAGTTTTGAATACCACTTAATGAAATCATTTTCTTTGCTTTAAAAAAAAAACAGTATCAAGTTTTGAAATGTGATCATTCTGTTATCTCAGCTCATTATAATTACCCTCGAAATAATCAGTAATTACCTTCTTTTAACCTTTAGTTCTATCTTGGGCTACAACTAAAGGATTCAAGTGAGAGGAAATGAGGGTTCTCACTCTCCTTGAAAAAAATCTGTTCTTAAGCAAATCTTTCAGTATACACCCTCTGATCCTTTTCTGCCTTGGTTTCTTTACTTGGGTAATTTTCTCTTCAATTGCATTCTCATTTTCAAAGAAAATGAGAATGTGTTGGTTTTAAAAAATAAATAGGTGACTTTCAAAAGGAGGAAAACACCACCTTCTAAAAGGAAGAGAAGAAATACATACCCCACTCACACTCTATCAGATATTATCTTGTTTTTTGCTCAGCATTGATCTCAAGTCAGTGGTAAAGACACAGGGTTTATGTTACTTATGCCCAGATCAGCTGAGAGGTGGAACTCCAGTCCAGACTTCTGGGATCCTAACGTCCCTGTCAAGGCCTCTGAAGCTTCCCGAGGTCATGAAATGGATGTGTGAGAACTATCAGAAAAGTTCTAGGATGTCTGAAATTGGGCATTTGTTTTTTTGCCATCTTTTCCAGTATTTGCATTGTTTGAGCTTCAGTATTGAATATTATGTTGTAAAAGTTTGTGTGTGTGTGTGTTTTAGCAGTAGTAGGAATCATTAATGTAAAATTATCTAAAATATTAGCATCAGCCATCTTGTTGCTTACTGCAAGCTGTGTTCTTACACTGACTATATAGAAACAGGAGGCAGAGTAAACCCACCCCATGTACACTTCAGTCCAGGCAGGCCCTTTGCCTGGTCTGTATTGTGAATGGGGGGACATGGAATATAAATAAAAATAATATTAATAAATAAAAATAAAAGTAAAAATAATTTTAAAATAAAGTGAAAAATATTTTTTAAATTAGCAGTGAATAAATGTATTTTTTAATGCTAAGAAAAATATAGAGAATTTCACCCTTTTAAGCATCTCCTGGATCTTTATTTTTTTAAAATGCCAAGAAAAGAAAAATGGCAGTGCTGAAAGCCATGAACTTAGTAGAAAGAATCCAAACCTTTAATTACCCAAGCTAAATGGAATTTAGAAGCACATCGTGAATGATGAAGAATCTTCCTTTTTTTCTTGGGAAAAGAAATCTATTTTATATCACTAACAAGAGCCAGAATAACTTTTAAATCTAAAGTCTTGTGTAAGGCATCTACAAATAGATCAAAAGGCAGAGTCACTTCTGCGGTTGTTGTTTAGACACTAAGTTATGTCCAACTCTTTTTCGACCCCGTGGTCTGTAGCCTGCCAGGCTCCTCTGTCCATGGGATTTCCCAGGCAAGGAGTGGGTTGCCATTTCCTTCAGAGGATCTTTCCAACCAAGGGATTGAACCTGGGTCTCCTGCATTGGCAGGTGGATTCTTTTATCACTGAACCACCACTACCTACAAATATAAGTATAATCTCAGCATCTTTCTTCTGAAAGTCCAACTCATCCACTTTACCATATTAGAAGTATGAATTAAAACTTTCTTTATAGCAGAAGAAACCCATGTAATTGTATACCATAAAATTTATACACAATGAATATGTAATATCTAACTAAATTCTCAATTATTATTTTTTAAATTATAATACTGATCATGCTGCTGCTGCTGCTAAGTCACTTCAGTCATGTCCGACTCTGTGCGACCCCATAGACGGCAGCCCACCAGGCTCCCCTGTCCCTGGGATTCTCCAGGCAAGAATACCGCAGTGGGTTGCCATTCCCTTCTCCAATGCATGAAAGTGAAAAGTGAAAGTGAAGTCGCTCAGTTGTGTCTGACTCCCAGCGATCCCATGGACTGCAAGCCACCAGGCTCCTTCATCCATGGGATTTTCCAGGCAAGAGTACTGCAGTGGGGTGCCATTGCCTTCTCCAATACTGATCATAGTGAGTGAATATCAGAACACTATCACAAAGACCAGCTGAATATCATACTTGTATGAGAAGTAAACTTATTAAAAGTATAAAAGAGTTAGTAATATACTGCATACATATGATTATAATGTATACTGCTTCTATATCAGGAATTAGTAAACTAAACTTAAAGGCTAAATCCTGCCCCACTTCCTGTTTTTGTCAATAAAGTTTTATTGGAATACAGCCCTGTTCATTTGTTTACGTATTGTCTCTGGCTACTTTTATGCAAATGCAATGGAGAATTGAGTAGTTGCAGCAAAGATACTCCATCCTGCAAAGCCTAAAATATTTATTCTTTTACAGAAAAAGTTTGTCAATCCCTGATCTACATATTTTGTGGAATTGAGTTTCATTAAGGAGCTTTCCTGGATTTACTGCAGTGACAAATTCTGGAGTTAATTGATGAGCTATGATGTGCTTAGTCGCTCAGTTGCGTCTGACTCTTTGTGACCCCATGGATTAGAGCCTGCCAAGCTTCTCCATCCATGGGGATTCTCCAGGGAAGAATACTGGAGTGGGTTGCCATGCGCTCCTCCAGGGAATCTTCCCAACCCAGGGATCAAACCCAGGTTTCCCACATTACAGGCAGGTTAATTACCGTCTGAGCCACCAGGGAAGCCCAATTGATGAGCAGGTAAATTTGTATTTCTGGATAAATTCTGTGATTCTATTTCAGTTCAATGTGATGAAATTAAGTACATGTATAGACATATATAAATCCTAGAAGTATACCTAAGAGTTATATAAACAGATGTATATATACAGGCAAGTGTTCATATAAACTCTCCAAAAGATTTAAAGTTGCTACCTTTGTCTTTCTAAGCCTCAATTTCCCCATTGGTAAAAGGATAATAGTAACTGTTACATTATTTCACCATCATCATCATCATGATACTCACACTCAGTCATGTCTGACTCTTTGCGACCCCATGGACTGCAGCCTGCAAGGCTCCTCTGTCCATGGGATTTTCCAGGAAAGAATACAGGAGTGGGTTGCAATTTCTTCCTCCAGGGGAACTTCCCCACCCAGGGATCAAACTGGAATCTCTTGAGGCTCCTTCATTGTCAGGCAGGTTCTTTATTGCATATTAGCAAAATAATGCCATAATGATTAAAGGAAATGAATGCTGAACGGAATGCCCAGCATAGAATAAGCACTTAATAAATGTAAGTTACTAATATTTTAGGTTGCTTTATTGACAGTCTTTACCCCCAAGGAAGCAGATCTGTATCTGAGAGAAGGTATGTGATCTTTCTTATAGGGAAGATCAAAAGTCATTATCAGAATGCTTGTGTTGCCTTCTAGACCACTCATATATAAAACCAAACGATGTGCCTTATCAGTGGGCTGACAATCTGAACTCGATTCTTGTCAGAGCTTAATCCAGATTAGCTCTTCTTTGATGCATATAAAAAGAAAACTCAGAATGATTGGTTTGTACCAAGACAGAGTGCCTGAAGAATTATGGATGGGGGTTTGTGACATTGTACAGGAGGCAGGGATCGAGACCATTCTCAAGAAAAAGAAAGGCAATGGTTGTCTTTCAAAGACAGATGGTTGTCTGAGGAGGCCTTATAAATAGCTGTGAAAAGAAGAGAAGTGAAAGGCAAAGGAGAAAAGGAAAGATACACCCATTTGAATGCAGAGTTCCAAAGAATAGCAAGAAGAGATAAGAAGGCCTTCCTCGGTGATCAATGCAAGGAATGGGAAAGACTAGAGATCCCTTCAAGAAAATTAGAGATACCAAGGGAACATTTCACACAAAGATGGGCACAATAAAGGACAGAAATGGTATGGATCTAACAGAAGCAGAAGATATTAAGAAGAGGTGGTAAAAATACACAGAAGAACTGTACAAAAAAGATCTTCATGACCAAAATCATCACAATGGTGTGATCACTGACCTAAAGCCAGACATCCTGGAATGTGAAGTCAAGTGGACCTTAGGAAGCATCACTATGAACAAAGCTAGTGGAGGTGATGGAATTCCAGTTGAGCTCTTTCAAATCCTAAAAGATGATGCTGTTAAAATGTGGCACTCAATATACCAGCAAATTTGGAAAACTCAGCAGTGGCCACAGGACTGGAAAAGGTCAGTTTTGATTCCAATCCCAAAGAAAGGCAATGACAAAGAATGCTCAAACTACTGCACAATTGCACTCATCTCATATGCTAGCAAAGTAATGCTCAAAATTCTCCAAGCCAGGCTTCAACAGTGTGTGAACCGTGAACTTCCAGATGTTCAATCTGGATTTAGAAAAGGCAGAGGAACCAGAGATCAAATTGCCAACATCTCTTGGATCATTGAAAAAGCAAGAGAATTCCAGAGAAACATCTATTTCTGCTTTATTGACTATGCCAAAGCCTTTGACTGTGTGGATCACAGCAAACTGTGGAAAATTCTTCAAGAGATAGGAATACCTGACCACCTTACCTGCCTCCTGAGAAACCTGTATGCAGGTCAGGAGGCAACAGTTAGAACTGGACATGAAACAACAGACTGGTTCCAAATCGGGAAAGGAGTCCGTCAAGGCCGTATATTGTCACCCTGCTTATTTAACTTCTATGCGGAGTACATCATGAGAAACAGAAGGGATGGATAAAGCACAAGCTGGAATCAAGATTGCCAGGAGAAATATCAATAACCTCAGATACGCAGATGACACCACCCTTATGACAGAAAGTGAAGAAGAACTAAAGAGCCTCTTGATGAAAGTGAAAGAGGAGAGTGAAAATGTTGGCTTAAAACTCAACATTCAGAAAACGAAGATCATGGCATCTGGTCCCATCACTTCATGGCAAATAGATCAAGAAACAATGGAAACAGTGACAGACTTTATTATTTGGGGCTCCAAAATCACTGCAGATGGTGATTGCAGTCTTGAATTTAAAAGACACATACTCCTTGGAAGAAAAGCTATGACCAACCTAAACAGCATATTAAAAAGCAGAGACATTACTTTGCTAACAAAGGTCTGTCTAGTCAAAGCTATGATTTTTCCAGTAGTCATGTATAGGTGTGAGTGTTGGACTATAAAGAAAGTTGAGTGCTGAAGAATGAACAGTTTTGAACTGTGGTGTTGGAGAAAACTCTTGAGAGTCCCTTGGACTGCAAGGAGATCCAACCAGTCCATCCTAAAGGAGATCAGTCCTGGGTGTTCATTTGAAGGACTGATGCTGAAACGGAAACTCCAATACTTTGGCCACCTGATGCAAAGAACTGACCCATTTGAAAAGACTCTGATGCTGGGAGGGATTGGGGGCAGGAGGAGAAGGGGATGACAGAGGATGAGACGGTTGGATGGCATCACCGGCTCAATGGACATGAGTTTGGGTAAACTCTGGGAGTTGGCGATGGACAGGGAGGCCTTCATTACTGCGTGCAGACTTTGTCTAGTTGCAAAGAGCGAGGACTACTCTCCAGTTGCAGTGTGTGGGGTCCTCATTACAGTAGCTTCTCTTGCTGCGGAGCGCAGGCTCTGGGGTGCGAGGGCTTCAGTAGGTCTATCACGCAGGCTCAGTAGTTGTGGCCCATGGGCTTAGCTGTTCTGACGCATGTGGGATCTTAGTACCTGCACCAGGGATCAAACCCGTGTCCTCTGAATTGGTAGGTGAATTCTTAACCACTGGACCACTAGGGAGGTCCCTAATCATCCATTCTTATAGCCTTTTAAAAGTTTGTTTAGAAGCTGTCCCCTCCGCTGCCGGAGTGGGGCGCTGCGCCGCGCGTTGGGGCCAGAAATTCCCGCGGCCTGAAAAAAAGAAAAAATAAAAAAAATTTAAAAAATAAAAATAAAAGTTTGTTTAGCATCAAGTTTGCTGATAAACAGAATACATCATCTAGGATATATTTCCTTCACTTGACATCAACTTATCAGGTGCCAGGGAAGACCTCTGGGGCATCACAAACACTAGCCTAGCTCTACATGAAATTGCTCTGATTGAGTGATTTGTCCATCCGCTGACATTTGGGGTCTGTTTCTTTTTTCCACCTCTTTCTCTCATCAGCTCCACCTGATTTTTGAATCACTGATGCCCAGTGATAATTTCTTGGCTCTAACTCTGGCTTCTCTCTTCTATGGCTTTTGTCATCTTCTGTATATCTCTTGATCTCAGCATTCAGCTCTGTTTTTCCTTCACTATGGGGAATGAATAAGATAAATTTGTTGCTTCTCCAGCAAAACCCTCCCCACCAGCTCCCACAGTCTTCATCCCTTTGGTGGTATCACACCAGATAGTATAAAATACTTTCACTGAGTTAAAAATCTCACCTTATATCCTTATTTTTGTTTAGGATCACTATAAAAAAAAGTCTATGTGAAGTACATTTTTGTACTTCTAGCCAATTTTCTTTTGAGGATTTGTCTGTTATTAATCAGGAACTCCAATGGTAAGATTTGTATTAGATTGTTTTGCACACAGTTTAATGCCAGACACTCTCTCTTCTAAATAACTTAAGTGTGTGGTTTTTTTCAGACTATGAAGGCACTGTAACCTTTTCCTTTTATCTAACTACCTATCTGTTGGCTTAATAACTGGGTGCTCAGACTAAATATGACATTTGAATGTAATTACTGCCTAATCCAAGTTTCTATGCAAATTTTTGTTATTTTCTATGAAGTCACAAATCTGTTTTTGGTACTCAAGAGAAATATGAAAACAACCCCCCCCCATACATTTTTTTAAAAATTTCTACATGCCATGATTTCTAAACAAAATCTGAGAGTTAATTATTACATTTAAACTTTTAGTGAGGTGATAAAGGTGGATCTGGGTGTATCCAGATGGTGTTAGTGGTAAAGTCCCGACTGCCTATGCAAGAGTCATAAGAGACGTGGGTTCGATCTATGGATCAGGAAGGTCCCCTTAAGGAGGGCCTGGCAACCCACTCCAGTATTCTTGCTGGGAGAATCCCATGGACAGAGGAGTGTGGCGGGCTATAGTCCATAGAGTTGCAAAGAGTTGGACATGACTGAAGCGACTTAGCATACACGCACAGGTGTATCAACGGCTATTAGCCATCTTGAATTTCCCTGGAATCTTAGTTCAGCATATTGTCCAAAACTTTGTCAGTAGGAGGAAAGGAAGTAAGCACCTTTAACAACAAGCTAAGAACCATATACAGAGTGGAGTTAGGTATTATTAAATACCATGGCTATTGAGTTAGTTCCTCAAGGAGAGGCAGCTTCATTTCACTGACCAGTAATCCCTGGAAACCATGGAATCTCTCAGTTTTGAGCAGACATTTTAATTGAGATACAAGTGATATATAACATTATATTAATTGCAGGTGTACAACATAATGTTTCAACATTTGTATATATTATGAAGTGATCATCACAAAAACTTAACAGCCATTACCATACTTTGTTACAAAGTTTTTATTATGGTGACAACTTTTAAGATCTACTCTCTTAGCAACTTTCAAATATAAACACTATACAGATGTCCCTTTTATGAGTCATGGTTTTCTTTCCCACTGCTTGTCTCCTGCAGTCAACAGCAGTCCAAAAATAATAAATAGAAATTTCTAGAAAGAAACAATTCAAAAGTTTTAAATTGCTCACAGTGCTGATAAAATCTCATGCCATCCAGCTAGTCACTTGGTAATCCTCTGGTTATCAGATTTACTGTCAAAGTATCACAGTGCTTAAGTTCAAGTACCCGTAATTTAATAAATAGCCTCAAAGTGCACGAGAGATGAGGCTGGCAATTTGAATATGCCAAAAAAGAAGTCATGGTGGAAGTTCAGCTTTGCTGTTGCACCTCAAACTGCAAAAGATACAGCTACAGAACATCATAAATTCTTAGTAAAGACAGCTGTTGTCATTGTAGTTCAGATGCTCAGTCATGTCTGACTCTTTGTGACCCCATGGGCTGCAGCACACCAGGCTCCTCTGTTCTCCATTATCTCCTGGATTTTGCTCAAATTCATGTCCATTGAGTTGGTGATGCCATCTTACCATCTCATCCTGTGCTGCCCCCTTCTCCTTTGCCTTCAATCTTTCCCAGCATTAAGGTGTTTTCTAATGAATCAGCTCTTCACATCAGGTGCCCAAAGTCCAGGGGTTACAGCTTCAGCATCAGTCCTTCCAGGGAATATTCAGGGTTGATTTTCTTTAGGATTGACTGGTTTGATCTCTTTGTTGTCCAAGGACTCACAAGAGTCTTATCCAGCATCACACTTCGAAAGCATCAGTTCTTTGGCCCTCAGTCTTCTTTATGGTCCAACTCTCACATCTGTGCATGGCTACTGGTAAAACCAGGCCTTTGACTATATGAACCTTTGTTGGCTAAGTGATGTCTCTGCTTTTTAATACACTGTCTAGGTTTGTCATAGCTTTCCTTCCAAGCAGCAAGCGTCTTTGAATTTCATGGCTGCAGTCACCATCTGCAGTGATTTTGGAGCCTGAGAAAAGATCTGTCACTGCTTCCACTTTTTCCCCTTCTATTTGCCATGAAGTGATGGGACTGAATGAATGCCATGATCTTAGTTTTTATAAGACTGAATTTCAAGCCAGCTTTCACTCTTCTCTTTTCACTCTCCTTTTTCACCCTCATCAATAGGCTCTTTAGTTCTTTTTCACTTTCTACCATTAGTGTGGTATCATCTGCATATCTGAGATTGCTGGTATTTCTCCTGAAAATACATTAAATATATACAATAAGATATTTTGAGAGAAAGACAATTTTCACCTTTTTATTACAGTATATTATAATTATTCTATATTGTTATTAGTTATTGTTGCTAATCTCTGTGCCTAATTATAAATTAAACTTTATCATAAGTATGTATGTATGGGAAAAAACATATGTAGGGTTCAGGCATCCACTGGGGTCTTAAAACTTATCCCCCACAGATAAGAGACGACTTCTGTGTTATTATCTGTAGCTAACACTGTACATTATATTCCCAGGACTTATTTATTTTATACCTGAAGTCTGTTCTTTTTGGCCCCTTTCACTCATTTCACTTGCCCTTCCTCTGTTCCTGGCAACCACCAGTCTGTTCTCTGTATCTATGAGCTCGATTTTATTTGATTTTTTGTTTTTAGATTCCATTTATGTATAAGTGAGATCGTACAGCATTTGTTGTTCTCTGTCTGATTCATTTTGCTCAGCACACATAATGCCCTCAAGGTCTAGCCATGTTGCTGCAAAAGGCAAGAGTTCATTATTTTTGTGGCTTAATTGTGTTCCGTTGTCTGTGTGTATATTTCCTGTCTTGTTTATCCATTCATCTATCAGTGGACACTCAGATTGTTTGCTTATCCTGGCTATTGTAAGCCATGCTGCAGTGAACCTTGAGGTGCGTGTTCTTTCAGGTTAGTGTTATTGCTTTCTTCAGATAAATGCCCAGTAGTGGAATTGTAGGTTATATGGTAATTCTAGTTTTAAATTCTGAGGCACCTCCATGCTCTTTTCCATAGTGGCTGCACCAATTTACATTCCTACCAACTGAGCACAAGGGGTCCCTTCTCTCCATATCCTCGCCAACACTTGTTATTTCTTGTCCTTTTGATGATAGTTATTCTAACAGGTGTGGGGGTGGTAACTCATTGTGATTTTGACTTTCCTGATTATTAGTTATGTTGAGCATTTTTTTTTTTCTTGGCTATTCGAATGTCCTCTTTGCAAAAATGTCTATTCAGATCCTCTCAGCATTTTTAAATCAGATTGATATTTTTTTTTTTTTTTGCTATTGAATTGTTATGAGTTCTTTATATAGTTTGGATAATAACTCCTTATCATCTGTATGATTTGCAAATATTTTCTGCCATTCCCTAGGTTGCCTTGTCATTTTGTTGACAATTTCCTTTAATGTAGCCCCATGTGTTTATTTTTGCTTTTGGAGTCAGATCCAAAAAATCTTCGCCAAGACCTATACATATTTTTACTGTGAGATTTTTTTCTGATTTTTTTTCTTACATTTTATAAATGAATTGGTCATACTATTAACATTCCATATAGTCTCAATAGATAATCACTACTTTAAAATGTATGTGATTATGCCTTTATACACATTTGAAAAAAGAGAACCCTTGGTGAAAATGCATGGAGAGAAAATCAAGCGTTTTGAAATCTGTGTATTGTTACAGAGATCCATTGATATGGTATATTGGTATTTTCGTCTAATAAAAATATAAAAGGAAACTAATAGTCCACCTGTAAATAGTGATTTTTGCATCAGTTGGGGGCTAGATCTTGGGAAATACAAAGCATGTAATAAATAATGCTTACTTAAAGGAAATCACAATTATTCTTCTTTTTCATAGCTTAAAACAAACATTTGTTATTATCCCTCTTGGCTGTGAGAGTTGACTGGGCCTCCTTGGATGGCTCTGATTTTGGCCTCCCATGCTGTTAGAGCCACATGGCCATGAGGCTGGAGTCCTCTAGAGGCTCCTTCCCTCCTGTGCGGTGCCTGAGCTGGATCTGCTGATGTGGCTGGGGGATGGCTGGGTGTTTCCCCTCACTCTCATGCTTTCCACACACAGCCTTTCCACGTTGCTTCCTTTACTGCATGGCCGAACGCTCAGTGTAGCCAAACTTCTCACATGGCTGCTGGCTTCCCCAAAGCAAGTGGACTGAGAGTTTAAAATTATTTTCCATGGCTAAAATGAAATAATAGTCACAGTTTAATGAACACTAATTCCAATGCCAGATATTATGGATATATTTTATTCTATTCTCATAACCACCCAGACCCAGAGATCGAACCTGGGACACCTACATTGCAGGCAGGTTCTTTACCATCTGAGCCACCCAGGAAACCCTAAGAATCCAGGAGAGGATCACTATTCCTATATTAAAGATGAAGGAACCGAGACTCAGAATTGTTATCTAATTGCACCACTGCACACAGCTGGAAAATGGGCAGTTCAGGCTGTTTTATCCAATTCAAATCCAGATTTGTTCTCTCTTTAAAACCCATATCCTTTCTCCTCTGCTGAGCCACCTCTTATGAACCCAGGAAAAGTTAAATGGCAATACAAGAGATAAAAAACAGTTCAATAAATGGGATGTCATGAATATGTAAGTTCTCTAGGACTTCAGCACAGGTGAAATTCCCTATGAACTAGGATTTCTGAGCTTTCTTACAAGGGATTAAATGATCTAAGTGCTATAAACTTTTGTTCACAAACTGAAGATAATTCTACAAGGTATATATTTTCTTCTTATCAGACATTTTTGCCTACCTCAAATTCTGTATCTTCCCTCCTGACACAGATATTAAAATTCCAGATCTGCTAACGGCTGAGCAGATATAGTTTTCCTTAAGTAGCTTGGATAATAACTCTTGGTTATCTTGATATTTTTGCTGATTTCCTTTTTGCTGTATTAGACTATACCTAGATGATATGAGCATTGTTATTTAAGCCTAAAAGAGAGTCCAATCCACTGATTAAAGCAGGAAGAAAGGGTGATTCCATTAGAAGAGGCAGTTGCTATTCTGATGGAGTATTTTCTCTGCTGGTTGCAGACAAAGAGAGATAGCCTTGTAAAATCCTAAAATGCACCTCAAACTTTGCCTTACGCTCATTGGGTGTGACCACCAGGTTTATAGCTTCATGTCTGGTTGACTCTTATTTCCTACTGTACCCCCATGTGGAGTGAGAGCCCCATTGAGGGACTATTCCAGCATGTACGGATTCCAAAGACAGGGAGAAAAATGGCACATACCCATATGGGACATGCAGCAGATTCATCTTCATGCTGATTTGTTATTTTTCTGTTGCTCAGGTGTGTCTGACTCTTTGCAACCTGATGGACTGCAGCACGCCAGGCTTCCCTGTCCTTCACCATCTTCTGGAGCTTGCTCCAACTCATGTCCATCAAGTCAATGAGGCCATCCAACGATCTTGTCCTCTGTCAGCCCCTTCTCCTCCTGCCTTCAGTCTTTCCCTGCTCCAGGGTCTTTTCTAAAGAATCAGCTCCTTGCATCAGGTGGCCAAGGTATTGGAGCTTCAGCATCATGCTGATTATATCCCCCAAATCACAGAAAGTGGATCCTTGTCAAATTACGCAGTGGAATCTTTAATGAGTTTGCAAGAGCTAATATCATTGGCTACATCTGAGGGAATTAAATTGGCCTGGATAAAGGCTACACACAAGTTATCCCAATCATTTTCTTTTCTCATGATGCTTTCTAATCCTAGGCTTGTTGTTGTTCAGTCACTAAGTCATGTCTGAGTCTTTGTGATCTCATGGACTACAGCACACCAGGCTTCCCTGTCCTTCACCATCTCCCAGAATTTGCACAAATTTGCATGTCCATTGACTCGATGATGCTATCCAACTATCTCATCCTCTGTCACCCCCTGTCTCCTCCTGACCTCAATCTTTCCCAACATCAAGGTCTTTTTCAATGAGTCAGCTCTTCTCATCAAGTGGCCAAAGTATTGGAGCTTCAGCATCAGGCCTTCCAATGAATATCCAGGGTTGATTTCATTTAGGATTGACTGGTTTGATCTCCTTGTTGTCCAGGGGGCTTTCAGATATTTTAATATGTCTGTGCCACCATCCAGAGTTTTTTGGTTTGGTAAAAAGAGGAATCCAATGATACTCTCATGCATCTGGACTATAAGTTACTGGAGGTAGGGATGCAGGCAAGACCACCAGATTCTTCTAGGCCTCTGAGGTGGTGCTTGTACACATCATATTTCCTTTATAGACAATTATCTTTTGAAGGTCTGCCCGCTGAACACTTTACACTCAAGTGATACCAAACTCTTGTGTTGGCTTTACACCAAAGTTGGTCTCTGGAATTTTGTTCAATTCTTTGCTCTGTCATTCTTTACTCCTCTTACTCCTGCCTAGCTTCAAGTTCTAGCTCAGATATCTTCTCCCCCAGGAAACTTTCCAAAGCCCCCTTCCATGCCATGCACACTTCTGCATGTTCCTGGAATAGTCCACTGGAGGCATCTGTGTATCATGTCTGTCTCCATAAATCCATTAAGAATAAATATCATTTCTCACTCGTCTTTGCACCCCAGTGCCCACCTCCATGCCTGGCTTGTAGTTTGAGCTCAGTAGGATTTGTTGAACTAAAGAATGAATGAGCAGGAGCTCAGTGAGGCAAACCAGAGGACTGGCTGTCCCAAGCACAAGCACTGTTGTCTGCATGGCTCAGAAAGGATCTCTTGTACAGGAATTCTAACCGAGTTATTCCATGTTGCCTCACAGAAGCATAAATCCATTCTTTTACCCTTCTAAAGTTCAAAATTGCATGGAAAACACAACTGGGAAGGTCTAACAATTCAGTGGGGGCTTCCCTGGTGGCTCAGTCAATAAGGAATCTGCCTGCAATGCAGGAGACCTGGGTTTGATCCCTGGGTAGGGAAAGTCCCCTGGAGAAGGAAATGGCAACCCACTCCAGTATTCTTGCCTGGAGAATCCCCTGGACAGAGGAGCCTGGTGGGCTACAGTCCATAGGGTCACGAGAGTTGGACACAACTTAGCGACTAAACCACTACCAGCCAACAATTCATTGAGTCTAAACTGCTTCCCTTCAGAGTCATGGGAAGAGCCAAGAACAAAGAGGTAGGAACTGATGTAACCAAATTGGGAGTTTCTGATGATACCCATACAGGCATTAAGTCCAGGAAAGCAGACAGAGCAGAGTGATACCAAAGTAAAGTGGTGTGTTCCCCTGGCACAGGGGAAGAAACAGCAAGCCAAAGGGGTCAGACAAATAGACAGGGATTCAAGTTAATTTCTTAAAAGAACTGACTCTATTTGAGACTTGCTTGCATGTGCCAAATTTTCAACAGCCACAGGCTGAGTGGATAATGATGCTGACTGCCTTGCTGTGCTTTCCAGAGATGGGCAGCATTCTCTGGCCAGCTCCATGGCAGATCAGAAATGAGGAACCCCGGGATGTTAGCTGTGAATGATCCCAGTGCTGACCGGCAGATCACAGATTTATTTAAGATCAGCAGGAAATGAAGTGGGTATCATGGCCCCCTAAGGCTTTCTGATCAGCTTAGAAGGCAGGACGACAATGAGATACAGTAGACAGCCCTTCGAAATCAGTGAAGTGCTATTTGCATCTCTTTGGGGAATAAGAGCTGGTGCCGATGGGGAAGGACAGGAGGTTCTGTCTTTCATTGTCAAGCTGGGAAGCGCCTAGGAGCTTAATCCCAGCCTCCCTTGCTCCAATGCTACTATTGGAATGAGATCTTCTGCAAAAGGCTGCTTTGGCAAAAGATGCTACTAATGTTTCTCGTTGAGTTTAAAGAAAGAGAGTCAAAGAATTGCTTTATCTTCTATAGCCTCTTCATCAGTGAATAGGATTCATGACCCTGGAGTGAGTGAGATTTGAGTTTCTTCAGGTCAAATACTATCCATGAGAGCAGGCACCCGGGTTGCCCCAAGCTATCGAGAAATTCTTATGGACAGAAGCGATGAACTGCAGTTCCCAGCTGCATACTGAATGTTTCCTATTAACTCACTATCCTTTGCAGTAAATCAACTTACTCTCCATTACAATAGATGGCAATAGTGTATTACTTGTCAGCAACAAGCTGCCATAATAAGGCTCTTTCAGACAGCCTCTCAGATACAGATTGTGATGTCTGGAGAAATAGAATTGCTTTTTTAAAAAAAGTATGAGCCATGACTGTGTAATGAGGTCAGATCCAGTATTTCAACAGGAGGGTCCCTGAATTTTCTTACATCACAACAAGAAATTGACTGCAAAGAGCATGATGAACATTCATTATTTTAATTGAAAACTATTTATGAAATTGAGGTCCTATGAATTCAGCAACAGAAATATCTTGTCCAAAATGTTCAAAGCCTACAGAAACTACAAATTATCCAGTGGATTCTGGAAACAGCCAGAAGGCTTGGATCCATTGATTGCCTCTGCAGCTTACCAGCTGTGTGACCACAGGTAGGGTGAAAGTGAAAGTCGCTCAGTCGTGTCCAACTCTTTGCGACCCCATGGACTATACAGTGCATGGAATTCTCCAGGCCAGAATACTAGAGTGGGTAACCTTTCCCTTCTCCAGGGGATCTTCCCAACCCAGGGATTGAACCCAGGTGTCCCACACTGCAGGTAGATTCTTTACCAGCTAAGCCACCAGGGAAGCTCAAGAATACTACAGTGAGTAACCTATCCCTTCTCCAGTGGATCTTCCCGACCCAGGAATAGAACTGGTATCTCCTACATTGCAGGCTGATTCTTTACCAGCTGGGCTACCAGGTTACTTGGACCCCATCCTTACCTCTCAGGTCTGATGAAGGCAACAATCATCTCTTCTATTGGAACACACGATTGTGGTTTAAATGAGATGACATCCTTAATGTGCCCCCACAAATCCCTGTAACACAGGTATCAGATCAATGTCAGTTAGTGTTGTCTTATGCCCAGTGTTTCTAAGTCTGTACAGTCAGAAGCTCCATTTAATTCAAGGAACCAGAGCATGCCTGCTCCTTATCTCTTGCCCTTCCCCTCATGCCAGCGCAGATTTGAACTCTTAGGAAATATTCCACAGGGGTTGAACGTTGAGCTTCCCAAAGGAACAAATAAAGAGACCAAAGTCAGCTTGTCCCCACTGGGTTGGCATCTGACAAAGATTTGAAGTGGCTCTGAGGCATCACAGAGAATGGCTGCAAATCACGTTGTCAGCCCGAAGTGCATCAAAGCCGTTCGCTGGCTTGAGCCACCCCAGGGAGCATCTCCATTCAACATCGTCCACGCACAATCGTGCTGGGCCCTGGCAGGATGGGGAGGAGCTCGCCATCCCATATGGCCCCTAGTTTGTAGCAAGCACTTGACGAGGAAGAAATAATGACAGTAATAACCCTTCTTCACCCACAAACAGGACCCAGTTATGGACATCTGTCACCATTAGCACCACTGACACAAAATCTGATATTACTCTGTGCTGCAGAAAATGGGAGGAAACGCACTTTGTAGCTAATGGGAGGTTTCCTTGCCTGAGCGATGAACATGGAGAGCATCCACTGATGGTGACAAGCACGCCCCAGCTCTCTGTGTGTGTTGCTAATACAGAGAAAGAGCCGATAGCTCCACTTGAAGTCATTTTGCTTTTGCTTAGTTCTACTTTTCCAGCCACAATCTTCTTTATAATATCTTAGTAGAATCCTGACTCAGTGGCATCCTTCTTTTATCTCTTGTCTGGACGATGGATGCACCCGCTCCTATCAAAAGGCCTCTGCAAACTTTGGGAGGAATTTCTGACTAAGAGAACCATAACTGGTCCCTCCCTGCTCTCTGGGTATAAAAAGCCCCTTCTGTCACACAAGTCTGGCTTCCCAAGTGGTTCAGTGGTTCAAAGAATCCACCTGCCAATGCAGGAGACCTGGGTTCAATCCCTGGGTCAGGAAGATCCTCTGGAGGAGGAAATGGGAACCCACTGCAGGATTCTTGCCTGGAGAATCCCATGGACAGAGGAGCCTGGAGGGCTATTGTCCATAGAGTCGCAGAGTCGCACATGACTGAGCAACTGAGCACACACACACATCATACATCACATGAGCCTTGAATAAGTCAGCTTCTTAGTGACTAAGGGTGGACAGTCTCTCTGGATCAGTGGTTTGTAAGAAATAAAAAACTACTTTCAATGTCCTCATAGGTTTAAGGCTGCACTATTTCTTCACAGAAGGAAGCAGGTTAGTAGCAGAAAGAGGTAGGTTTCCAACCTCTTGAGAATTTGACAAAGGTCAGCCCAATATGGAGCCAGTTTTTTCTTTCTTGATTTCTTAGCAGGAGTTGATATTCTGGTTAGCTGGGAGAAAATAAAATGTTCATGCCTGATTACTCCAAAGCAATGAGCCAGTCCAAGTCCAGTGAAAGGTCTTCAAGGGGGACCAACGTGATCCACAATGTACGTGATGTCCTGTTGCTTGGACATTGATGTCTTTGGGTTGTACTTGGTGGTGTCTCCAGTTTGATCATCACACATTTTCCTGACATCCTCATCATTCTGCATAGAAGACTGGGCTAGTGGTACAATGATCTGAATCACAAAACCAGCTGGAAAGTTCTAAATTAGATCTTTCAGCTTGTCACTTCAAATTGTTAGCCTACATGAACCCAATTCCATTTAAAAAACTGCATGATGCAAGCTAATATATTTTACATTAAGTATGTTCTGTGTGGATCACAATAAACTGTGGAAAATTCTGAAAGAGATAGGAATACCAGACCACCTGACCTGCCTCTTGAGAAATCTATATGCAGATCAGGAAGCAACAGTTAGAACTGGACATGGAACAACAGACTGGTTCCAAATAGGAAAAGGAGTACGTCAAGGCTGTATACTGTCACCCTGCTTACTTAACTTGTATGCAGAGTACATCATGAGAAACGCTGGGCTGGAAGAAGCACAAGCTGGAATCAAGATTGCTGGGAGAAATATCAATAACCTCAGATATGCAGATGACACCACTCTTACAGCAGAAAGTGAAGAGGAACTAAAAAGCCTCTTGATGAAAGTGAAAGAGGAGAGTGAAAAAGTTGGCTTAAAGCTTAACATTC
>NW_011494677.1:3716381-3719029 GCF_000754665.1 Bison bison bison | reverse complement strand
TTATGACCAACCTAGATAGCATATTGAAATGCAGAGACATTACTTTGCCAACAAAGGTCCGTCTAGTCAAGGCTATGGTTTTTCCAGTGGGCATTTATGGATGTGAGAGTTGGACTGTAAAGAAAGCTGAGCGTTGAAGAATTGATGCTTTTGAACTGTGGTGTTGGAGAAGACTCTTGAGAGTCCCTTGGACTGCAAGGAGATCCAACCAGTCCATTCTGAAGGAGATCACTCCTGGGTGTTCTTTGGAAGGAAAGATGCTGAAGCTGAAACTCCAGTACTTTGGCCACCTCATGTGAAGAGTTGACTCATCGGAAAAGACTCTAACGCTGGGAGGGATTGGGGGCAGGAGGAGAAGGGGACGACAGAGGATGAGATGGCTGGATGGCATCACTAACTCGATGGACGTGAGTTTGGGTGAACTCTGGGAGATGGTGATGGACAGGGAGGCCTGGCATGCTGCAATTTGTGGGGTCACAAAGAGTCGGACATGACTGAGTGACTGAACTGAATTGAACTGAACTGAAAGAGATCTAAAGACAAATGTTCCAAAGGCCTGAAAATAATAGCTGGACCTTGGATGTTGCTGTTTATTTACTCATTTGTGTCCAATTCTTTTGCAACCCCATGGACTGTAGCCTGCCAGGCTCCTCTCTCTATGGGATTTCCCAGGCAAGAATACTGGAGTCAATCACCATTTTCTACTCCAGAGGATCTTCCCAACCCAAGGATCAAACCCATGTCTCCTGCATTGGCAGGCAGTTTCTTTACCACTGAGCCACCAGAAAAACCCAAGCCTTGTGTTGATTAGTAAGAGATTGAGTTCCATGCTCTGCCTGTTGTTCAGGGATGCCCTGCCATCTATCCCCCAAGTGACCTGATCCCTCTAAGCCTCTATTTTCATCTTCAAATGAGAATAATAATATTCCTATCTCCTGGCGGTGGTGGTGGTTTTGTCGCTAAGTCGAGTCCAACTCTTGTGACTCTGTGGACTGTAGCCCTCCAGGCTCCTCTGTCCATGGGATTCTCCAGGCAAGAATACTGGAGTCAGTTGCCATTTCCTTCTCCAGAGGATCTTCCCATCCCAGGGACCGAACCGGGTGTCCTGCATTGGAGGCAGATTCTTTACTGACTGAGCTATGAGGGAAGCCCCTTCTATCCCCGAGAGTTGTAATAATGATTAAATGAGCTAATCTACAAATGGCACTTACCCTTGTGCCCACAACAAAGCATCACCCATGACGATGGTGATGATTTCTATTTCTCTTGGCATTTACTACTTTACATTTTTCTATTTCACTTGGCATTTCCATGTATGTAAGCATGTGGGATTTTTTTCTCCTGACTGGCCCTGACTCCAGGTATAGTCACATTGAGATTAGAACTTGAATATGTGAATTTCAGGGCAGCATAAATACTCAACCTATAGCATATATCATTCTGCATGTAGATAGAAGTATTGAGAGAGAAATATCTGGGTCTCTGCCCCAACATGTCCAATTCTGTGTATTTTTTATGTTGTTCACCCTCTGAGAGTTATTTTGTCTGGGTTATTTTTGCAAACTTACATGGTTGATTTCCCATCAAAGGAAACACCATGCTAGGTTAGTAGTGTGCTCTGGACCCACAAGAGTGGTTTTCTTGCATGCACTCAGCATGTGGTTTCTATAGGACCTATTCTATAGAAATATCCTTACATGCAGTATAGCCTTACATACTGCTTATCTTATGACACCATCAATATACTGCAACTTTTAATATCTTGACTGATGGGGCTAGTGCAGTCTTGCATTTCTATTCCCACTGGACTGACTGTAGCATTCACAGGCTGCTGGTTGAGAGTCTGTGCTCATGGGAATTCAATGTAACATTTCACTGATTCAGAAACAGTGGATGGAAGCGGCTGAACCCAAACCTTGCACTGTGGACCTGCCCTCCAACTTTATCCCCCCAACAAGGCATCAGTTGACAAAGGAAGACATTGTCCCTTTTCTCTTTTCACTTAACACCTCCTGATGTGCACTCTCAGTGATCATGAACACTTGAAGAGATCCTCTTCATCAAGGCAGTGAACCACTTCTGTGAGAACTGTTGCGTCTCCTTCCATTTATCTCCAAAGATGCTCTTCAGGCTGATTCTTCATCCCAGGGTTGTTTTACTCCAAGTCAGCAGGGGGCCCCCAAATCACCTCTACTTTCACAATTTTTTATATTAAATATATAAACACATTTAGTAATTATTTTTTTACTATTTATTTTTCTCAACCAACTTTCCAATAGATATTCCAAGGTTTAAGTGATTTTGAAATAATGACATTTAAGGTGATCCCTTCCCTGCAGGACAGCTTAATCCACCTTAAAGTGATGTTTATTTTTCTTTGTTCATTATTCTAGTTATATAATGGATATATGACATCAGTGCCTATGTTTAAGATGTGCAACATGACAACTTAATAAATGTATTGGGTTGGTCAAAAAGTTGGTTTGGGTTTCCATACAATGCTATGGAAAAGCCAGAGAATGTTTTGACCAGATCAGATCAGATCAGTCGCTCAGTCATGTCCGACTCTTTGCGACCCCATGAATCTCAGCACGCCAGGCCTCTCTGTCCATCACCAACTCCCAGAGTTCACTCAGACTCACGTCCAT
>NW_011494677.1:3715834-3716281 GCF_000754665.1 Bison bison bison | reverse complement strand
GAAAGGGAAGAGGAACTAAAGGGCCTCTTGATGAGGGTGAAAGAAGAGAGTGAAAAAGCTGGCTTAAAACTCAGAATTCAGAAAACTAAGATCATGGCATCTGGTCCCATCACTTTACGGCAAACAGAAGGAGAAAAAGTGGAAGCAGTGACAGCTTTTCTTTTTGTGGGCTCCAAAATCACTGTGGACAGTGACTGCAGCCATGAAATTGAAAGACACCTGTTCCTTGAAAGGAAAGCTATGACAAACCTAGACGGCATATTAAAAAGCAGAGACATCACTTTGCTGACAAAGATTGGTTTAGTCAAAGCTATGGTTTTTCCAGTAGTCATGTACTGATGTGAGAAAATGTTAGCTGCTCAATCGTGCCTGACTCTTTGAAACCCAATGGACAATAGCTCACCAGGCTTCTCTGTCCATGGGATTCTTCAGGCCAGAATACTGGAG
>NW_011494677.1:3714857-3715734 GCF_000754665.1 Bison bison bison | reverse complement strand
AGAGTCTTTTCCAATGAGTCAACTCTTCGCATGGGGTGGCCAAAGTACTGGAGTTTCAGCTTTAGCATCATTCCTTCCAAAGAAATCCCGGGGCTGATCTCCTTCAGAACGGACTGGTTGGATCTCCTTGCAGTCCAAGGGACTCTCAAGAGTCTTATCCAACACCACAGTTCAAAAGCATCAATTCTTTGGCGCTCAGCCTTCTTCACAGTTCAACTCTCACATCCATACATGACCACAGGAAAAACCATAACCTTGACTGGACGAACCTTATATATTACAAAATGATCATTGCAATAGGTTTAGTTAACATCTATCATCTCTCACAGTTACAACTTTTTTCTTGTGATGAGAAATTTTAATATCTATAATCTTTGCAAACTTCAAATATAAATACAGTATCATGAACTATAAACTCATGCATATATGGTGAACTAATATTTGACAATGTGAATCACAACAAAATGGAAAGTTCTTAAAGAGATGGGAATACCACGCCACCTTACCTGCCTCCTGAGAAATCTGTATGCAAGTCAAGAAGCAACAGTTAGAACCGGACATGGAACAATGACCTGGTTCAAAATTTGGAAAGGACTACAAGGCTATATATTGTCACCCTGCTTATTTAACTTATATGCAGAGTACATCACGTGAAATCCTGGGCTGGATGAAACCAAGCTGGAATCAAGATTGCCAGGAGAAATATCAACAAGTCAGATATGCAGATGATACCACTCTAATGGTAGAAAGGGAAGAGGAATTAAGGGCCTCTTGATGAGGGTGAAAGAAGAGAGTGAAAAAGCTGGCTTAAAACTCAACATTCAGAAAACTAAGATCATGGCATCTGGTCCCATCACTTCACAGCAAACAGAAGGGG
>NW_011494677.1:3707149-3714757 GCF_000754665.1 Bison bison bison | reverse complement strand
GTTTTTCCAGTAGTCATGTACGGATGTGAGAAAATGTTAGTCGCTCAATCGTGCCTGACTCTTTGCAACCCAATGGACAAAAGAGAAGCTCACCAGGCTTCTCTGTCCATGGGATTCTTCAGGCAAGAATACTGGACTGGAGTGCCATTTCCTTCTCCAGGGGATCTTCCTGACCCAGGGATCCAACCTGGGTCTCCTGCATTGCCGGCAGATTCTTTAGCAACTGAGCCACCAGGGAAATCTTTGAGAGTTGGACCATGAAGAAGGCTGAGTGCTTAAGAATTGATGCTTCGAATTGCAGTGCTGGAGAAGACTCTTGAGAGTCCCTTAGATTGCAAAGAGATCAAACCAGTCAAATCCTAAAGGAAACCAATCCTGAATATTCATTGGAAGGACTGATGCTGAAGCTCCAATACTTTGGCCACCTGAAGCGAAGATGTGGCTCGTTGGAAAAGATCCTGATGCTGGGAAAGACTGAAGGCAAAAGAAGGGGGCTGCAGAGGATGAGATGGTTGGATGGTATCACCAACTCAATGGACATGAGTTTGAGCAAACTCTGGGAGATAGTAAAGGACAGGGAAGCCTGGAGTGCTGCAGTCCATGGGCTCAGGAGAAGTCAGACATGACTTACCAACTGAACAACATATATTTGACAAGGGAGCCAAGAATACTCGATGGAGAAAAGAAAATGTCTTCAATAAATGGTGTCAGGAAAGCTGGATTTTCACATTCAAAAGAGTGAAACTAGACTCCTGTCTTATACAGCTCCCAAAAACTTAACTCAAAATAGATTAAAGATTTAAATGTAAAACCTGAAACTATAAAACTTCTAGGAGAAAACATAGGAAAAATCCTTCTTGACACTGGTCTTAGCAACTATATATTTTATATATGACATCTAAAGCACTTAAAAAAAGCAAAAATGAAGAAGTTGGATTATTGCTTTGTAGATAATAATGATGATAGATATATGTACTTGTTCTTACTATATGGTAATAATATGCTAATTAGTTAACATGCCTTATAACATACAACCTTCATAACGGCTCAGTGAATTATATACCATTGCTATCATCATTATGTAGATGAAAAAATTTGAAGTTAGGAGGTGTTTAATGACTTGCCAGGTGACAGAGAAGGAGATGGTAAAGTCAGGATTTGAACCTGGGTGGGTCCAAATTCCAGTCTCTGCTTGTAACCACTATGTTCAGATGATGCCATGACCTCACATCCTTCTAGTCACAGATTTTTTCTTCTATTATTTTATTTCCTTTCCCTACATTGTACTAGTGCTGGTGGTTGTGATTCATTGCAGCGTAAGGCACTCAGGTGTTGAACAAATATTTATTATGGCCCACGAATGTATAAAGGTGGTTTTAGCTGGTAGAGAGGAAATAAAGTGGGTACATGAAGAATTATTTTCTAAATTCTCCCAGATAATTTCTTTCTCCACATTACATGTTAAGTACGGTTTCTCTATCCTACTTTCTCCTATAGAGACTCTGCAGCTTTTTGTACTTAACTCCTATTTTATACTATGCGGTGCTGTGCAAAACAGTGTATAAGCTATTTTAAAGACCACCTTGGGTAACTTTCCTGTAATGCTTGAATCTGAAATATTTTCCCCTAAACCTTCAATTTTCCATATAGTCAAGCTGCTAAATTGCCTCTCTGAGAGGCAGAAATTACCCTGTTGATTTGATTTCCTTTGTTTTCTTAAGCAAGTATAAGATATAACCAATTTCTTTTTAATCCCACCACTAGTCCCATGTCTCTCTCCTCGGATCTAAAACTCTAGACAATTTTGAATATTAAGTACTTGCAGGAATATTAACTTTTAACGAATGGGAAAAAAGTTATGTGTTCTAATTTAATCAGCATCCTTAACCCTCTTTAAGGATTTTCTAGCCCAGGTTCAAAACAAAAGTCAAGTCACAAACAAGCAATCACAACAACCCGGACCTGGCATCCTTGTCTTCCTTCTGTGCTTCTGTGTCTATTGTTTCTCAAGCAACTCATAAGGCTGCCTTAAAGATCTCCCTTAAGAACCAGAGGCAGGTGTTTTTGCTACTGTTTTTTCTTTTCTAAACTTCTTTATGTGGTAATGAATCAATATGAGAAGATACAGACCTTTGTGTTTTGAAAATTTATCATAGAGGTGGTACTCTTTTTGGAAACGATGCATTTGAACTCTTGCTTTCTGTAGATCAGGGTTACTTAAAATTAGAAGCAAGCAAGCAGTTAATGACCAGTTCCTTCCCTGAACCTGAATCATGATACAATTAAGTCAAGAGAATATCAAGTAGGGATAATTTCTCTTGGTTACAGAACAAGTGAAGTATTGTAAGGATTTATGCCACTTTAAATAACGGAATCCGATGATTCAAGAGCTCAAATTTGATTATGTGCTTGTGACTAGAATCTCAGCTCTGTGTCTATTCTACTGACTATACAACACCTCCTATTATATTCTGCTTTGGTCAGAAGTTTCTCTATGGAATTTGGTTAGATTTAGAATGTCTGTTCACCTTCAATTTAAAACATTCTGCTTATTCAATCTCAGAGTGGGTTTGTGATGGAGGCCTATGTTGGCTTTGTTCTGTGCAGTCTGATTTGGGAGGTTTCAGAACCTCAAAGGTAAGGATTTCATCAGTTTACATGAGACATATATTTGTAAATAAAAACATGTGCACTTCTATAAATAAAAACAAAGATTACTTGTAACAGAGAAGAACAAACCTGACTCCATATTGGATCTACTCCTTTATCTCTAACCCCTGTGCTCTGTTGCCTGTGCTGAGTCATGAGGGCTCTGCACCTTTTGAAAAAGAATGTTTCCTGTGGCCTGAAACATACAGAGTAGCCCGTTCTCAAGGCACTGCCTCCAATGCTTGTCCTTTAAAATATAACACTTTTCCATTCACATAGAGGTAAAAAGTCGCAGAACAGAAAACGAGTGTCCTATTGCAAGTGTATAGGAGCATTGTGATCAGACCTGCCTGGATAGCTGCAAAAAGATTCCTGCACCAAGAAATTTGTAACAACCAGCCACACCCCTTCCCCTTTCAGTATAAAGGAAGTCTGGTGGCTCAGTGGTAAAGAATCTGCCTGCCAGTGCAGGGGACATGGGTTTGACCCTTGGTCTGGGAAGATCCCACATGCCATGGTGCAGCTAAGCCTGTGCACACATCTACTCAAGCCATGCTCTAGAGCCTGTGCTCTGCAATAAGAGAAGCCATCACAATGAGAAGTCCATGCACTACGATGTAGAGTAGCTCCTGCTTGCCACACCTGGAGAATAACCCGCATGCAGCAATAAAGACCCAAGACAGCCAAAAATAAATAAATAAATAAATGCAATTTTTAAAAAGATGTCTGAATTCTACTGATAACTGGTAAGATAGTTCTTTGGGACACTAGTCCACCACTTTCTTAGTGTGATAAATTTCAGGATAAAGTCACTATTCCTTACACCCCAACATCTAATCCTTCAGTTTATTGGACTTTTATGTGGTAAGAAGTACCAGCTGAGATTCGGTAACATATTTCAAAATTTCAGGCAAAAACACATATACATTTGTATTACATAGACATCCTAAACTTGAAATATAAACAAATTTCACTGTCACACAGACACACACACACACAAAACTTTGGATTTCTTCAGATTAAATTAGAAAGCACTAGAATATATTCTTCAAATAAAGTGATTCTTTTGAACCAAAATGTTTTCCCTGGTTTAAACATACCTGCAATGAGTTTCATATTGAGATAAATCAGAGCACTTAACTAAAGAATGAATTGAGTATTATTGGCCATAATCTTTTATATAGAATTTTAGACTTTAGGTAATATTTATGTGGATGCTCATAACTATGAAAAATAGCCAGAGAAGTTCGTTTGTCCTTACATTATATCAAGCCTTTCTTCTTTATTACTGTGTAGGCTGAACAGAGCAGCGAATGACCTGTGGTTGATGGAGAGGGTTTTCAGTGGAGGCCAAAGTGCCAGACACTGGCAGACGCCCTACTCCGCCTCATGAACGGTCTGCCCTTTCTGTACCAATTCTTAACCCTGAGCCTTTCATCTTTCTTTCTTTCTCCCAATCTTGTAAGGCCCAGAGACTGAACCTGAAAAGGTGTGAAATTTCCTTTTCTGTCATCTCTTAACACATCTCTCCAAGTTCACGGAGGTGCCTGGACTGTGCAGATAGACTATCTATCTCATGTTAACACCTTCAATGTCCCACAGGAGATGATTCTAAATCCTTCCCAGAGTTACCTCCATCTGCCTAACTCTTAAGAGGTGGCCTTTTCGTTTTCCTCTTTACCTTGTTGAAAAGTGCCAGTGTATCTAGCTTCAATTCCTAATCTCATCTCCACTTCAACTAACAACAAAGGCTTTCCATCATCCCAGGATCCCCAGGGATGGTGCCCTAATCTCACTTCCCTTCTGTCTCGAGAATGAGACCTCTCTCTGTGTGTAGTCTTGACGCTGTAGTCTTTTGCATCTCTCAAGAATTTATTTCTTGAATTAAAAATTCTTTTTAAAACGATTTTAGTTTCTGGCTTTCTGTTGGCCTTTTTTTTTTTTTTTTCCCCTTTTGCTTTTTTTGGTGTTCAGGTCTCCTCACTTATAACTAAAAACTAACATAAGAAACACACTAGTATGTACTTTTAAGAATATAAATTAGAATCTCCTCCTTTCCTCTTGGAGATTGTAAACTGTAGAAAGAAATAATGGGGGAAAAAAGTGCAAGCAAAAAGTTTCACACACTGAAATGAAATGAAAATCTGGAAAACTGATGGGGCAGGGTTGTAAGGGAGCTGGCATGGTGTTGGACATCAAGAGTAGCAGTGAGTTGTGAAGGAAATGGTGAGGAATCTGAGTGTGGGAGACCCCAGAAAGCACTGGTAACAGTACTTTACTCTTGATCCTGAGGATCAAGGGCATATTCCAAGGTACAATGGCTGAGAACAGAGCTGAGCATTATCCAGAAGCCCCAGTGAGCAGAGACGGCAAGAAAAGTGATAAGGGACAAGACATGGCTGATGCGAGAAATTATTTTATGAAATATCCCTTAAATAAATCCCATGGAAACAGCCTCCTGTGAGCCCAGAGCTGGTAGCAGAAATCCCTCCTGGACCAAATTAATTTTGGAAAAGTGTGGAAGCTTGTTGAGAAGTCACATAGAAAAACACAAAGGAATATCATCCTGGAGTCTACGGTCTGTTTTGCAGGCTGCAGAAGATGGACCCTTGATTTGTACGATTTTTTTCCTTGCCCCACATAGCCCCAGTCCCACCCACCATGGAAAATTGCACACAGCAGGTCCAGAAGCATCTAACCCATTTAACCTTGAGTCATAAAAAAACAGCGGCACAGAATCCATACAAAAATACTATTACAAAGGTGTAAAAAAGTAGTAAAGCTTTCCGACAAGAGAACAGTCACCAGAAAAATACTGCCAAGTTGCGGCTGAAGATTTAGCCAAAGATCCCTCCATTAAAATGAGTTATGAAGCAATCACTGGAAGAAGGAAGACCACAAGGCAGAAAAATAAGAACACGGAGGAAACGGCCCCATGACAGGGAGCGGCGAGCATCTGCTGACGGAACCAGAGAAAGAAGAGAAGGAAGACTCACAGAAAGGAAGATTACTGGAAAGAGTACAAGAAAGACCGTTACTCTGGCTGTCAGTAGCCACTGCAGCACAGAGTAAAAATGAGAAAATAAAATAAGTAAAATGAATGGAGAGTTAGAAGAGATACAGAGGACAGATGCAAAGGGCAGGCGACATATTTATATATGGAATTTTCTTTTAATTGAACTAGAGTTGATTAACAATGTTGTGTTAGTTTCAGGTGTCCAGCAAAGTAATTCAGTTGTATATGTGTATTGAAATTCTTAAAACCAAACAAAAAAGCAAATATTTTAAAACATAATTCAAAAGTCTTCTCTGAAAACTCCCCTGGTGATCCAGTGGCTAAGACTCAGTACTTCCACTGCAGGAGTCACAGGTCACAGAAAATAAAAAAATACATATATTAAAAGAAACTTCTCTGAAAATAAAGAAACTTTGAACCTACATTTTGGTCCCCTGAAAAAATGGGCCAGAATAGTCAACTCTATGTAAACTTTACTAGTAAAGTTTTTGAATGTTAAAGATAACCAAAGAATTTTTCCACATATAAGACACGAAAAAAAGTTAATTCTAACAGGAAAAAAATATCCTTTATATAATTAAATTAACATCAGATGTCTCTCTAACATGATACCCAATGCCAAAAAACAGTGAAGTAGCCCCTGAAAAATACTGAAGGTGCAAAGAGTATGAGTCAAAGATTTTCTGTCTAGCCAAGCTATCCTTTAAGCATATAAAAGATTAAAGCTATGTAAAATAACTACCAACTAACAGTTTATTTTATTTATTTATTTATTTATTTATTTTGCCACATCATGTAGCATATGGTATTTTAGTTCCCGGACCAGGGATCAAACCCTTACTCCCTGCAGTGGAATTATGCAGTCTTAACTACTAGACTGCCATGGAAGTCTCCAATACAAACTGTTGAAAATGGAAAAAATTCAGAGAATACATTTTCTGTAAGTTCTACTTGGAGAAAATAACTATAAACTTGGGAAAGGCTTAGCTGCAGACTTGTGTTAAATGGAGACTCTATTTTGCTACAGTTAAACTTAAACCAAGGTGCAAATAAGTATAACAGAATCATTGGAAATATAAGATGGCTTGAAAACAGAAAATAGCTAACATGAAGAAGAGAAGAAAGCAAGAGGGTGCAAGTAAAAACTTGCAGATGCCTCATCATTAGTAGCTAGGAGGCAAAAGATAGCCTTTAAAGCTGGCAAACCAAATAGTGGAAATACACGCATATTTAAGAGTACAGTGGTGTTGGAGAAGACTTTTGAGAGTCCCTTGGACTGCAAGGAGATCCAACCAGTCCATCCTAAAGGAAATCTGTGCTGAAAATTCATTGGAAGGACTGATGTCGAAGCTGAAACTCCAATACTTTGACCACCTGATGAGAAGAGCTGACTCATTTGGAAAGACTCTGATGCTGGGAGAAATTGAAGGTGGGAGGAGAAGGGAACGACAGAGGATGAGATGGTTGGATGGCATCAATGATTCGATGGACATGGGTTTGAGTGGACTCCGGGAGTTGGTGATGGACAGGGAGGCCTGGTATGCTGCAGTCCATGAGGTCACAAAGAGTCGGATACAACTGAGTGACTGAACTGACTGACTGAAGAGTACAGTGGTGAACATGAAGGGAAAATACTGTTAAGTCAATTAGGGGGACACTGAGGCAGAAAGGAGGGAGAGAGAAAAGGAATATAAAAGTATCTATTTATTTTTATGAACAGATACAAGATATGAAATTAAAAGACGCTTACTCCTTGGAAGGAAAGTTATGACCAACCTAGATAGCATATTCAAAAGCAGAGACATTACTTTGCCAACAAAGGTTCGTCTAGTCAAGGCTATGGTTTTTCCTGTGGTCATGTATGGATGTGAGAGTTGGACTGTGAAGAAGGCTGAGCACCGAAGAATTGATGCTTTTGAACTGTGGTGTTGGAGAAGACTCTT
>NW_011494677.1:3690268-3707048 GCF_000754665.1 Bison bison bison | reverse complement strand
TCCCACTCCAGTACTCTTGCCTGGAAAATCCCATGCCTGGCATGCTGCGATTCATGGGGTCGCAAAGAGTCGGACACGACTGAGCAACTGATCTGATCTGATCTGATGATTATAATGGTGACCATCTGAAAATGTAAACTTTTAAAATATTAAATGATGCACAATTTTTGAAAAAAAAAAAAAAGAGTCGACATATGAGAGCTCGTCCTCAGAAGAAACTAGTTAACCAGAGCCTAACCTTCTGGGGTGTTAGCAGAGCTTACCTGACCTGGAGGAAAGCAGACACCAACCCTATCTGGCCAGCTCTCACCATCTTGTTTCCTCTATACCCGCGACCCCTTTCCCAGGGACTTTTTCAGTTTTTTTCTCTCCACTTGTGGGGAGAGGAAAAGCTGAGAAACATTTGTGACTTTCACAGTCCAAATACATGGACTCATGAACAACGTGAAATCTGATCAGTGACCATAGAGTACTCCTCCTTCCTCCCCACCTCACACCACGTGGCAAAGAACCTATTTATAGTAGTAAAGACATATATTCAGAGTTGCTTATATTTGCATAAAGAAAAATTGGGAAATATATTCAGGAAAATAATACATGTGATTACCTGCTAGAGCCAACAGGCAAAAACCAAAATAAATGAGGGTCTACCTTAAAAGGAAATAGGACCTTTTTATGTTGGTTTGATTTTTTTTCTTATCAAAATGAATGTCTTACCTGCAAAAAAAAAAAAAATGTATTTTTATTACTTAGAAGTTTAAACCTTAAACATCAAGTATTTTAAAATAAAGTAAATTGCATTCTAACTGCAAAAATTTCATCAGAAAACTGTCCTTTTGGGAATTCCCTGGCAGTCCAGTGGTTAGGACTCTCTGCTTCCACTGCAGGGGGCCCAAGTTCGATCCCTGGTAGGACACAGTCAAAAAAAGAAAAAAAGAAAAGAAAAAACTGAATTTTGAGCCTCTTGTTCCTTCACACTGCCATTCTACCTCTTTTTCATATACACACAGACTTGTTGAAAGAGTAATAAATAGTATTTCAATCAAAGTGTAAGCAAATTATATCAGCTTTTTTTCCACTTCCTTCCCATCTGTTACATGCCACATAAATACTGCAGTTGACTTGACTTCCCAAGGTCATCCATGATCTTATATGGACAAAGCTATAAAAATTATTATTGTTAATAAACCTACTTTTGGTGAATTGAGAATGTTAGAGAAGCTTGTTATTTAAAAGAAATCAGAAATGAGTCTTTTTCTTAGTACATGATATTTAACTCCTAATTTGTTTTTTTCATGTTGCAATTTTTGGTAATTTCAATGCTGTTAAAATAATCTCAGATGGAATGATTTTTATTCTTGAAATGAAACTTCAGGAAGAATATGACTTGTTGATTCCATTATTTTAAAAAGATCTGTGTATATAGTTAGGTGTGTGGTTACAGAGCCCTGCTCAAAATGTCCATACTCTAGTTCAGCAATTCATGTATTCCAATTCAGCCACCCCAAGCATATACCACACAGTGTCCATTCATGGGAGCTCCTTCATTCTCCACTTCAGAGTCTCTTCTTAAACCTCCCCACCCACACACCCACCTGTTTTGAAAATGTTTATCAAATCCACAATTTCATTGGTATGTACTTGCTTCCTCTCACTAATGCTAACTCCATTTTCCAGGCTTAGTGTGCTGTAAAAGAATCTGAAATTGCATTTTGTCTAAGGTACTTAAGGAGCACTCATTTTCATGACACAATTGAAAGGAAATGTGTTTTTAAAGTAAAAGAAGAACATATAGCCTGGAAAATGCCTTTGTTTTCCTTTTGGTGCCAGAGCTTACTTCATTATGTTAATTCCAGAAGGCCTGCAAAAGAAAACTGACTTCAACCAAACAGTAATCCATAGTGAAATTGACTAATCCAGTTTCTACTTATTACCAACTCTGTTAAATACAAAAGGTAGTACATTACACTGGGGGGAAAAAAAAAGAGCACACGCTGTCTCTAAATTGCTAATAAATTGGAAAGTCAAGATCTTTTTTCATGGGGTGTGCATGAAGCAATAAAGGACGTGTGTGCAAATGGGAATTTTGCAGCCTGTCCTTATAAACACCTGTAGGAAATTCTATCAGAATTCAAGAGTAATCTTCAACTCAGGCAAATCAAAGAAGCATTTTTATCTGGCAAAACCAGGCACAGAGAAGAGCAAGTAAAGAGAAATTAAGAATTTCATTAGGAAAAGCCATGAAACAATACAACTGTTCAGTATACTATGTAATGAATTTCAGCTTTGTATTTGCCAGATACCTCACATCCATACATTCCCTGCCCTTCACTGTGCATCAGCTTCTTAAGTACAGACACAAATGCAATTAAAAAAGCATTCTCAAAGATACAGAAAAGTATGTATAGTTTATCATGTTTTAAGGAAGAAGGGAATATAAATATATGTGTGTAGTATATATGTGTATACATCTGGGTATACAGGTATATACATATAAATATAAAAGTATTTGCTGATATTGTTAAGGGTACCCATGGTAGGTAGGTGGGAATACGATAAAGGGAACAGAAATTCAAGCTAAACTTTTTTGACTATACTTTGCTTTAGAAATTAGACTTTGAAATCATGGACACGTATTATGTAATTCTAAAACAAAAATTTTTGAAAGAACTTAGAAATAAAAACTAAAATGAAATAAAAAATAACTGTGATTCAATTTTTGGCATAGCCAGTCAGAGAGGAAATATTTCAAGGGACTTTAAAACATGATAATTTGGCCGTACATCCACAGTGGAATAGATCCCAAAGGAAACGAAGTGCAAAATAAAAAATGTGGCTGTTTTCGCTAACCATATCATTGGTGGTAATGTGATATTATTCTTAGGAGAACTTTGTGTGTATAATGTGAGATGAGCAAATGAGTAATTACATTGGCATTATAGAGAACTAAGATTTTGAGGCATGGGACAAATGAAATATTGATGTAAGATCAGTGGTATTAAGTAAAATCTCTATAGTATTGATTTTTAATTGGAAAATAAGTATAAATTAAAAATTCATCTTATTTATTTTATTTTTTTTTAATTAATTAGTTATTTTTGGCCTTGCCACACAGCATGCTTCATCTTAGTTCCCCAACCAAGGAATGGAACCTGCGCCCCCTGCAGGGGACGCCGGAAGTTGTCCTGAGCCGTCAGGGAGGTCCCCTGTCTTATATTTTTTTAATGTGTGTTTTCTAGTTCTGCCTAAAAACAATGAATGACTAAATAGTGGCTAAAATCCCTAGTGCCTAATTGTGGCTTTTACATGCTAAAACCAAGTGGAAAAAAAACAAAAACAAAACAGGACTCCTCAAAGAAATAGCTATTAACGGAAGGAAAATGTCTTAGATACTTTTCCAAATAATCAAAGAGAGGGCGCCTTGAAAAGTGGATGGAAATATAAAGGAAACAAGATGAGCATTTCCACACCAGTAAACAAGGAAGCCATCAGAGAGGATCACATTGGGTCGAAAGAACTTGGGAGCCAACTTAGGTAGTACTGCCTGTTCAAAGATGAGCCAGTTTGAGCATTGATCAAGAAAATAATTGCAGTGGCTTGAAAAATATTAAACTATTTAAATCCATGAGTTCAGAATGATACAAAAAAGTCAGCCATCACTTTTGAAAAATATTAAGACCAACTCATTATTTGAAAGCTCAGAGATGAAAAAAAAAAAAGTCAAGCATTTAACCTTTAAGAGCTATACCTTAGGGCAACCAAACAGTTGATGAAGACAAATCTCTCTTTATAGAAGTATTCACACTAATGATCAAAGAAAGAATGATAGATTACCTATCTCTAACCTCTAATGAATTAATGCAATTAGTGATTTTTGGTTGCTAATACTATCATAATGAGCGGGAAAACAGGAAACTCTGCACCTTCTACCAGAGGGATACACCACCACCTGGGTATGAATTCGTCTGGAAAAAAATCAAACTTGGTAATGATAATTACCAGTGTACATGAAACACAGAGAACAACAGAGCATGTCAGTGTTATGGAGATGAACTCCACAACGCAATCTGCAAGAAATTCTACCAGAAAATGACGATTCTATAACAACCACCAAAAAAAAAAAGAGAAATGGAGGATGAATCCATAAGTCAGAAGACACTTAAGAAACACATTTCTGCAACTAACATGACATTATAAATCAACTCTACTCCAGTAAAATTTTTTTGAAAATCTCTATACAATCCAAGGAATATATTTTGTATTTAAAATGTGGTATTAATTGAAATGTGACTGGAGATATTTAGAGAGAAAATAAATTGAGCCTATTAAGAATTCTCATGCTGCTGCTAAGTCGCTTCAGTTGTGTCCAACTCTGTGCGACCCCATACACAGCAGCTCACGAGGCTCCCCGGTCCCTGGGATTCTCCAGGCAAGAACACTGGAGTGGGTTGCCATTTCCTTCTCCAATGAATGAAAGTGAAAAGTGAAAGTGAAGTCACTCAGTCGTGTACGACTCCTAGAGACCTCATGGACTGCAGCCTACCAGGCTCCTCTGTCCATGGGATTTTCCAGGCCAGAGTTCTGGAGTGGGGTGCTATTGCCTTCTCTGAGAATTCTCATAGGTTACCAAAATTTTCAAAGAAACGTATAAAAACATAATGTGAAATGACATTGATATATTATAAACTTGAGGCAATTTATAAATAAGAATTTTAAAGTTTCAAGCACTTAAAAAAAAAAAAAAGAAGTTAACCAATCACAATGCATGGCTCTTGCTTGGCTCCCAGTTCAATAAGCAAAGAGTGAAATAATATAGAATTTGTGAAATGGGAGTGATGCATGGCATGCTGGCTGTGCCCCAGCCACTGTCTCTCAGTCTCCCCAAGAGATCAGAGGTTCTTGGGCTAGCCAGAATCTTCCCGAGTCTCTCTGGAGACAGGTCAGAAGGCCCAGGAGATAACGCTTAACCTGTGAGATGTGACGGTGGATGAATGCCCAGTTTCCTTGACCTTCCATGGCACAATTCTGACATGTGCCCCAGAGAGTGTCTCCCAGGGTTTCCAGGGGGGACTGACTCCCTCCTCACACGACAGTGTCATTAGCACACTCTTTCTTGACTTCTGTCACCTCCACTTGGCCACTTCCTCCCACTGGTGTCACCCTCCAAAGTGACACCCCAATCTGTCTTAGGGTCTACTCTTTTGAGGACCCCAGGTTAAGACAATGAGAATTTTGTAATAATAACTTATTTTTTATTTGTCTGGAGTGTGATTATAGCACTGATTTTTTTTTATAAAAAAATATATAAAGTTTTATAAAGGAAAAGTTTTATAAAGGTTTTATAAAGGAATTCTTCTAGAGGTAATTTTTTATGTAATTGCAGATAAAATTATATAATGCCTAGACTTTGTTTCAAAATATAATTATGAGAGAGTTGTTGGAAAAGTGGGTGGAGTTACAGATATGCAAAACTGCCTCTGATTTTATAATTGGTGAAGTTTTGTGATAGGTTCATGGAGGTTTATTACACTTTTACCACTACTTTTATAGATATTTAATATTTTACATAGTAGAGCTCTATGTAATTACATCTACACCAAAGATATTTCTGGAAGGATTCAAATAAAGTATCAAAATTGGTTACATCTAATGAGGGGCAGTAGGGAGGGAGGAAAATAGAGTGGGAGGAAGATTTTTCAATATATAATTTTTAAAAACTATTTGGTTTTTTTTTTTTATTTATGTGGCTGCTTCAGGTCTTATTTGCAATATGTGGGATCTAGTTCCCTGACTGGAGATTGAACCTGGGTCCCATGCATTGGGAGTGCAAAGTCTTAGCTATTGGACCACCAGGGAAGTCCCTGTGTAATATTTTTTAATCCTTAAAAGCTGAACCAATAGAAAGCATAACATTTTCAAAGAGTAGAAAAAATGTTGTACATAGTAATAAAGCTACAGCAGTTAGAGGAGAAAGTAAAACGCAGTATGATTGATCACAGCAGTTTCCTGCATAAAGTCTTTCAAATGTAACCCACTGACCTAAAGACAAGGACCGAAATCTTTTAACACATCCCCAAAGTCCCTACAGGATCTAGTCCATGTCCACCTGTCAAGTTTTAGCTCTTAAGTACTTGATTCGACATGCCCAAACATTTTTTTCATTTTTGTTAATCTCTTTCTCTGCTCAAAACCTTTGCACAAGCAATTTCCTCTTCCTTAGGGCAGCATTCTCTAACCCCAGACTAAATTCTCACTTCATGTACATAAACAGTACCCTGTGTCACCAGTCATCACAATTGTGATTTCATTATTTTAATACAATAATCTATAGAGTAGTTGTGATTTTAGTCCACAAATCCAGCTGTGTAAGAAAATAAACCTTTCTGTAATGTCTCTTTCTCCCCTGTTATAACGAACTTCATCTTATTGAGTACAGGAGCTCTTGGTCCCTTTGGAAATTCCAGAACATGGTAGATGCTCACTCAGTATTTACTAGGCAGAGAATGATGAATGGATGGATGGATCAATGGGTGGATGGATGAATTGAAGAACAAATAAGTAAATGAATGGATGCATCTATGAGCAGAATCTTTTGAAGTCCAGCCATCAGTTTTGTTGCCCAGTGAAAGATTTGAATTAAAGTGTGGCTGATCTTTGTATTTCACTGTTTCTGAAATCTAATGAAAGGTTTGGTTTTATGCTACAAATAAGGAGAAACAGAATACCCTAACTGAAGCAGATGCCTCTACACTGGGGCTGCCCTGGTGGCTCAGATGGTAAAGAATCTGCTTGTGATGCGGGAGACTTGGGTTCTATCCCTGGGTTGGGAAGATCCCCTGGAGGAGGGCATGGCAACCCACTCCAGTATTCTTGCCTGGAGAATCCCCTTGAACAGAGGAGCCTGGCAGGCTGCAGTCCATGGCGTCGCAAAGAGTCGGACACAACTGAGCGACTAAGCACAGCACACAGCTCTACACTGAGGCCACTCCATGCCTGGTATCATAGTAATCACTCTCTTTTTTAACACTTTAATACAGCAGGCAGTGCGGAGGGAATTCCACCATAATATGAGAATATTAAAACTTCTTTTCAGTATTATTATCAGTGTTGATATGTAACAATATATGTCAAAGTGCTTTGCACATATCAAGGACTTTAAAATCTAAGTCTCTGCTAATTCATGGTCCAGACTCCCTAGAGGAAATCCCAGGTTTATTTTAAATAACCTTGCTGCTTGCATCATATAAAGCAAAAACTAACATATCTGTTCAAATTCACTCTGAGTAAGCAGGGATATTTAAGCACACACAACCAAAAGTGGGACTACCTGCAAGACCAGTCAACTGCAAAAGGTAAATTGACTGAAAAATAGTGTTGAATAAGTAGACTCTTCCTAGACTTTCCTACTTTTGAATTCAGTTAAAGGGCTTCCCTGGTGGCTCAGACGGTAAAGCGTCTGCCTACAATGTGGGAGACCTAGGTTCGATCCCTTATTTGGGAAGATCTGGAGAAGGAAATGGCAACCCACTCCAGTAGTCTTGCCTGGAAAATCCCGTGGACCGAGGAGCCTGGTAGGCTACAGTCCATGGGGTCGCAAAGAGTCAGACATGACTGAGCAACTTCACTTTCCTTTCTAAAGGGCTAACTTAAAAATCTCTAGTTTTTGTCATGCTCACATAACCCATTTTTCCATTTAAAAATATTTGTGTCTATATGGCCAAGAAGTACTTCCTCATTTCTTATTTTTAATATATTTTATCTATCGATCTATTTCGGCTGTGCTACGTCTTTGTTGCCGCAAGCGGCTTGCTCTAGCGCACGGGATACTCTGTTCTTCGTTGTCACGCTCAGTCTTCTCACGGCGGTGGTTTCCCTTGTAGGGCACAGGGTCTCGGGTGCTCAGGCTTCAGTAGTTGTCACGCAGGCTTAGTTGCTCTGTGGCATGCGGGTTCTTCCCACATGATCAGCAAGGTAAATGGATGCTTCGACCCAGGACCTGGCCATGCTTCACTCCATTGATGTTGCAGAAGGTACACAGCTCTTGGTCAACTGGAGTTTCAGCAAAAATGTTAACCCTTTACAGAAGCAAAACTATCACCCGAATCACTGAAGAAGCATGACTCTTTTGAGTATTGCCTCTAATGCTGTTTGTACCATCAAAAATCACTGAAAACAAGGCCTTTTAATTTTGGTGCAAATTCTTTGTGGCAAGTTCTTGATGCTACAAGATATAATATATGCTCATGGAAACTATTTTCTTTTAATAAGCACTTAAGAAACTATTTCCTTTTAATTTCTAAAACCAGCAGAGCAGGTGCAAATTTATCCTCATGTACTGAAGTGTATTTTAAGTTAATTAAAAAACTTTCTAAAGAGATTGAATATGGTGATTCCCCTTTGAACTAGTTACAGTGACTCATAGACTCATTCTTCCTCCTCTTTCTTTGGTGCTAACCCATACATCTGACTCAGCCACAAAAATCAGTTGATTCATCAAGTTGAATTTCACTTTGAGACAATCCATAATCACTGTAAGAAGTTCTTCTTCATCTTAAGAGGTTTATTTGGAGTAGCTAACCTAGACTCTGTGCTTATGGTGTTACTAATAGTTTGACCCTTGTAGCCATCTATTTTACTTATTGACATAAGGATTTTGATTGTATGTTCAAATGGCTTCTTAAATTTAAATAACCTTCAATTAGCTTATTCTCAATTCCTCTGCTTCAAGCCATGTTTTCTTGGGGAGCTTCCCTGGCGGTCTAGTGGTTGAGACTCCACGTTTTCACTGCAAGGGCCATGGGTTTGATGTCTAGTTAGGAACTATTATCCCACATACCACATTGTGTGGCCAAAAAGCCATGTTTTCTTGGGTATTCAGGTATCAAGTTATGTCTGGTTTAACTCCTTGCCTTTTATTTGATTGTCCAGGAAGTAGAAATAGGGTGAGATTGGTCTTTAACAATTGAGTTGCCCAGGGCTCAATGTCATGGAATTCCATCCACCTTCATTATATGTGGAATAAGCCCAGTTGATATTATATTTGAGGTTCTTCAACAAGACATATAGGAGAGATATTTCTGTGGGAACAACTGGAAGCCAGCATTAGCAAGACCCTGTGAGCTGAATTCAAACAAGACCCAGTTACTCCCATATCCCTAGAATACAGGCTGGAGAACTCAGTGTAGCCAAAAGGCAGATCTGTTTAGCAGCAACACTACCATTTAACTCAGTTCAGCTCTCCACCACACATGGATCATGGATCATTGTGACAAGTTTTGCACCAGTAATTGTGACTGTTCACCAGAGAGTCTTGCATGAATTATTCTGTCAGATCTTTGCTCTCAGGTCTTATATGGATCATAATAATGGGATTGTGAAGGAAAACACACTCAAAATGTCAGTTGGTACCGAGGCAGAAAGTCAGTGCTAAGTAAGGGTTAGCTCATGTGGACATGTTTATATATCTATTACTTTTTTAAATTTTTAAAATATTTTGTTAATTAAAGTATAGTTGATTTACAATATTGTGTTAATTTCAGGTATACAGCAAAATGATTGTTTATATACACATGGGTATATTATTTTTCAGATTCTTTTCCTTTACAGGTTATTACATGATATTGAGTATAGTTCCATGTTCTATGCTCTCCAGTAGGTCTTTCCTTATTACTTTTAGGTCCTAACTCAAGTTATTACTCTCATAACACAAAACCTATCATGTCCTCTACATCTAAAAAGTAGAGGAGAAGAAAGCTAGATCTAATTTTCTTCTTTCACATATATATATCATATAGATGTATATATATGCATGTACATATCATACACATATATCAATCACATACATATATGGTGCTCCATCGCCCACCTCTTTGCAACCCCATGGACTGTAGGCCAGGCTCCTCTGTCCATGGGATTTTTCAGGCAGGAATACTGGAGTGGATTGCCATTTCCTTCCCCAACATATATTATATATTACACACACATATGTAAGGACTGTCTGACTTCCAGTCAATACACTTGCATTTATTGAATTGTTTATTTCTATAACTGAGCACCTTGAAATGCTTTATACCATTGAATTATATGCTATTAATTACATAACTTTTTTTCATGGAGAAAAAAACATACCAAGCAGATGTCATATGCTCAAGGTATGTCATATTTATTTTACAGATAAAGACAACTGTACTAGTTAAAGTAGATATATATTTAGCTCATTCTTCCCCATGCTGTGTTTGTGCCTTTTCTCAAATCATACATATTCTACACCATGAGTGTTTATCTGTTTCAACCCTGAAAGCCTCTTCCACATTGTCAGTAAAGAGCGACCTGATTCCCCTTGTCCATAGCATGATAAGTGAAGACCTGAAAGGAACAGGTCACTTTCACAACCAGCATCCAACCATCTGTCCCTCTCTTTGTGTGTGTGTATGTGGTTTGCAGTTCATACTTCTCAAGAAACAGAATCCTCTTATACTAATATTCTTGCATAATGCAATTCATTCCATTGATTTTTACCAGATGGATTTGCCCTGACTTGTCAGTCTTTGCAAGTCTACCTTGTTTACATTTATTTTTCTGAGTTTACTATGAGTCCTGCTCATCATGAGGACCCCATAGATAAGAGAGACACTTCCTGCCTTGTATTAAAAAAAAACCAATTGGTTACCTTGTCAAACACATTTTTCTATAATGTAGCAATAGCAACATTGGTTGTGGCCAAGTTAAATGCTGTGATACACAACTGTGTTCATTCGATAGGATACACAAGCAATGTACCATAGAACTGCTTTAAGTTATAAGGCAATAACTATGCTGGCCCAACATAAACAACAAGAACACACACATAGTTCATTTTGAAATAAAATTAAGCATAACGTAATTGAATTAGATATTGCTTTGGCATAAACCTAACTGCATTTTGCTTTAATATATGTAATGGATGCCAGTATATTGTTGTATAAAAGTAATGTGACCTTAAAACTACAGAGGGAATCCCCATCTCCACCTAGGAATTTGGTTATAAAGTTGGAAACTATTCTACCCTTACATTTTATTACCAAAGAATCAACAGATATTTTAGATTAGTCATTAAAAGAAATCTCTGTGCTCAATCACTGAGTTGTGTCCAACTCATTGTGACCCCATGGACTAAAACCTGCCAGGCTCCTCTGTCCATGGAATTTTCCAGGCAAGAATACCCAAACGAGTTGCCATTTCTACTCCAGGAGATCTTTGTGATGCAGGGATTGAACTAGAGTCTCTTGAGTCTCCTGCATTGCAGGCAGATTCTTTACCACAGCACCACCAAATCTTTAAAAAGAAAGTAGATCAACTGTGATTGATGACATCTGGGATACCTTCAAAATTATTTTATATATACATTATTTGGAAATGTCATAACGCCAGAATATTTTGATGACTCAGCAGCAAGGAAAGGAGATCCACAAATTAATTTGGCATTGTGTTTATATATTTTCCAAAACACCCAGTGCAGGGGATGATTCTCTTGACCATGAATATATAGTGGAAAGACTCTAAAATGAAGAATGGCAGTTTACATGAATGATAATGTGTCAGAGATGTCACAAGGGGCTCCCGAATCTTCAATTCTGTGCCTTCCAATAACCACTGCCTACAGAATGGGGGCTACTGATCGGAATTCTCCAGCATACATACTGCACACCACAATCCCACAGTAATGGGAGGATTATTTATTTAGACATTCCCATACATCGTAATAATTGGGCATTCTTGTCTGTCAGTTTCCTATGGGCTTGGAATTACAAAGCAGCCAAGTCATTTCAGGTCAAACCACTGAGAATAAGTTCTTGAACCCATCCAGGTGAGACGAGACTTTGATTAGCAGTGACAAAAATGAAGTGCAGGTCATCCCTGTAGCCATGCTTTGAGTTGAATGCCAAGTTCTTTTTGTTCAATGTAGCAAAATTACTATATTTTTTCCACATGCCTAGTTAGTACAGAGAAGGCAATGGCAACCCACTCCAGTACTCTTGACTTGAAAATCCCTGGTGGGCTGCAGTCCATGGGGTCTCGAAGAGTCCGACACGACGAAGCGACTTAGCAGCAGCAGCAGTTGGTAAGCAGTTAATGGAAATACTTACAAATAGCATGACTTTTTTTTTTTTAACAAAGCCAAGCAGATTTTAGTTTCTGTGTCCTCAACTCACTTATTCTAAAATTGTATCAGTATTCAGAAATTTCCCTGATACTCTGTATTTCTTTCCGATCATGATTGTTATCAAAATTGTCCTCATCACATTTATACAGACAACAGAGTCCACTCAAGAAGACATAGGCAAAGAGAAAAAAATACTTGCAAAGAAGTGCCTTCCTTTACAGAGTGGAATCAAGACGTTCTTTTTTACCTCTAAGAGAATGACCATGAGTCTAAGGACTGGGGTAATTTACCCAATAAAATAGCCTCAAATATTAAAAAAAAAAATGTGTTTGGTGATAGAATGATGTTATTTACATAAAAAGAAATAAAATAACATTTTGCAAAAGAGTTTTAATTAAAATGTTAATTATCTATTAGACGTACTCTTTATTATTTTGTTTAACAAGGCTGACCTCCAGAGATCAAGATTCTTGCACTGAAATTTACCAATGGACTCATGTCATGTGATGTGTCCTTTGAATATTCATACTTTTTAGATAGCTAGATAATTGGTGTATCAAAGCCTGAAGCACCTCTTTGTCCTGTCAGGAAAGATGTAGTTGTTTCTAAGGACTTGCGAGGAGAATATTAGCTGTTGTGACAAAGATAAAATTTTTTTTAAAGTTTCACCTCCATCTATTAACCCATAGGAAATAAATCAGAGGTGATCTTTTACAAAAAAAAAAATAAGAATATGCCCCTTATTCAAGTTTATGAATTCATAGATTTGGGGAGCTGGAGTTTAATATATGTTTTATATTACTTTATATAATATCCTGGGATTCTGGAAGGCCCCCTAGAGGAGAGCATGGCAACCCAGTCCAGTATTCATGCCTGGAAAATCCCATGGGCAGAGGAGCCTGGTGGGCTATAGTCAACAGGGTCACAAGAAGTCAGACACAACTGAAGCGACTTAGCACGTGTGTACACACACACACACACACAATATCCTATTACTAATTTCTCAGAACCTGAAGCACTGCACCTATTATTAAAATACCAACTTGAATTGTTTTCACTGGATTAGAAGCAAGAAACCATTGTATACTCTGAGTCCAGAAAGGAAGGTGGTAAGTGAGACTTAGAAAGATTTACCTGCCACTCCGTGTAGGATTGGAGGGGAGAGAGAAAGTCGAGCAAAATCTTGCAGGAAAGATATGAACCTACTTGCAGGGCAAGAATAGAGACACAGAGGTAGAGGAAGGACATGTGGACATGGTGGGGGGAGGGAAGGTGGGATGATTGGGAGATAGATACACTGTATACTCTATATACATTACTGTGTGAAAAACAGATAACTAGTGGGAAGCTCGGAGAAGGCAATGACACCCCACTCCAGTACTCTTGCCTGGAAAATCCCATGGACGGAGGAGCCTGGTGGGCTGCAGTCCATGCAGTCGCACAGAGTCGGACATGACTGAGCGACTTAGCAGCAGCCACAGCAGCGGGAAACTGCTGTATAGAGCAGGGAGCTTGGCTCGGTGCCCTGTGATAACCTAGAGCGATGGCATGGGAGGCTGGCTGGGAGATCTAAGAGGGAGGGAACATATGTATGCATATACCTGATTCACTGTATGGTACAGCAGAAAGTAACACAACATTGTAAAGCAATTTTACTCCAATAAAAAGCAAGAAAAAGTGAGAGTGTTAGTCATTCCATCGTGTCCGACTCTTTGCGACCCCATGGACTGTAGCCCACCAGGCTCCCCTGTCCATGGGATTCTCCAGGCAAGAGTACTGCAGTGGGTAGCCATTCCCTTCTCCGGCGGATCTTCATGACCCAGGGATTGAATCCAGGTCTCCTGCATTGCAGGTAGGTTCTTTTACTTTCTGAGCCACCAGAGAAGCCAAAAGGTAATGAAAAAAGACCTGAGAGCTCAAACTAGTTGAGTTGTCTGAAAAAAGCAAAAATAAAAACAAGAATGAAAAAGACATCATTAATTATTTGTGCATCTTATATTGAAAATTAAAAAGGGGGTCTTTATTCAAGGCATAAACTATGAGAACTTCAAAAATGTATAAAATTAAAACACATTCAAAATATAGAGTATTGGATAATAGTTAAGGATATGGGCTCTGAAGTGAAGAAAATCACTTATTATATGGTTGAAGCTATTTTCTGAGTTTTTAATTTTCATTGAAAGTGAAAGTCACTCAGTCGTGTCCAACTCTTTGTGACACTATAGAGTCCATGGAATTCTCCAGGCCAGAATACTGGAGTGGGTAGCCTTTCCCTTCTCCAGGGGATCTTCCCCACCCAGAGATTGAACCCAGGTCTCCCGCATTGCAGGTGGATTGTTTACCAGCTGAACCACAAAGGAAGCTCAAGAATATTGGAGTGGGTAGCCTATCCCTTCCTCAGCGGATCTTCGCAACCCAGGAATCAAACCGGGGTCTCCTGCATTTCTGGCAGATTCTTTACCACCTGAGCTATTAGGGAAACTCTGATAATAAATTTAGTAAATTTTCTAAATTTAGTAAAAATTTATTCAGTTCAGTTCAGTCGCTCAGTCATGTCCAACTCTTTGCGACCCCATGGACCACAGCATGCCAGGCCTCCTGTCCATCACCAACTCCCGGAGTTTACCCAAATTCATGTCCACTGAGTTGGTGATGCCATCCAACCATCTCATCCTCTGTCGTCCCCTTCTCCTCCCGCCTTCAATCTTTCCCAGCGTCAGGGTCTTTAATGAGTCAGCTATTGTCATCAGGTGGCCAAAGTATTGGAGTTTCAGCTTCAACATCAGTCCTTCCAATGAACACTTAGGACTGATCTCCTTTAGACGGAATTTTCATTACTTAACATAAATTGCTAGAAATTCAATTTAGTACTTTTAAATGTGTAACTCACAGAAGACAATATCCAGTTATTTTAAGTAAACCAGGCTTTTAAGAAAATGTATGAAGTGTTGTAATTATCACAATTCAGTTTTAGAACAACTCTATCACCTCAAAGCGTTACCGCACACAGGTTTACAAGCAGTTCTTGTTCCAACCGTGCCCTCCCAACCCGTAACCCCAAGAAAACACTGAAAAGCTCTGAGTGAAATTGCTAGATTAGATATTAAGTGTATGCTAATCTTTTGAGAAAACTAGTAGTTTTTCAAAGCCACTGCATCCACCAGCAATGAGTGAGGGTTCCAGTTGCTGCATATTCTCAACCCACATTTTATATTGTTGATCTTTTATGTTTTAGCCTTTCTTGTAGTTTTATAATGGTCTCTCATTGTAATTTTAAGTTGGATTTCTCTAATCACTAATAATGTTCAATGCATTTCTCTATGCCCATTGTTCGTTCAGATATTTTCTTTGAAACTCTGAACGTGAAAATGGACGAGGGCCTGACCATTCATGACAAATTCTGCAGCAACAAGTCCAGGAAAGCCAAACAAAGACCTCTGCAGCAATTGGCCCAGAAAGGTCAGGAATTGGTAAATAACTGCCAGATTTCTTTATTTTTGCTTCGGCTTTCAACTCAGGATCAAAGGAGAGCTCTGTTCTTTTTTTTTTTCTTTCATTTTGTTTTTAATTATCTTGCCTAGTCTTAAGCTGTGGAATCTGTCTCCTACTAAGTGCAAGGGATGTTTCTTCTTAGTTTTTGATTTTTCCATTTCATTTTTTTTTTTTTTGTCTGGCTCCCTAGGGCTTGCTTGTGTTTACATAGTTTAGTGGTTAGCCAATAATTTGCCAAGAGCTTATATTCAAACACCTGAAGCCCATAAGGCTGTCATCCTAGGCAGTTCGATGTCTCTGTGGTTCCGGGAGCACATTCATATTTCCAGCCAGTTCCCACAACTCCGTCTCCTTTTACTTCTTGCTGGATTCTCTCAGGTCTACTTTGCTGTTGTATGTAGTTTCCTAGTCAGTCAGGTATATGCAAGGAACCTCCTTCAGCTCTTCTGGAGTGCTCACCTTTGCAGAATCTCCCATTAATTTCTGCCTGGCTGCCTGCTTGCCACATGGGGCCCTCAGTCCTGGAGTAGCACGCTTGCAGGTGTTTCCCATTCATTTCCTATTGAGTTTGCCATTTACAGCTGACAGAGCTACACGATGTCACTCTTGCCCATGTGAGTCTCCCACTCGCAGCAAATCTGCTAGGATTTGGGGCCAGTCTGAGGCTGGCAAACCTACAGTTCTCACCAGTCAAACTGGGTGAGATAAGAGTGTATTGAGGCCAGTGGGCCCCAACTCCCACTGTTCTGCCGCAGCTCTTCGCATTTTATCTCCTTGGTTTGTCTCACTTTCTCCCAATTCAGAGCCTGAAGTGGCTCTTTTTATCCAGTTTTAAGTTTTTTTTTGTTTGTTTTTGTTTTTGGAGGGGGGTAGGATTCACTGACACTCAATTCACAGGCTGATGTTTGTCTTCTTTATCAACTTTGGAAGAGTCTGAACCAGCTGTTGTATTCTACAGCACACCGAAGTTCAGTTAGATAAAACAATTTCTCTGTGGATTTTCTTCTCTTTTGCTTCTTAATGTTATTCATTTTTGGTTTCATATATTCTGCCCTGTCTTCTGTTCCTTTGGGGGCATCTACGTCAACCACAGGAGAAGGCAATGGCACCCCACTCCAGTACTCTTGCCTGGAAAATCCCATGGAC
>NW_011494677.1:3673186-3690168 GCF_000754665.1 Bison bison bison | reverse complement strand
ACTTTCCTGCATTGGAGAAGGAAATGGCAACCCACTCCAGTGTTCTTGCCTGGAGAATCCCAGGGACGGGGGAGCCTGGTGGGTTGCCATCTGTGGGGTCACACAGAGTCGGACACGACTGAAGTGACTCAACAGTCAACAGCAACGTCAACCACAAACGCGTGAGGGGCAACTCCTATCTACTAATTTTGCACTGGATTGTAGTCATGTGGAGAAGACAATGACACACCCCTTGAAAGAGAATATCCTGCAACCCTCCTAAGGCAAGTGATCTATTTTGTCTCTTTTTCATGTCTTTTTGTATGATGTTTTGGTCATTGCTCATGTTTTCAATTATTTTGCTTCACTAGATACTATAAAAAGAGGCTTGTTTCAATTTTATTTAAAAAATTGTGATATGTGAATTCCTTAGGAACATGATTCTTTAGCTTGTTGATTCTGGTGATGTGCTCCTTTTTCAAATTTTTATTTTATTTTTCAATTTTTGGCTGCATCAGTTCTTTCTTTAGTTGCAGTGAGTAGCTGCTACTCTCTAGTTGCAGTGCTCGGGTTTCTCATTGTGGTGGCTTCTCTTGCTGTGAAGCGTGGGCTCTAGGGCGCTCAGGCTTCAATAGTTGTGGAGCATGGCCTTAGCTCCCCCATGACATGCGGAATCTTCCCAGACCAGAGATCAAACCCATGTCCCCTGCATTTTTTTCCCTAGTATAAATTTATTTATTTTAATTGGAGGCTAATTACTTTACAGTATTGTATTGGTTTTGCCATACATCAACATGAATTCACCACGGGTGTACACGTGTTCCCCATCCTAAAACCCCCTCCCACCTCCCTCCCCATACCATCCCTCTGGGTCATCCCAGTGCACCAGCCCTGAGCACTCTGTATCATGCATTGAACCTGGACTGGTGACTCGTTTCACATATGATAATATACATGTTTCAATGCCATTCTCCCAAATCATCCCACCCTCGCCCTCTCCCACAGAGTCCAAAAGACTGTTCTATACATCTATGTCTCTTTTGCTGTCTTGCATACAGTTATCATTACCATCTTTCTAAATTCCATATATATGCGTTAGTATACTATATTGGTGTTCTTCTTTCTGGCTTACTTCACTCTGTATAATAGGCTCCAGTTTCATCTACCTTACTAGAACTGATTCAAATGTATTCTTTTTAATGGCTGAGTAATACTCCACTGTGCATATGTACCACATCTTTCTTACCATTCGTCTGCTGATGGACATCTAGGTTGCTTCCATGTCCTGGCTATTATGAACAGTGCTGTGATGAACATTAGGGTATGTGTGTCTCTTTCAATTCTGGTTTCCTCGGTATGTATGCCCAGCAGTGGGATTGCTGGATCATAAGGCAGTTCTATTTCCAGTTTTTTAAGGAATCTCCGCACTGTTCTCCATGGTGGCTGTACTAGTTTGCATTCCCACAAACAGTGTAAGAAGGTTCCCTTTTCTCCACACCCTCTCCAGCATTTATTGCTTGTAGACTTTTGGATAGCAGCCATTTTGACTGGTGTGAAATGGTACCTCATTGTAGTTTTGATTTGCATTTCTCTGATAATGAGTGATGTTGAGCATCTTTTCATGTGTTTGTTAGCCATCTGTATATCTTCTTTGGAGAAATGTCTGTTTAGTTCTTTGGCCCATTTTTTGATTGGGTCATTTATTTTTCTGGAGTTGAGCGGCAGGAGTTACTTGTATATTTTCAAGATTAATTCTTTGTCAGTTGCTTCATTTGCTATTATTTTATCCCATTCTGAAGGCTGTCTTTTCACCTTGCTTATAGAATATACAATGGAGAAAAGACAATCTCTTTAACAAGTGGTGCTGGGAAAATTGGTCAACCACTTGTAAAAGAATGAAACTAGAACACTTTCTAACACCATACACAAAATTAAACTCAAAATGGATTAAAGATCTAAACATAAGACCAGAAACTATAAAACTCCTAGAGGAGAACATAGGCAAAAGACATAAATCACAGCAGGATCCTCTATGACCCATCTCCCAGAATATTGGAAATAAAAGCAAAGATAAACAAATGCGACCTAATTAAAATTAAAAGCTTCTGCACAACAAAGGAAACTATAAGCAAGGTGAAAAGGCAGGTGGATTCTTAACCACTGGACCACCAAGGAAGTCGCTGATGGTGCACTCTTATTGAGGCCAATTTCCTGCTATTCATCATGCAGATTGTAAGCTCATATTTGTCTGGATTTTCTGGAGGAAAATCCCTGTGTTCAAAGGTTTGTTCTCCAAACAGGACATTCTTTTCCTTGGCTATATACCCTTGAGACACTACCCATCTTGCACAAGTTAATTTCATGGTTTCGACTTTCTATAACCACATAGGTAATATATTTTTGACCCTGAAACCTATATTTAGAAAAGCCTCATTTAAAATTCTTAAAAACTCTTCTAACCTAGATCTTAGGCCAAGACAGATGAGTCTTCTTGTGGCCTCTCTTTGTTAAGTGGATATTTCTGGTTCACATTTTCAGTTTTGTTGAAGTATTTTATGGGTCCCTGGTTTGTATACAGGACTCATGTCTAATTCCTCCCCTTCTGAAGATCCAAGGATTAGCTTCATGTGCCCAGAGTGAGCATTAAAATGCAATCCTATAGGCTGTAGACTTTGTTAAATCCCCCAGGACAACCCCAGCCTCAAAGGAAGCTTATCTTTCCAGATTTATTTCTGGCCTCTGCATTTTCTCCTTAATTTGAAGGAAACTTTGAACTATAGAGAAGTATATGATATTTTATCCAGCATTTCTAGCTTTTTGTTTGTTTTTCAGATGCCACAAGCAGAAATCTCCAGGGGGGGTTTAGTAATTTCTAGAATTTAGTTCTGGCATCTTCTAAGTAGGAGAATCATACACGTATGAGAAATGTTTGTTCACTAGTCTCCTTTGGGCTCAGTATAACTTTAATGTATTGCATTGGCTGAATCATCTTCAACATCATTCAATACTGAGAGTGACAGCACTCTAGCTGGTTCACAGTTTTGAGAATGACATGCACTTTGCTGTATCACTTTGGCTCTGGCTTTGGAATAATCAATGACAAGAGTGCCTTACTCTTTGTAGTTTGATCATTTTTAGTCAGAATATATATGCAAAATGTCTCAGATGCCCTTTTAGCCCCTCCCGAGGTGACTGCAAGGTTTCAAGTACTCAAATATTGTAATGTGTGTGTCGCGCAAGTGACAGCTGTTATCACCTCCAGGGGAGGAGTCTTCCTCTACCTGAAGCAGCTTTCCCCCTGTTGCTCAGTCCGCTCTGCACTGTCAACTCACTCCATGGTTTGGGCTTGCTAGAAAGACAGGAGTCACAGAGGTATTACAGAGTAACAAGGCTTACTCCCCCAACAGAACAGACAGAGCAACATCAGCTTCAATAGAGGGTGTTAGGCCCCCACCTCAAACTGACACTGGGTAATGGTCTGCATGCACCTCCTCTTTTTTTTTGCAAACAGTGGACCCTAGCCCCATCCTCTGTACAATCTGAGATACAGAAAGATGAGGCCTGCATAAAGGTCATGTGACGCACACCATTAAGCTGAACAAAGGAGTGTATCTGGAACCGGGTTAAATGCTCCTAAACTGGGTGATGTGCTCAGCACAGGGCGTGGGGCTCTTTATCTCTCTGAAATATCCCAGGCGCAAGGCCACTCTTAAGGGGTCATGCAGGGGTCAAAAGACCACACGCACAAAAGAGACAAACATCTTTTCCCAATTTTTTCATTGTTTACATGTACTATACATATATATGTAAATATATCTATATCATATATAGTCACATATATACATATACCGTGCAGTTGTTTTATTAGACTTTTGTAATTATATTCATATAGAATTTATTTGGTATGAAGTTTCTGTCTCTGGTACATACTGTACATTTAAGTGTATGAATTATGTTAGTTTTATAATTAGAAAGGGATTTCTTTCTTAAATTTTCTTTGTTGAAATTTGAATCTTAAAGAAATAATGTTCATTTTGTCTAGTAGAAGAGTATAAAGATGCATAAAATAAATTAGTAATCTCTTCCTACTCTCTAACTCTCCCCGCTTCATTTCCACATTTTTCTATTCATAACAATACACACAAAGTTTACATATTTATTTTTGGTTGTGTTTTGGGGTTTTGTTGGCTTGATTAAAATGGAATCCCTATGACTCATGATTTATTTTCCTGAATTATATTCAGTATCTTGTAATAACGGGCTTCCCTGGTGTCTCAGATGGTAAGGAATCACCTGCAATGTAGCTCAGTCGTATCCGACTCTTTAGATCACCAGTCTCCTCTGTCTGTGGAATTCTCCAGGCAAGAATACTGGAGTGAGTAGCCATTCCTTTCTCCAGGGGATCTGCCCAACCCAGGGACTGAACCCCGATCTTCTACACTGCAGGCAGACTCCTTACCATCCAAGCCACCAGGGAAGCCCATTATTACAACATACTGAATATAATTCAGGAAAATAAATCATGAGTCATAGGGATTCCATTTTAATCAAGCCAACAAAACCCCCCAAAACAACCAAAAATAAAGACCTGGGTTCAATTTGTAAATTGAACAAATTTACAATTTATATATTGTAAATCAACTATATATTTCAACTTTAAAAAGAAAAAAAAAGAAACCGTAATCATATAAGTTTCAAAAATATTCCCCATTCTACTGTTTGTTTTTTGATGTTATACAGTTATGACGTTTAGATGTAGTTTTAAAAATCACTTTAATGAAGTGTAACTTACATACAGAAAAATGAACAGATCATAATTATACAGGTTAATGATTTATTACAGTGAACAAAGCCATAAAACCATCACCCAGATCAAGAAATAGGACAATATCTGCAGCCAAAAAATTCTCCCATTGTCCTCCTTTATTCACAATGCCTTTCCTCATTCCTCACTTTTAACAGATATGGATTAATCTTGCCACTATTAAGATTTATATATGTACACATATTTTAAACACACTATGATTTTGTTTGATGTGATCAATTTTCATTTACCTAAAAATGTCACCTTTTTATTGCTTTTTTCCTCTATTTTCATATTTGTCTTTTCACATGGTGTCACTGTCCTTCTGCCTGAAGGACTGTCCTTCTGCCCTTCAGCACATTCATTGATTTGCATCTGCCGATGATAAATTCCCTCATCTTTTATTTGCGGGAAAATGTTTACATGCTTTACCTTCATAAGGGTATTTTTACTGAATATAGAATTTAATGTGGAGCACTATACCGAGTCGCGTGGAGACCTCTACCAAGGTCACAGATATGGAGCCCTGTACCAAGGTCACAGGACAAAAATCTTCAGAACTGACAAAGCTCCATAGCAACTGTTGCTATGTGTACCCCTGGCCTAAACCAGCATTCCCCGACTCCATATTAGGTAAAATATCCACCCTATAGCACCCTAACCAATCATCTAATGCCACCCTTCCAGCAGGAATTTTCTTTGTCTTGAGGCTATAAAACTTGGACACCTTCCTAAAGGAATTGATCCTGAAGGAAACCAATCCTGAATATTCATTGGAAGGACGGATGCTGAAGCTGAAGCTCCAACACTTTGGCTACCTGATGTGAAGAGACAACTCATTGGAAAAGACTCTGATGCTGGGAAAGATTGAAGGTGGGAGGAGAAGGGGATAAAAGAGGATGAGATGGTTGGATGGCATCACCGACTTGATGGACATGCGTTTGAGCAAGCTTCAGGAGACAGTGAAGGACAGAGGAGCCTGTTGTGCTGCAGCCAATGAGGTTGCAAAGAGATGGACATGACTTAGCGATTGAACAACAACATAAAAATTGTCTACTAACATATGAGAGGGGTTGGCTTTCCCTGATCTGTCAAGAGGTCGACCTGTTGCTTTTGCAGTGCCTCCTCATCTTTGCTCTTAATAAGGGCTTCCCTGATAGCTAAGTTGGTAAAGAATCCACCTGCAATGCAGGAGACCCCGGTTCCATTCCTGGTTTGGGAAGATCCGCAGGAGAAGGGATAGGCTACCTACTCCAGTATTCTTGGGCTTCCCTTGTGGCTCAGCTGGTAAAGGATCTGCCTACAACGCAGGAGACCTGGGTTCGATCACTGGGTTGGAAGATCCCCTGGGGAAGGGAAAAGCTACTCACTCATATATTCTGGCTTGGAGAATTCCACTGGCCTGTATAGTCCATGGGGTTGCAAAGAGTCGGACACAACTGAGCGACTTGCTCTTAATAAACTCATTCCCTTCTGAACTATTCTTGTGCTCTTTTCTCCACTTACTTTTGTTGGTTTGTTTCTCTATGCTTCATTCTGGGCATTTTCTTCTGATCTCTCTTTCATATCACCAATTATCTCTTCATTTGTGTCTATTACAATATTACCTATCCAAAAAATCCCTATTTTCAATGGCTCTTATCTTTAAATCTGAAAATTTCAATGGATTATTTTGATTTCTTTTGTTCATTGGTAAACTTTTCCATATTTTCATGTAATTTACCAAAAATATTAATCATATTGACATGCTGATCTGTGCTTTATAAAGCCTCTTAATCTTTAAAGTGTGAGAAATTCCTTTAAATGTTCTATACTATAAAGTCATTACATTTTACACCTATATTTATTTCACTGTAATAATCTGAGGGTATTATTCTGAGGTCTTCAGCACAAATCTGTTTCTTTCTACAAAATATTTTTTAATATTTGATAATTTTAATACAGTCACTCAATCATTGGCATTCTGTTATACCTTTGATATTCTATTCATTTATATATCATTATAATGTCTTAGTGGGTTTATTTTTATGTATTGTACTTAATAATTTGAGTGTAATATTCAGATGAATAATTATTTATACCTTTAATCCTAGAAAAATTTCATCTTGTAGCTCCTGAAAGGGCTTCCCTGATAGCTCAGTTGGTAAAGAATCCATCTGCAATGCAGCAGACCCTGGTTTGATTCATGGGTCAAAGTCTCCAGCATTGCAGGTGGATTCTTTACCAACTGAAAAATTATTTCCCCACCATTTCCTTTACAGTCACTTTTTAAAACATCTTATTAGCAGAGTATTTAAATCTAGGCTCAAAGTCTCTTAATTTCTCTTACATGTTTGAAATTGTACTTACATTTTTTGTCTATATCTGATGTCTCTTCAATACTATTTTTAAATTAACCAATTGTCTCTTCTCTTTGTCAGCCTTGAGCCCTGTGTTTTATTACTTTTCTTTTTTTAAAAATTTATTTATTTATTTTAACTGGAGAATAATTACCTTACAATATTGTGATGGCTTTTGCCATACATCAACATGAATCAACCATAGGTACACATATGTGCCCTTCATCTTGAACTCCCCTCCCCTCCCACCTCCCTCCATCCCCCATTCCTCCAGGTCATTACCGTTTATTACTTTTCAAATACCATTGTTCAATTCCAAGAGTTATGTCCTCTTATCCACTAATATTGATTTATTTCAGCTTAACTTCAATTTTATATGATTTTTATGATTTTATAATAAGTGTAGTTTTTCTTTTTATACCTTGAAGCTTTCCAAATAAAGATATTTGATAAAAAAAAAAGATATTTGATGTCCTGTGATGTTTTTTTTCATGAAGAGTAAGTTAACATTCAAGTTGATTTTATTTTTATGTATTTTTAGCATTATATTATTTTTAAGTATTTTCGGATATTGGTTAGTATGATCATTTTAAGGCAGAAAATTCTTTTTCTGCTCCCCTCCCCCACTTCATCTCTTTTCAGTGATTACCATTCTGGATTTCAGATTTGTGGCTATCTGCACCTAAAACCAAGTTTAAATTAGGTCTTATAAAAGTCATTCAGGGCTTCTGAGTTGTAGAATTATTGGGAGATGTGGCATTCAGCCAATATGAACCAATATATCAATATTAATATTAGGTTCACCTCCCAATGAGAGATTTTGTCTTTATAATTCATCTTTCCCTAAAGACTCATCTTAGATTGACTGAATTTGCTAGATGGGCTTTTCTTTTGAGTAGGAAAATTCCAACTCAGTCTCTTCAAGTTGCTCCAACTCTGCTATCCATGTAGCAAGAAGCCATAGATTTCCTATTGCGCTGGATTATTTGGATTCCCTCACGCCACTTCCTGCTTTGGGAGCGAGAGCCCAGAATGTGCGTGGATTTAGCTTCACTCACCATTTGTCAGTTCTGTTCTGTTGATGATCCATGAAGATATTTACCTTGGCTTTGAGCCAGGCTATTTGTCTTCAGTTTTGTTTTTTTATTGTTGATGTTGTTGTTGCTTATCATTCCTATGTGTCTGAAGTAGAGTAGGATTAAAGGATAAAATTACCAGGTGGTCTTGGTCAGAACTCATTTCCTTTTCTTCATTCTTGAAGAACATTTTCTAATATTTCAGTTCTCTTGTTTCACACACACCGACACATACACTCTAGGTATATGAACTAGTTCATTCATACACACACACACACACACATATATGTAGGCATATGTCACGTATGTGATGCATCGATGCATTTATACAGATATGTATTAATTCATTTATTTGTATATAAATGAAACACATACAAAAACACAAACAGTTCATTTGTACACACACATATACAGATCTTCGTCAACTTACTATGGGGTTCTGTCCCATAAACTCATCATCAATGGAAATACTGTTAAGTTGAAAATGTACTTAATATAGCCATAGAACATCATAGCTTAGCCCGACCTACCTTAAAAGTGCTCAGAACACTTCCATTGGCCTAAAGTTGGTCAAAATCATTTAACACAAAGCCTATTTTAAAGTAAAGCATTGAATATCTCATGTGTTGGTTGACGACTATATGCAAAGTGAAAAACAGCCTGATTGATGGGTCCAGAATGGTGGTGTGTTCATTGTTCACTGTTGTGATCACAACGCTGAGCTGTGGCTGTCAGCAGAGCCCATCAGACTACATGTCAATGGCCCTAGATAAGATTAGAATTCAAAAACTGAAGCACAGTTTCTACAGAATGCATTTCATTTTCACATTATCATAAAGTCAACAAATTATGTCAAACCACGGAAGTTGGTGACCATCTATATAAATAAATGACGTGGTACAACCAGATGCCCAGAGTGTGTGTGTGCATTTGCATGTATGTGTACATACGTGTGTAATTTACTTCCTCTTCTCAACAGAGTAATATATTGTCAGTGACTGAGTGCAAGAGAGTCAAAGGAATTCTACATTTGTTTTGTTTGGATTAGTTTCTTATAAAAGCTCTAATAATGATCATGGCCCTCTAGTGATCCCCAAAATCTACTCTTGAACTAGATTGTCTTTCTAGGGAAGCTGGGACTTGGATTGGGATGAAGTCATCCTTATACCTGACAAGTTGAGTGGAATATGTGGTTGAATTAAATTGCAAATGGTACTCTTTTAAATTTTATTTTCGGTAAAATACTACTTAACATGTAAAGCAGATCTTTTCTCCTTCAGAATGCATGACAGCCATTTACTAATGAATGCTTTTAAATCTACTGCCTGAGCCTTAAGATATAACAAATTATAAATTCATAGTTTTTTTCCCATAAAGATGGATAAAAGGAAGCAGGTATATAGTAGGATTTGGGTCAGAAAAGTCAAAGCTGTATTTGAAAATTGGAAATGATCCTGTGTGTTAAGCTAGCATTTTCTCTTTGTACACCATTGATTGGAATCATGCAACAGTTACTTAAGTAGTGCTTTGAAGGATCCAAAGAAGTTGTCATCCCTCTATTAGTGACAGGTAGTCACTTATGATGTTTTATTCCAGAAGGGAGGTCAAGGGAACTGAAGGAAAAAAGAAAGTGAGAGAAGAAAATTTTAAAAAATGAAAAGAAACCTTATTTTGCTTATTTCTTTTATTTTACTTCTCAGAGAAGCCATATTTTTCTTAGTGATTGGCATTGGTACAAGTGGCTTCTTAAGATCAAAGGCTCTTTGAGAAACTTCTTTGATAGCATAATCCAGCCCCAAATGCATACACTACCATTCTGTTCATCATAATTTGTCCCAGAGGCTAGACTCCTTTTTCTTCTCTTGGTCCTGGTACCACAAACAGGCACTATTGACATTTCTAGTCTCCAACTTTGACAGATTGCATCCATCTATTCCTTAGCCCTTGTTCTGCAGGAAAACAGGCAACTTTAGTGTAGAAAGAAAGCCACTGGCTCTGTTCATTGCTGGATCCCGGAAACTGTGCATCTAACCTTATATTTCCCCAACAATTGACTTTGGGTTCCAGGAAAATAAAGCAGCTCTGAATCTTGTAATATTAATGAGGGAATGGAGAGGTTAGAATATGAGTTTGCTCTGCTTGTCATATTTTTGGACTCTTGATTCTGTTCTTGACCAGAACCTGCAGGGCAGTCATCTCTTCATGGGTTCAGCTGTCTTCTATTTGGGGTGTGAAGAAAGAATGCCATCTACCAGCTCAGTAAACAAAGGACATCGCAGCCGTCATGACATCAGTCACTGACAGTGCACCCTGAGGGGATTCAGGATGCAAAAGAGAAGGACACTGGCCCGAAATAGTTAACACTAACATCAAAGGATTGATTTCAATGAGCCCAGACTCTGCATCTCCCCATATATAGAAAAGCGCTAAGTTCATTGACTTGAGACATCTGAGTTTTTTCTTTAATTAACAGTAATCTTTCAACGTTCCAGCTACCTGGTTTTTGTTACAAAAATTCCCATATATACTGGCTCCTCACTCACCTCTTCAGAGCAGTCCCTCCGAGCTACTTGAGAGGCTGCTGCCTGGGCTTAAGTCCTCAGCAAGTCCACTGAATAAAACATCATTCTCGACTTCTAGATTCTTTTTTTTTTTTCAGTTGGCAGGAGACAGGTGTGTGGTGTAGTGAAGGTGACATGGCAGTCATGTGACCTGAAATATACATTTACTTTATCTCTGGAAGTCTCTTCCCCTATTTTCTCTATTCACCAACAGGCATATACCTACCAGCATAGATCAAGAAGAAGAAATGAATGAATGAATGAATGGTCCTCCATGGCAGCTTGTGGAAGGAACACACAGATACAACCTGGGCAGTAAAAACCTGTCACAAACACAGACTCCACAAAGGTTTGGTGGAATCTTCCACTTGACAGTTAGGAATCATAGCCTTTCCTCCCAACATGGAAAGATACCAGGCTCTCCCCGAGCTACCACAAGGTGCTGGGCTGAGAAACTGGCACATTTCTGATGCTCCGTGCCAAGGTCAGGTGACTCAGGGGTTGCATGTGACACTGTCATCAGAGGCCACATCTTTTATTTATTAACACATCTTGTCTTTCTTCACCCAGTTTATTATTTTCTTAAAGAGCTAACACATTAATTTTACTGCCAAAGAATTGTGTTTCTTATTATTTTTAAGTTTTTCATTCATCCATGTCAGCAGCTACAGTCCAAACTCCTAGATGCCTGATTCCAGGAAGAAAGTCCTGGAGTAGAAAACAAGGAAGGCATACTTGTGGTGTCAGGAAAAATGTGTTTAGTTAGAGTCTTATCTGAGTGCCCCACTGCCCTTTCTAAACAAATGTATTGGATTTCTGCACTTTATTGCTGCCTTGTAGCCCAACATCCAAAATAGACTTCTCTAATTTTGTGTGTGTGAGAGAGTCTCCTTAACAAACGATCCCATATTGCCTTTACCAGGGAAGGTTGTTAACCTGGATTATTGTACCCAGACAGAACATCACATGTGGAGCGCTCAAGCCTCCCCAGCTCTCAGCATCCTTTTCTCCCCCTGTTCCAGCAGTTTTCTGAACCATAAGTAGGATGTGAGCCTATAGTGGTGAGTGAAATCCTGTCTACTCTCTGTAAGTCACGTGCATTTCTGAAATACGCTGCTCTGATTGAACAAGACCTTTCTGGGGAAATGACTGACACCGAGTATTCCCAATGGCAACATTGTTTGCAGACTATCTCATTTAATTGTACTGCCAGGTTCACCCATTGCAGTCGCCAGCTGTTGCTCTTTCATCTGTTGATTTCAGGTCTTCCCCTATTAATGATCATAACTGTATGATGAATAGAGACAGGGCCTTTTATCAGAAACATCCGGCAGTAGCAGAGCTTAGAAACACTTGAGTCGAGAAATGAGAAATAGTAGTCAGTTTCCTGGAGGAGGAAAGCCACAGATGTGGGAAGACTGCCTCTCTATGGTGCATGCTTAGGAAAGGATCTGTGTGCAGCCTGCAAAGGCCCCAGAAACCTTATGAAAGATTCTGACAGCGGTTGTAACTAAAACTGCCCATTCAGTCCCGAAAGTAAAGCAAGATGTACCACTATGCGGTAGAGTTCTTTTCTGCTCTTTCCCCCCTAAGTTTTCCCCCAATATTCCTAAACCCATCTTCTCCATCTCCTCGGTTAAAGCTGAGTTTTATTCCCAAAGGTCTTGATCTCACTGACTTCTGACACCTGGCTTTTGTTCAGATTTTCAGTAGGCATCTCCTGCTCCTAAACTAATCCAGTTCTATTGTTAGGGAGGCCCCACGATGTCTCCATACTTTTTTGAAAGCTTCCTCATCTAAGGGCCTTCCTCTCTCTTCTGAGTGTGTTTTGTCTTTAGTAATCTAGATCCAAACTATAGTTCCTTTGCTATTTTTCATAAAGAATTCACTCGCCTCCATAACTTTCCTGATGATTTGGATCTCCTAGAAGAAAAGTCACTTGTTGATAGGCATGGCTTTCCACCCACCCCCGGCTTCTTTTTCCCTCTCCATCTCCTGGAACAAGTTCTTTCCCTTACTCTTTTTTTTTTTAATTTAAGATTATTATTATTGATTTTTTTTTGGATGTGGACCATTTTTTTAAAAGTCTTTATTGAATTTATTACAATATTGCTTCTGCTTTATGTTTTGGTTTCTGGGCCACGAGACATGTGAAATCTTAACCTCCAACCAGGGGTCAAACCTAATCCCCTGCATTGGGAGGCGAAATCTTAACCATTGGACCACCTGGGAAGTCCCACCCCTTACTCTTGCAGAATCTCTACATTATTTAACGTCTTTTGGAGTTTTACCACTTCTACCAAACAGGTTCGTTAGATCATTTAAAATGTTTTTTTTTTCCAGGCAAATACTCAGGATTTCCTAAGGAGTTATAATTAACAACTTAAAAATCATTTATTATATTCAGAAGGGCATATCTTGCCATGCAAAATCTATTTTCTCCTCCAAATTACACTCAAATATTTTCTATTTCTTGAGACTAGTTTGGCTAGAGATAATCAAAAGGCTGCGAAGAAAGAAGGAAATCCTACCACTTGAAACAGTAAGAATGGACCTGAAGGGCATTATGCAAATTGAGGTAAGTCAGAAGGAGAAAAAGTACTCCATGTTCTCACTTACATGTGTGATCCAAAACAAAAACAACGAACAAAATGAACCAAACTCACACATACAGAGGACAGATTGGTGTTTGCCAGAGGTAGGGGGTGAGGGCTAGGTGAAATAGGTGGACGGGCTCAGAAGGTACACACTTCCAGTTATAAAATAAATAATTCCTGGGGATGTATGTACCGTATAGCATGGTGACTGTAGTTAAAAACGCTGTTTTTCTTATGTGAAATTTGCTGAGAGTAGATCTTAAAAGTTCTCATCACAAGAAAAAAGATCAAACTATGTAAGGTGACAAACGTTGACTTGTGGTGATCATTTCATAATACATACAAATATCAAATCATTGTTTTGTACACCTGAAACTCACATAACATTATATGTCAATTATACTGCAATAAAACAGGCACTGGAAATATTCTACCTCTTGATCTCTAGGTATCAACTGCTAGAAAATGCTATGCTATGCTGTCACTTCAGTCGTGTCCGACTCTGTGTGACCCCATAGACGGCAGCCCACCAGGCTCCCCCGTCCCTGGGATTCTCCAGGCAAGAACACTGGAGTGGGTTGCCATTTCCTTCTCCAATGCATGAAAGTGAAAAGTGAAAGTGAAGTCGCTCAGTCATGTCCGACTCTTCGCACCCCATGGACTGCAGCTCACCAGGCTCCTCCGTCTATGGGATTTTCCAGGCAAGAGTACTGGAGTGGGGTGCCATTTAGTCATAGTCAATCCAAGCAGCAAAAACGAGAAGAACACTTTCCTAAGCCTCTTCCTTAAATGAATATTCCTTGGTTACAGCTAACGCTTATAGATCGGCTATGATCCAAAATAATTTCTCTAGAACACAACGCATTTGCTACGTAATTGTCCCAGTTTCAGAAGGAGTGGCTTAATTTCCAACTTGATTGTACTGGGCATTCAAGATCACGATATGCTAGAGTTGAAAATGATGGATCTTCAATAGGGTTGGTCTTAAGCTTATCTAGTGAAATACCCCCATTTTACAGATGAAGAAACTCAGAGGAGGGGCTGTTGACTTGCCTCAGGCCACACAGTCAGTCCCCGGCAGTGTCAGGGCCCAGCACCCTGGCATCCTGATTCTCAGGTCAGTTCTTCCACGCTGCTCCTCAGCCAGAGACCATGATCTCAAGCAGTGACCACTCAGTGTCCTTCTCCAAATGGGTATGGATGGTTCTCCAAATGGAATGGAGTATGATTCATGCATCTTAAAAAACAGCCAGAGTTAGATTAACAGAGGGTATATTGAGATGCAGAACATGATTAATATGAGACCTAAAATGAATACCTGGTCTGTGATGTGTCGTAATACCGAAGACCCCACCTCTCCCAACCCAGTAGTTAAACAGTTTTGAAGAAAATGAGGCGGAAGGTCTATCTCTGATAAACCCGACAGACGGGACACAACCTCAGGCTTTATCTTGGGTTTAGAATTGTTCAAACTGCTGCCTCATTCTTGATGGTCAGTCACTTGGTTATGTGAGTGAGTGAATGAAAGTCACTCAGTCATGTCCAACTCTGTGACCCCATGGTCCATACAGTCCATGGACTTCTCCAGGCCAGAATACTGGAGTGGGTAGCCTTTTCCCTCTCCAGGGGGTCTTTCCAACCCAGGGATTGAACCTAGGTCTCCTGCATTGCAGACCAATTCTTTACCAGCTGAGTCACGTTATGTGACCTTGAGCAAATCACTCTCTACTCAGCTTGACTAGCTGCCCGGCAGGGATAATAGTACCTAACTTCCAGAGTTTGGTTCTTTTCTGAAACAAAAAACAAAAATATATAATATATATTTATATACAACAAATATATGAACACATAATATATACATGTCCATATGTAATGTACCTATACTGAGCAAGGTATGCACTCAAAGATTCTTAGTTTCTGTCCTCTCTTAATTGTCATCCCAATTTTACTGGACTTATTAATCTCACCTGTTAACCTTATTAGCTCATCTATTTCCTAGATATTTTTTTCAAAATAAAATTATTATACTTTTGCATCCCTTTGAAGTCAATAGTACTTAAATACTATCTCAGAGAAACAGTCATTCCTTTTTCTTTCTTTTTTTAAAGAAAATACTCATTTGTGATATACCTGTCACATAGTCTTGAAGAATAAGGAAAGTTGGAGGATGAATGACTATTTTCCAGGAGACAGGTAAAGCATATTTGGTAGATTAATTCCCAATTCACCTTCTCAGAGGAAAAGGACAAAACCCTCATTTACCAAGATTCTAAAGAGATTTTCAGACGAGTCCCTGGCCAGTCCCACATCAGTCTTTGTTTCCAAGCCTTCATTCCCCAGAGCTTGGTTTTCTTGACCGGGTCCCAAACCTTTTATTGAACGGCAAGAAGACGTGAGGAAGTGATTGCTGACAGTCATGTGTCTGGTGGCACTCCAGAGAGGGATGGCCTGCGTGCTTATCAAGGAATCAATCTTTCTGCCTATCATCCTCTTTTTCCTGGGAAGAAAGCTATTTATCGCAATTACCTCATCCGGAACAATTACCTCACTTTAAACTGTTTATTCTCCTGAGAAAGGTGTTTGGGAGCAGGTAACAACTTCACCAGAGAGATGGATTTTTGTAAAAGTTCTATATCGATGTTGAACGTAGGCAGTGGGGAGCCGTTGACAACTTTGTCTTTCTTTCAAGCCAAGACATCATTTTCTTTTGGGTCCACCAGGCAAAAGGGGACACACATTCTGACCAGCTGAGTTTAGACACCATTTGGGGGCGGGGGGCTCAATACTGCGAGAGTATGAGATGCCTTGTCTATAGAGCCTTTAACTCAGGGCCAAACCCCCTGGGGTGTTCTTTGCTCTGAAACTGTGTGGCCCAAGGCAGTGTCTCTCAAATGTCTCCTTCTGCAGGAGGGACACTAAGAGGCAACCACAAGGTACTTTCAAAAGCAGTTAAATAAAGATTTGACAGTCTATTCAAAACAAACCACACTTTTAAGAAAAGTCTTCTTTCCTTCTTACAAAGGCCCAGCACGACTGCCTTTCCCTGATGCTTAGGAGGAAAGCAATTGCCAGGGCCCAGATTAAAACAAAACAGGAGCTGTCAGAAACGAGGTAGCTTTCTGAAAAGTTGGGGGGATTCCAGCGTGATTAGATCCGCAGACAAGGAAATTGGGGGGGAAAAAAAGAAAACTCAATCACATCCTCTGAGGGCACCCACGATCCCCCACCACTTTCTGTACATCCTTGCATATTTCGCCTAGCTGCAATAATGGGTTTATTCTAGTGATATTTTTTTCCCCACTTGGTATTTGAGTCTTTTTTTTTTTTTTTTAATGCTTCAAGAGTGTTGCCTGATTTGATTTAAAAAAATGGAAGCTAGAGAGGCAGGGCTGCGAAAGGGCTCAAAGTTGAACAGAACAGTGGTTTCCAAGAAGCAGGAGACTCAGGCTGCCGAGATGCTCACATCTTTCTGCGCCGGGTTCGCCTCTAAGCGGCCGGTCGGCTCTGCTCGCATTTTTGGAGCGCGCGTGCCCTCCGCGAGCCCCGCTCAGGCCCCGCGTCCGAGCTCCCTGAGCCGAGGTTTTTTTTGCGGAGCGTGCGGGAACCTGGGGCGGGGCGGGGGGCTG
>NW_011494677.1:3626385-3672960 GCF_000754665.1 Bison bison bison | reverse complement strand
GCCTCGGGGTCCCCAGGGCGCGGCGACTCGGAGCGCCCTGCCCTGCTGCTGTAGGGAGCGGCCGTGGAGCAGTCACTCGCTGAAGACCCCCGGGACCCACTCTCCTCGGACCCCCTGGCTCGTCGAGTCTTTCCCGGGGCGCGGAAGAAGACCTGTACTCCCAAGTGGGGCGAGCAGTATGGGGAGAGCGGCCGCCGCAGGAAGAGGCGACTGGAGGGGCGCGCCAGTGGCTCCCTTGGCTGGGGCTCTGCTTCTGGGCGGCGGGGCTGCGGCTGCCCGAGGTAAGCGCGGGGCCAGCGGGCGGCGGGGCCGGCGGGGGGAGGAGGGACGGGGGAGAGGCGACTGAGTCGGGACCCGCACCGATGGCCTTGGCTTCTCAAGTTGCGCCCTGCACCTCCCCGCGCGCGCGGAGCGCAAGGGGTGGCTCTCGGGTGGAGGACCTCCGAGGGGACCACTGTCTGTCTCCCACCCCAAGTTTGAGATCAGCTGCAATCCTACAGGTTGCTGGGACCGCTGGGCCCCTACCCTGCCTTGATTCTCTTCGTTCGCTCCCTTTTCCGAGCCCTCCCCAATTGCTGCAGACTGGAGTCCGCCGCTCTCTTCACTCCATTCTCGCTCTCTCGAGTCCACTCCACTTCCTTCCGAAGCGAGCCCGTTCTCGGGTGGGCGCCCGGAGGGGTGTCCGAGAGCTCCTGGGGAGAAGGGACCGGGTATTGGGAGACTCGGTAGGGTGGGCTTGAATGGAGATCGCGCCTTTTCCCTTTGGGGAGCAGCACTTAGGTTGAGGTCCGCGAAGCTCGACACGCCTTGGGCGACAGCAGCCCGAGGTCGTGGGCAGCACTGGGCTGTCTTTCGAGAAGGCCGCCGTGTACCCGGGAAAGCTGTGTGCGCGGCCCGCGAGTAACTGCGCCTGCAGTGCCCAGCCGGGTTCGCAGTTGGCCCGAGGCCGGTCACCCGGCGCCTGGTTTCCCTGCCGGGTGCCGGCTCCTGCCCGGGAGCTAGCCAGCGCGGGGCCCCTGAGCGGCAGGGAAGCCGCTGCTTCTTTCTACTTAGAGACGTAGACCCCATTTTTCCTGGCTCCTTTGGACTCCAGTAGGGGGAAATTTTGCAACTGGTTTCAGCTCCACCTTGAGCGAGGACGGGGAGCATCAACTTAAAACCCGCGGACTTGTTTGAAGGTGATCAGAGGCAGTGTTTCGCATAGCTTGAGGACTGTGCCTTTTACCTTTGAAATCACCAGGAAGCTTCTCCTTCCCGCTCTTCTTTACCTTTCTTTATTTCCTGGGTGTCATCCATTAGGCTTAGAATTTGTAAATTACATTCAGTGACTTACCTAACGCTGGTCTGGCGAGAGGTGAAACTGACCAGCCCACCTCATTTCCCTCGAACATACTGTGAGTAGCCGCGAGACAGAAAAGGGTGGAAAGGGTTGAGGATGATCATAAAAGAACCAGTATCATCTCATTTTTATAAAAGCTAACGGTGTGTTAAAAGCAGTCTTGCTGCCTGGAATGAAAAATTAAAAAAAAAAAAAGGTGGATAGAGGTTTTTCCCCTTTTATGATCCTGTTCAGTGACTATTTGCATTTCATTTCCTGAAAAGTTTTTTTTCCCGCTCCTTTTAATGGAGTAGGCTTTTAAAAAAGCAGGAAAGGCTTAAAAATGAGCCAGTGATTGCACACACTGATGGTGGGGAGCATAGTTCTTTTCCTTGCTGGAAGAAGCACAAGCTTCAGCCATTTAATTTACTACGGAGAATGCCTCCTTGCAAAGTCAGCTCTGAGTTGTTTTTAATACACTGTTCTGGGGGAAAGCGGGCCTTTTCTGTCCTGAATGTTGATTTTAAATGTCTGAGTTTCCACTTGGCTATTCTATGCTGAGTACCTAAGAGTGACTGATGCCACATACTGACCTTTGGAATTTGGTTGATGGGTCTGTCTTGAATCTAGCTTGAAACAAGAGGTGCGGACCTGCCAAAAAGCCTCTTGGATGGAGTTTTGCTGGCTGTGAAACTAAGGCTAGCACCTCTTGTCGGCAAGCTGTTCTTCGGAGGACTCCTGGAAAACATACTGTACACTCTGCAGGCTTATTTACAACAAATGTCTTGCGCAGATCATAGTGATGTTCAAGACACATGGAGTGGAGCTGTACGTCTGACTAATATTTCCCTTGTAATATTTTACTTGCTGGGGCAGCAAGCCCATTACCTTTAGCACCTGTCAGAGATTCCCCAAGAAATGAGCAGTAAACAGGCTGCAAGTCTGCGAAGCCACACACACCTGCCTTGGGACAGGTGGGCACAATTAAGAGTTTTTCAGAACAAAGGGTGGGTTTCAATGTTACTTCAGTTCTCCTAGCCCAGGAAGGTGCCCTTTCATTGAAAGCAAGATGAGGTTCCCCTGGGGATGTGTTTACTAAGTGGTGTCTCTGGGGTTGGCCTCTTGTCGTTCTTACTTACCCAAGTAAATAGTTTTTTATGTTGTTCTTTTCACATTGTTTTGAACCAAGCTTCTCTGTCTTCCCTAAACAACAGGATAGACAGAACTATGCTGTTGACTTTGACTATACAATACTATTGAACAATTCAGTAGCCATGTCTTTACAATTAGCTATCATTTATTTGTTTCCAAGATAATTGTACCATACTCCTTTCCCTCTCCTTTTCTTTCACTCCATATTTAAAGTAAAACCGTCTGAAAATTGGGAATGAGATTTCAGATGATTGGCTTTGAATGTCCTCAAAGAGGAAACTACTTGGGGCAACAGACTGCCTGAAGATACTACGTTCTGGTTCTCTTCTTTGTAAACTAGACTGACTTCAGATTTATGTTCCTGATGGATAGCATACTGTAAGGAAGGCACTTGGGTACCATGATTACCGTATATTTTAACACTTTCCAACTTAAAAGAAAGTAGTTTAAAAGTTATTCATGACCTGCCAAGTGCTAATTGAATCCCCATCATGTTGTCACACTGATTTGTTTTTGTTCTTTGAAAAAAAGGAGCCCCGCTGTTGATCTGGTTGTAATTCCTCTGTTAGCTACTGTACTTATGAGATCCAAGTCTGAAGGCAGGGAGGAAGATGATCTCAGGTAGGCTGAGCTTTCACCCAGTTTCTTTAAAAAATTTTTCTGGACAATGCAATCTTCCTTACCGTAACCATAGTAATGCATTAAGGGCAAGAGAAATACATGTCTACTTTATGGGCACCGTAGGTCGTGTGGTTTGTGCATACTTAAATCCATTTACCTCCCTCATTCCTACAGTTTTAAATCTATATTCACTTTCTCCTTAACGAACATTATTACTGCCTCCCCTGCCCTACATTCTGCTGCTTTTTCCTCCAAAATCTTCCCCTCCACAGCGGGGCTATGAAAAAAGAGCCTTTTCTCCCAATTTCTCGATGGGTTTTTCTTTTTGTGACTCTTGGATTGTGCTCTTAGTTTGAGCAGTCCAGTGACACATTCTTTTCCTACCCAACAAAGGCTTCAGCTCAGGAACTGTCTTTAAGTATCTCAGTTGTTAAGAAATTTCATTGTTTTTACCTGTCCATATAATAGCAGCACCTGTCACCATTTTTTTTAAAAAATATTCTTACTAGGAAAAATAGTAATGTCAGCCTTCCATTCTTCTCACTCTTTGAGTGACCTGTCTGTGGTTTTTTAAGTGGTACCCTGCAGGCTGGGAAAACCTGTGGAACCCCAGGAATCCTCAGTGAGTTCCATCAAAACTCTCTAAGTGGGACTGGTAGGTCCATACCCTGCAGTCTCAGTCGTTGGGGAAACCCTTTCCTGTTGCCTCAATGACTCATAAACTTTTCACCATCCTCCTTCCACCCAAGAAGGACCCAGCTTAAAGTATTGCCGGCTTTCAAGGTTTCTCAAAAAATAGCCTGTTCAGGAGTTCATGAAATTTGATATCACTTCCTTGGGTCTGTCTTCTTTTTTAAATATGGAGGCTGGGGACCCAGACCATAGCAGTTATAGTCTAATCCCAAAGACAGGTGTACGAAGAAAGATTTATTCCATCACATCCTCTTAAGGAAGGTGATGGTGATGTTACAGGGTGTCTTCTTAACAGGCAGCCAGAACATGTGCCCCTTCTTGTTATGCCTTAGCCGTGAATTCTGATCGTCCCTTAGCCGTGAATTCTGATCGTCCCTTAGCCGTGAATTCTGATCGTCCCTTTCGTTGGGTGGTACCACTTGATCCACTGCGTTATTGTCTCGTCTTCTGTCCTCCTCATTCAGCTGCCTCCACGGACAAACAGCCTCAAATAACCAAAGGGAGCTTTCTTCTGTCATTCTTGGCCACAGGCTCTAGGTCACAGCACTTCCCTGTTCACCCGCTAGTGTGTTCAGTACCTGCCATTGGCAGGAGACCTAGCATTGCTGCTTTTTATATCATGCCTGTTCTTTAAGAGAAGGTGTTTTTGCAGCCTTGCTTGAATATTAAATAATACTAGTAGTGACTGTATTTATGGGCTTCCCTGGTGGCTCAGTGGTAGAGAATCCTCCTGCCAGTGCAGGAGATGTGGGTTTGATCCCTGGGTGGGGGATGATCCCCTGGAGGAGGAAATGGCAACCCCCTCCAGTGTTCTTGGTCTGGAGAATCCCATGGACAGAGGAGCCTGGTGGGCTACAGTCCATAGGGTCTCAAAGAGTTGGGCGCTAAGCAACAGAGCATGCACCCACACCTTGGTTAATTAAAGAGTTTTACATGTGTTAACTCATAGAATGCTTAAAATAAGTCTTTGAGGTGAGCGCTCTTAAGATTTTTCTGTTTAAGACAAGAGAACAACTTCACAGAGAGGTCAGGTTCCTTGCTCAAGGCCATGAAGTTTATTTTGTGGTGGTGCCTGGATTTGAACCCACGCAGTCCCGCTCCAGAGCCCACGGCAAAGAGGCTTTTCTAAGCTGTGCTGAAAGCAAAACGGCTCTGATATTTTGGTGACACGAGGGCTAAAATTATCTCTCTAACTATGAGATTTGCAGAAGAATTTAGAGGAGCTTAAATAAATCTATAAATGTATTCAGCTACATCTCAGAGATTTATGTTGTATGGAAACAGCCACCCTCTCACCATTCAGCTTAATATACTTTGGGATCAGATTCACACTTAAAATTCCGAGCACCAGCTTCTAATGTGATAGCTTGTACCCCCCACCTCCAATTTTGAATTTCAGCACAAAATATTGCTCTGATTGAATACGCCATCCATGGAATGGCAGATCCCAAGAGACTATTTGTTGCCTGTCTTGTATTTTTAGCCTTGTTTGCCGGGGAAATGTGAAGCATGAGATTCAAGACTAGATTGTTAACACCAGAGGTTGCTGTTTCTGCTGTTTTGGGTACTCCTGCTGCTGCTTCTGCGAGGCAGATGGCTCGATTCATTTATAGAAGAGAGAGATTCGTTCTGTTTTGCATCTCCACTTTGAGAAGAACTTTTAATTGTTTGGTACCACATTGCGTTGTCTGCTCTTACTGTGTGCGTACACATGCTGTGCGTAGATAACGGGCAGAAATTAGGCGGATGTTCCCGTATTCAGTTTGGACCGCGTTGGAAATCCACCGACTCTCATGCTTCTGGAGGATTTCTTTGAAAAGTGGATTTGTGCACAGGACGGTGGGGACCGCGTATGTTGTTCTCCACACCCCTGCCCTCTCTGGACTTCCCTGGACTAAGAAATTAGGGGCAGAAATATTAGGGTTGTGTTGATGGGGCTAAAGTAGAAACCAGAACGTGGAGTCCGCTTGTTGGCTTACGTCAGACCATGACAGATGTAAACTGTTCCCTGATGTTTCAGGTTGTCAAATGTTTCTTAATACGGTTTCCAAGAGGACAGGAGTTCAGGGAGGCCTCTATTTCTCCTATATGATCAGTTTCTTCTGACAGTTTCCTTCCTAATTAAGGAAGCCGGAAGCCAAAAGCTGTCTTCCAAGTGAGGTCAGTTACAGCCTCACTTAAAGCAAGTATTGACTTTCTGCCCCCAGATTTCTGGTTCATAAAGTGCTAAAGTCAGCCTCACTTAAAGCAAGTATTGACTTTCTGCCCCCAGATTTCTGGTTCATAAAGTGCTAAAGAGCCTCTCTCCCCAGAATGAGAGACCTTGACACTCTATCTGCTTCTGCTGGAACCTGGCTTATAAGGATGGGAGGAAGCATATGGGTAATTTCACTGCAACCCCATGGAATTTGACTCAGGATGGGTTTTACAAGATGTGTTTTTTCACTTCCACTGAATGGTGTAACTTCTCAATCAGGTAAGTCCAAGGGAAAATGACACTGCAGACATCCCCTGAAGGTAAGTGATTTGGCGGGCAGTCATAGGAAGCAGGAGATACTAGAGGTTAAAGCAAAGAAATCCTGATGACTTCAAGGGCCCAACCAACATTCGGATGACTAGGCTTAATGTCATTCATAGATTTTACTATAAAAGCAAGTGTATTTACTAAATATCGGATGAGAAGATTTGCCTCTATAAGAAATTTGTGGCACATTCTGTGGAGTTGTTTTCATGAGATTGGTGGTTCCTGCCTTGTCACAGTACTTATTTAGTAGTTACCGTCTTTATTTGAATTTAATTTAATAAAATATCCTGGAAGAGGAAGGGAAACCAAATGATCGCGGGTTATGAAAGCTAAGCTGGTAATATTTGAAACACACAAATCAGGGCTTTTCAAATGTTAATGTACATTTGAATCACTGCACATCTTGTTAAAATGCACATTCGGATTCCATAAATCTGGGGGGGGGGCTGAGTTTCCATTTTCTGACAAACTTCCAGATGACACTGTCTGACCACACTTTGAGTAGCAGGTCATGGATGGTAGTAATTCAAGATTAAGAAAAAAAATTTTTTTTTTAATCTTCAGTATTGCTTTTCACTTGGAAGACAGTATGAAGTAGAGTCCTATGTAAGAGTATTGTAAAAATGCCAATAGAAGAATAGGCAAAGACAAATGTGAGTTTTAACACAGAGAAATGTAGAACCACTTATAAAGCATTCAGGGAGAGCCCCATTCTGATGGAATATCGTGTCTTGCTTCCAGCATTTGGAATGATGGGTGTAATATTTTCAAAGGCTTGGGTTTTGTTTTGAAGTAATGGAGGACATGTCTGTGCCTAGTTCATTAAGAAACTGAGTCCCCCAGAAGTTGAATAACCCAAAGTCAGAGTTTTGTTGAATTAAGGACCTTTTCTACCTCCTTTCATCTTATCGTATCTCTCGACTTGCGCTGTACTTAAAAAGGTCCTGAGTTCAGGATATTCAAAGTGAGGCTGTACTGAAGGGAGAAGTTGAACAGAAACAGTTGGTTAAAAAAGCAGAGGAATGTTCACATGGGGCACATTTGCTCCCCAAGCAGCTGGATCCTGACATGATGTGAGAGTAGGTTTTGGGTCCTCCTTTGCTGTGTCTGCACTTCCCTGGTGGCTCAGACGGTAAAGCGTCTGTCTACAATGTGGGAGACCTGGGTTCGATCCCGGTTGGGAAGATCCCCTGGAGAAGGAAATGGCAATCCACTCCAGTACTATTGCCTGGAAAATCCCATGGATAGAGGAGCCTGGTAGGCTACAGCCTATGGGGTCGCAAAGAGTCGGACATGACTGAGTGACTTCACTTTCACTTGCTATGTCTACTTGGCAATGGCCGTCTCGCTTAATGTTACTTAACCCTGCACTGGCAGGGCTGGTCCCATAACACATGCTAAACAATATTTTTTACTTTAACCTTATTATGTTAAGGTATCAGATCAGATCAGTCGCTCAGTCGTGTCCGACTCTTTGCGACCCCATGAATCGCAGCACGCCAGGCCTCCCTGTCCATCACCAACTCCCGGAGTTCACTCAAACTCACATCCATCGAGTCAGTGATGCCATCCAGCCATCTCATCCTCTGTTATCCCCTTCTCCTCCTGTCCCCAATCCCTCCCAGCATCAGAGTCTTTTCCAATGAGTCAACCCTTCGCATGAGGTGGCCAAAGTACTGGAGTTTCAGCTTTAGCATCATTCCTTCCAAAGAAATCCCAGGGCTGATCTCCTTCAGAATGGACCTGTTGGATCTCCTTGCAGTCCAAGGGACTCTCAAGAGTCTAATCCAACACCACAGTTCAAAAGCATCAACCATTTCTAAAATTTACTCAATATTGTGATAAAATATTCAGGAAAATTTAGTTGCCATAATAAATTAAATAACTGTAAGAGGGTTTTATATACGCCACCCCCCCCCCCAGCCCAACAACAGATTGTAAAGCCGACATTCCTGGATGCATGCGTGCATGCTAAGTTGTTTCAGTCGTGTCTGACTCTTTGCAACCCCATGGACTGTAGCCCTCCAGGCTTCTCTGTCCATGGGATTCTCCAGGCAAGGATACTGGAGTGGGTTGCCGTGCCCTCCTCCAGGGGATCTTCGCAATCCAAGGATCAAACCTGCAGCTCCTACATTGCAGGCAGATTCTTTGCTGCTGAACCACCAGGGAAGCCCACATTCCTGGATACGTTATTCTAAAAAGACGATTAAGTGTAAGATGTGACACTATCATGGAGTGCTGTTTTGAATAATTCATTTGCATGTAATTTGACATTTTTAGGTCCATTCACAGTTGGGATAGTTTTGTATTTTTACATCCACCCTGATATGGAGCAGATGATGAAATTAAGGTTTAGAGACTTTTTTTCCCACCCAAGGCTGGACAGAGAGTCATAAATAGCACTAGGACCAGACGCCGAGTCTCCAAATGGTTTCTGGGACTTTCTGACTACCTTGTCAGTCTGTTCTATTTATTTTGGTACCAAATAAGTTGATTGCACTTAAGTTGGATCTTACAACATTCTGCTCGTACTACTTTTGAGACAGGACTGGGAATCCACGAACAGGTGTGATAGAAGGAGAAATAAATGAGTAAAAAATTTCAATGATAGCTGTTGACTTCTTGGTTTATGTGGAGGTATGTTTCTCATGGTTATGAACATAAGTGGTCCCATCTGGGAAAGGGAACAAGTACAAAAGTGTCAGGAGTGACAGAGGCAAGTAAAATTGTGAATATATGAAAAATATATGAAAAAGTACGTATATGTGCTTCCCTGGTAGCTCAGCTGGTAAGGAATCTGCCTGCAATGCAGGAGACCCCAGTTCAATTCCTGGGTGGGGAAGATCCCCTGGAGAAGGGATAGGCTACCCACTGTTGTATTCTTGGGCTTCCCTGGTGGCTCAGATGGGAAAAGAATATGCCTGCAATGCAGGAGACCTGGATTTGATCCCTGAGTTGGGAAGATCCCCTGGAGGAGGGCATGGCAAGGCACTCCAGTATTCTTGCCTGGAGAATCCCCATGGACCGAGGAGCCTGGCGGGCTACAGTCCATGGGGTTGCAAAGAGTTGGACACGACTGAGTGATTAAGCACACACACACACACACTGTAGTATGGCCTCAGTGGTATGTAAACTATCCTGGGGAGTTTGCTAACTAAATTTCTTAAAGGGATTAAAATTTAGTTCATTAAAGTAACATCACAGTTTGTTCTTCTGCAGTTTTATTTTAAAGATTTCATTATAGGCACAAAGCACTCTTTAGAAATACAGTCCTGGCTTCTTAATCTGAATCTTTTTCTAAATATATCGTGTTTATTAGTATTTGGTTGGCCAAAAGGTATGTTCGTAGTTTTCAAACGAACCTTTGGGCCAACCCAGTAATCTTGTGCTTTTTTCTCTCTGTATACAGTTTAGAGATAAGATTAAATTCTTTTGATTTGTGCTGCTGCTGCTAAGTCGCTTCAGTTGTGTCCGACTCTGTGCGACCCCATAGACAGAAGCCCACCAGGCTCCCCGTCCCTGGGATGCTCCAGGCAAGAACACTGGAGTCGGTTGCCATTTCCTTTTCCAATGCATGAAAGTTGAAAGTGAAAGTGAAGTCGCTCAGTTGTGTCCAACTCTTCGAGACCCCATGAACTGCAGCCTACCAGGCTCCTCTGTCCGTGGAATTTTCCAGGCAAGAGTACTGGAGTGGGGTGCCATTGCCTTCTTTTGATTTGTACCTGGAAGTTATCTGAGAGAAGGGGATGACAGAGGATGAGATGGTTGGATGGTATCACTGACTCAATGGACATGCGTTTGAGTAATCTCTGGGAGTTGGTGATGGACAGGGAAGCCTGGCGTACTGCAATCCATGGGGTCCAAAGAGTCAGACACAACTGAGTGACTGAGCTGAACTGAACTGTGTATTTGGACTTGCAATAATAATTTTCATCAATGTGTCTTTAAGAATTATCTCCTCTATTTTTGAAAAAGAAATAGGAAAAAAATACAGACCACAAAATGAAATTCTTTGCTGGAGAAATATATATGTTGTAAGCCTTTTGAAAGGAGCTGGGAAAATTGTAACTGTCCTTCATCCGAATAGTCAACCCTTGTATCTCCCTCAGCCTACAGACCTGCAGCTGCAGTGATTGCCAGAAGCTTGCATCAGGAAACTTCCCAAGTTATCTCCCTTCAAAAAAAAAAAAAAAAAAAAAGGCAATCAGGAGGTTCACAGGTTTTGTCAGTGTTAGGTGTGTGGGTGGGATGTAAGTGTTTGGGGGGTTTGCTTTAAAGGAAGAATGGTTTTAAAAATATTTGTCATTTTTTTTCACCTTGGAGCAAAGAGTACATAAAAATAAAACGCCACCCACCCATCCCAAATACAAAAATGAAAACTGAAACCCATTGGCTATTATCGCAAGTTTAGCAGACAGCTTGAAATGCGCATCAATCTTGGAGAGCAATGTGGAAAGACAGCCCTCCCCTATCATATCCTGCAGCAGACAACACCATCACTTGTGCAGTCAATTATTAATAATTGTCAAGGGGATAAGTGCCTTAATGTGCAGATATCTGTATGTATGTATTATATATTAGTAGAATGTCATATATCATCATCATTGCAAACTTACATCATTAAAGTTCTATGCTATTAATTTAAATGCCATTAATAACACTTAAACTTGAATGGAGACACAGTTTTGACTTGATCGTCAGGTTCTTAATTTGAGTGCCCCATTTCTTGCTTTCTCCCTGATCTTTCCCATCCAACCCCCAACCCTCAGTCTCCTCTTGCTCCTTGTCTCCTCGCCAAGTCAAAACTGCCTTCCTGGGACTTCCCTGGCAGTCCAGTAGTTAGGACTCAGTGCTTCCACTGCGGAGGGCACGGGTTCGATCCCTGGTCAGGGAACTAAGATCCCACATACCATGTGGCGTGCCCCCCCCCAAAAAAAAAGTAGCTTTAAAAATAATAACAGGAAAAAAAACAAAAACAAAACCCTGCCTTACTATTTGAGCAGTGTGGTGGGCTGCAAATTAAAGGCTGCATGTCCTGCAAAGGTCACTTTTTTCCTCTGGTTCTTTTATTTCTAAAATAAGAGATAGCTTTATCATCAGACTTCCTTCCTGCTCTAATATTATTGTATGATGCTACCTGGTTGTTTTAAGTACCATTTCTTCACAGTATTTTTGGCATATCAGGTGGCATTTCATGGTATTTTAAATGTGTCAAAACCTTCAGTAACAAGTACTCCGAAAGAATTTTTAGGACAAGTTAGTAGGACTTCAGGAATGTTGTTGGTAAGCCTTGGCTCAAGTGTTTTCAAGAATCATCAGTAAAAGAAGTGTGATTTTTACATATGAATTTCTCTTAAATCAGTGGTTGTAAACTGTTGCACGCATGTGCAACTCCAGCAGCAGAAGTAGGGTGAGTGTGGAGAAGGGCTGAATGGGTTAGAGTCCATCCAAGTAGGGTGAGTGTGGAAAAGGGCCGAGTGCATTAGAATCCATCCACGGCAGCCTGTTGTTGCCCAGCTGGGCGCATGGACCCACAATTGCTAGGGTGACTTCTTATTTTTTAGCAGAAACCATCTATATGCTATTTCATGGTACGTTTCTAGATTTGAACCTTTCTCAAGTTATTTTAGTAAAACGCCTTTAATTCAAACAAAAGTCACAAGATACAGCACTCAACCTTCCAGTTTGTCTCAAGACAAGGACTTTTGCCGCCTTTTGTTAGATTTAAAGGGTCAGGGAATCAGCTGGTCCTCATTTTCAGCGATGGTCTTTGAGCTCTGCTAATAAAGCTTTTTATAGCTTTGTGGAGGACTGTTGTCTATTGTCTTCCTTTCCTCTCTTGTTTTCTTGCAGTTTGATGACCATCTTTTAATGTCTGGGTTGCTTTTTCTTTGTGTGTGTCTGTGTATCCATTGTCGTTTTTAGGTTTGCTAACCCCATGAGGTTTTGATACAGCAGTCTATATATTGGGTTGGCCAAAACGTTTGTTCAGGTTTTCCCATATCCGAACGTTTTGGCCAACCCAGTTTGTACAGAATTGGTCTTTTTCCTGTCTAGAGAAATTCTGTTAGCATTTGAGGAACATTGTCTAAAAGCAAAAGATCGAAAGCATGTGAGTGGCCTTTTATTTAACACATGATAAACACTAATTTGATCAGTAAGTTTCTGTGTGCCACTGCATCCCATTTGTAAAGAAGAATCATAAAATTGTATTGCTGAAAATTTATGGGACCCTAACATGTCTAGTGAGTGAGTGTTAGTTGCTCGATCGTGTCTGACTGTTTGTGACCCCATGAACTGTAGCCTGCCAGGCTCCTCTGTCTGGAATTCTCCAGGCAAGAATACTGGAGTGGGTTGCCATTTCCTTCTCCAGGGGATCTTCCCTACCCAGGAACTGAACCTGGCTCTCCTGCATTTCGGACGGATTCTTTACCATCTGAGCCACCAGGGAAATCCCAAAATGTCTATACTGAAGCTCAGATCTCTGCATAAGCAACTGAGGTCTAAAGAAGCAGCATAGATTGCTTGCCTTGTAGGAGATCATTTCTATGAATGTTTGCCTATGAACCCAGATCTTCATTTTCTCAGGGTTCTTGCCTCTTCTCCTTTTTGGATCCATAATAACAATCACAATCAGTAGAGGCACCAAGGAATTCAAAAGAATGATACCCTGAGACTAAAGCCTATTGATTATTTCACCGTGCTGTTAAAGGATGTTTCCCTTTTGTTTAAAATATTTGTTTTTCTAAATACCTTTGAAATAGGATAGATTTTTCATCTTTGGTACTGTTCTGAATCATAGAACGATGAGGCTGTGATTTAAGGGGCTCACGGTTTATCATAGCAGAGCTAATGACCTATATTACATTTTCTGTATCTACATCATAGATTGGTTTTGTGTTTTTATGAAATTTAGGGTGAGTCAAGCTTTTGTTCAAATTACTTACCCTCTGCATCTTTGGTAAAAAATTTTGTTCAATCAGTATGAATTCACTAGAAGACCCTAAATGTGTTCTAAATGTGGTTATTAAAAATTCTGTACATAGGGTGAAGATAGTCACTTCTCTTCAGCTCAGACTATGTGATGTTACTGCCATGAGTTAGAAGAGAAAACCTTATGCTTTATCCTAGGAAATAACTTTAGTATTAATATTTGCCACACAACTCCTAATTCTTATCTGGATAAGGAAATTGCTTCCACTTTCCATGTTTCCCTATTTAAATCTGGATATTCACGTGTGGTGAGAAGGTAACACTTTCCAGTTGGAATGGTGAGCTAGGTCCATTGTGATGCTGCTGTTGCTGCTGCTGCTAAGTCGCTTCAGTTGTGTCCGACTCTGTGCGACCCCACAGACGGCAGCCCACCAGGCTCCCTCGTGGTGTTAATTCAGATGGATTCAGAGGTTGGGTGCTTAGAGGACCACTAGATGGAGCAGATTCTAAATGTGCACAAGTAATAGACTTCCTGGGTAGGAAAGTTCCCCTGGAAAAGGCTACCCACTCCAGTATCCTTGGGCTTCCCTGGTGGCTCAGACAGTAAAGAATCCACCTGCAATGTGGGAGACCTGGGTTTGATCCCTGGGTCGGGAGGATCCCCTGGAGGAGGACATGGCCACCCACTCCATTGTTTTTACCTGGAGAATCCCCATGGACAGAGGTGGGCTACAGTCCATGGGGCTGAAAAGAGTCGGACACAACTGAGCGATTTAACACAGCACAGTTGACTTGTACTTCTTAGAAGAAAGCTTTTTGAGGCTGGCAGCAAGTTGCCAGTGATACCCTCAAAAGGTCATTTGGATCCAAAGAGAGTGACTGGATGTAATTTTGAAAACCTCAATTGCTTCCCCTTCTTGCCATCTCTGGTCGTTTATTTTTGGCCACACCTTGTGGCATGTGGAATTTTAATTCCCTGACCAGGGATTGAATCCTCACCCCCTACAGTGGAATCTGAGTGCTAATCTCTGGACCACGGCCAGGGAAGTCCCATTGATCTTTATCTTAGAGTGAATTTTGCATCTCTGATGGCCACGATAACTTTCAAAAAACAATCCCTGTAGTTGAGCTGGAGCTTATAAACTCCAGTGACTCTAATGATTATTCATGTTGAAGCCACCTTGTTGGGAAAGTGTTAGACGTGGAGGGTGTGGAAAACTTCCGATTCTTGGAGATTAGGTGTCAAAATATTCAGGGTTTTTGTTATTTTTAGCAGTTATCAGTGAAGGTTCTTGCTGCTGGAAATAATGATTAGGTTTTAAAGCTGCAAATTCCCAGCCATCACCCAAAGGACCCCCTGCCTGTCCACCCCTTTTTTTTTCCCCAAACTGGTAGAAACGCTGACCTCTGTAATATTGTCACCCAGGTTAAGTGAAAAGATGACAGAGAAGTGCTTTGAATGTGTGTGCCTACTAGTTTTAAAGTTTGAAATTGATATTTAATATTTTAGCAGTTTCATTGAAACATAGTAGATGGAAAAATGAGCACCAAATGTTGAATGTCACCTCTGTTTAGAGAGATTCGTATGTGTGTAATTTAAATTTTGAAGAGAAAATTTAATCCTCATGTTCTCAATCAGCTGATGCCAGGACCTCCATCTCAGAAAAACTTACTCAGCATCTCGGGGGAGAGGATCCACTGATACCGTTTTTAAGTTCCTCAGGTGAGTCTCAGTTTGAGAACCAAAGATTGAGAGCCACTGGTTTAGTGGGTACATTGATTTTGAGCAAATATAGAAACTGATCCTGTTTTTGTCTTTTGTTTCATTTGAGATTTAGAGAAGATATTTGACAATCCTGGTCATAGCAAAGTGTAAAGGATTAAGGTGGCCACCCAGGTTTCTTCTCCCCATTGAATTAAGCCTTAGGTTTTCATGTTGGATCACAAATAACTTGGATGACTGGCATTGGATAATGGTACTCAGCATTTCAGTCTTTAGGAACTTGCCTCTTCCGGCTAGGATGGAGGAACTGAGGTATTGATCAAAAGGATGTGATTAAATAAGAGACATGATATAATAAAGGAACAGAGTTTTAAGAACTCAGGGTTGGAGGTTGCACCATATGTTTCCCTCCCGACAAGAGCTCAAGGGCCCACAGATGGAGAGTCCTACTAGGGCTCATCTGACGTCTCCTAGGTCCAGGATATAAGTGATAAGTGATCACAGTTGTAAGTGGGTTTCTATCTTTGTGCTCATCGTGGTATTGAATGAAGGCAGCACAGTCCCTGTTACAGTGTTGGGCACTGTTGCTGTTGACGGAATTGGGTGGGAACAGCTGGTACCTCTTTGCCAATTTAGGAGCTATGACATAGCGATTCTTTCTAAAGCAAGTGTTTCTTAAAGTTCTATTCTGCTCATGGCTGCCAATGGTTCCTTCTTTGTCTGTGAAATCAAATAATTTCATGACCAGTTGTTGCACATGAGTTTAGTTCAAAGAATCAAAATGGGTATCTGTGCACTTCACCACCATATTGATAGAACGTTATCAACCCTTAACTCATCTCTGTGTTTCTCCTTTATTCTCATCCCGCTGGTTCTCCTTCAGAAATAATATTACTTGAATTTTGTGCCTATCATTTCCTGGTCTTTAAAACTACTTTAAACAAATATGTAGGTACTCCTAAACAGAGTTGACTTTTGCCTCTTTTTGACGTATATTTATAGTCTTCAGCAATTGTTTTTTTCACCCAGTATTAGTTTTCAGCTATGTTATGTTGAATCGCTTCCCTCCCTTAAAGTATTTGGTGCTGTGACTGAACCATAATTGACTTATTTATTGTACTCTCAGGGATATTTGGCTTGTTTTCAGGTTTTTTTTCTATTATGAAAAGTGCTACTAGGAACATTCATGTACATGTCTAATGGTACCCAGTTTTCAAGTGTTTCTCATCTGAGAGTAAATTAGTAAGACCCAGAGCATGAGTATGTTAGAATTTCCAGATAAGCCAAAGCATTTTTCAAAGATGAGTTCTCATCACTTCACATCAGCCAACAGTTAATATTTCCAGGCCTAGAGATTTCTGCTAATTTAGTGGGTATAATATGATTATCTCTGAATGGACTTAATTTCCATATCCCTGATTACTAATGAAGTTAAACATTGTTTCATTTATTTCATTGCCGTTTATATTTCTTCTATAAACACCTACTCAAGTCTTTTGCTCATTTTTTCTATTTGTCTTAATGAATTATAGGAGTTTTAAATGCACGTGTGTGTGTGTGTTTGCGTGTACTAAGTCACTTCAGTTTTGTCCAACTCTTTGTGACTCTATGGACTGTAGCCCGCCAGGCTTCTCTGTCCGTGGGGATTCTCCAGGCCAGAAGACTGGAGTGGGTTGCCATGCTCTCCTCCAGAGGATCTTCCTGACCCAAGGATCGAACCCACATTCTCCCGCACTGGCAGGTGAGTTCTTTACCACTAGCGCCACCTGGGAAGCCCGTGTGTGTGTGTGTGTGTGTGTGTGTGTGTATTTTAATAAGCTTTAATGTTATATGTGGTTGGAATGTCTTCCAGTTTTTTTTTTTTTTTAACTTAATGGTATTTTCTGATGACTTGACTTTTTAATGTTATCTTCTTATGAACTCAGGTTTTAATTTTATGCTAATCAGTGTTGTCAGTCATTTTATGTTCTTCTGTGTATGTTTAGGAAATCCTTCCTGAATCTCATGAAGTATATTCTTCTAATAGTCTAAAATTTTATATTTTGGTCTTTCATATTTATGCCTTAGTCCATCCAGAATAGATTTTTTTTCCTGTGTAGAGTTTGAGTTAGGGATTTAATTTCATTCTTTCATGTGAATAACCAGTTGTCACAGAACCATTGATTGAAGGGGGTCTCCCTCCTTTTTCTAATGATCTGTAGTGCCATCTTTGTAATGTATGAAAGTTTCATAGACGCTTGGGGAGTTTTTCAGTCTGGGGTTAAGTGTTCTTCCAACGAACCTTTCTGGTTTCATTTCCCACTGCCCTTTCATGTCCCCCCTACTCATCCAGACTCCATGCTGTGCTTCAACATTGTCTCATGATTTCCTTAGTCTTGTGCATCTTCTCCTTTTCTTATGTCTCACATCCTGCCTCATGCTGTTGTTTTTAGGTATATTTATTTCTCTTTTGCGTCACATTGCATATCAGTTTTTGAAAGCAGGCTTTGTTTTGTTCATCTTTGATACTTGTGAGCAGAAGCGGATGTCTTTTACTGAATAGCTATTTGATAAATTGTTGACCTAAAGTGTATCTTAGAAATTATCCAGGCAGTCTCATTTTATTTGCCCACCTACGGTCATGGGATTTGCAGTGTTTAAATGCAGTGCCTAAGGTCATAGAGTCAAGGGTCCCATCTTTTTCCCTTGAGCTTATTCTAGAACACCTTTCATTATCAGTTCTGTTAGCAAAGAACTAAAGTATCAGACACTGTCCAGAAATAGGAACTAATCCTGAAAATCCTGGAAAACCAACACACGTGGTAGGTCCATGATTCCTTGGCTTGTTGAGTCAGTTTTGGACAGTGATGTTCACACCACATCCAAATATTGAGCATTTCCCAAACATGTTGTACTGGCTCCCATCTCTGGGCTCTTGTTCATATTCCTTGTTCAACAGAACTGTTTTTATAGACCACTGTCCACGAGTCTTCTGTACTCCTAGAGATTAATTTCTTGTTGAATGCTCTATTTCCGTACTTTGGCATCACTTCCGTTCCTCCACCAGATAGTATTTTAATTTATTAAAAAAATTTTTTTTTATTGATTTTTGTCTCCTTAGAGGTGAAAGGCAATTTACTATTCTACCATGTCTTCTCAGAACCTAACCCAGGGCTGTGTCGGCTCTAAGTTAGGGTTTTTTATATATAATTTTTTTTTAAGTTTGTTTATTTTTGGCTGAGCTGGGTCTTCGTTGCCGTGTGGGCTTTTCTCTAGTTACAGCAAGCAGGCATTACTCTCTAGGTGCGGTCTGCAGTATTCGCATTATGGTAGCTTCTCTTGTGGAGCAAAGGCTCTAGGGAGCACGGGATTCCATAGTTGCAGCTCCGGGGCTCCAGCACAGGCTTAATCGTTGTGGCCCTCGGACTTAGTTTGTCCTTGGCATGTGGGATCTTCCCGGATCAGGCATTGAACCCTGAGGCTCCTGCATTGGCAGGTGGATTCTTTACCACTGAGCCACCATGGAAGCCTTTAAGTTAGGTCTTTAAGATGCTCTATATGCAAAAACCAACAAGCCAAAAACAAACAAAAAACCCACAAAACCTTCAAGTAAGCTTATAAATATGTCCTGTCATTCCACCTTGCGATGTGTAATTTGGGTGAAATCAAATTTTATTTAATTCACCTATTTAATGCTGGGAACTTCTGAGCAGGAGAACATGCAGAAATGGAGTCAGGGGGCTAGCAGGGGCTGACACAGAATGTCTAAGGGCTTCTCCACTCTTTTAGTCACATGTGGGCTACATGGTTAGAGTAACACAGCTATTGAGCCTGGAGAGCTTTATTTGTGCCTATTCCAAGTAGCTTTTTTGGGTGAAAAACATTTTTTTTCTGACTTAGAAGGATGTTCTGTGCTCATTGTAAGAAATTTGAAAATATGGGAAGGTACTAACGAGGACAGAAATCCCCAACAGAGCATTCAAAAATAGCCATCTTACGGGAGTTCTTATGATGCCTCTGGTTGTTGGCAGATCTCTACCAGTCCCTCCTGCTCTTCATCTTTTGGAAGGAGAACCAGTTACGTGATTATTAAACCAGATACGTCAGTTCAGCTCTCCTTGTCTTCTCAGAAAGCTGACATTGTGGTGGCAGACTTAGTGCCTCCTTGCTGAATCTTGTGTGCTCTGGGTAATGTGCAATGATCACGTTGTTATTTTTTCCACAACTGACCACAGCTGGTGTGCATACCCTTTGTTGTGCCCAAGATCATGAGTAGCAACTTCTTTAGAAGTGTTACACAGTAGGGCTTTGTGTTAACAGAACCAAGATATACACTAATTTTTTATCTCTTCAGTATGAGAAAGGCAAAGTGATCGAAGTACTCCTTTGACATTCAGAACAGAATTTTAAAATTTTTTTTTAAACTCTTCAAGACAGCTTTGAAGGATGGTTTTCTTATTCCCAGTATGTTACCATATACTGGTTTTATCTCGGCATCAGAATGAATCAAACTTTGGCCAGTATGGACAAATAGGGATACATTTATTAGAATATTTATTGTTCTTGTGTGGTTGGGGACTATCTCAGTTGTGGTAAAGTCTTATCTCTAGGTAGCCAAGAGCAGTGATCACATTACATGTGCTCAAATTATATTCTGTGTTGTTTTATTCCTTGGAGTTGAATAGGAATTTTCTAGGCAAAGTTAATTAAGATTAGAGCAATTAGTCATTGCCAGGTCTCCTTCCCACCTTCTTATGCTAATTTATTAATAAAATGCATGTGAAGTAATTAAGATGTAGAAAATGAAAATCAGAAGACCATATATTTTGGCATAGCATGACTCAACATATTCTCACTTCATCCGTCTCTCCATCACCACCCTCCCTCATAGCCAAAGTACTTACCTCCAGAGTGAAAACATCAACAGTTCCTCACCTGTAGAAGTGTTTTCCTCTCTGTGTGTGTATACGTAATGACATCAGAGTTCTGTAGCTGTAGTGGTTTTGTAGTGAGTTGGATGTCTGTTTCCTCATTTGATACCTGCTGACAGGGGCAGTTTGTTTTCTGAATCTTTGAATACTTGTTTGGCCTATTTTAGTAATTCAAGGAATACATGAAGAGTAGAATGGATGGATCATTAGCACCACAATGAGTATTTGTGTGTTAGTTGAGCTCTGACTTGATAATTATATGTTAATGTGAATGTTTCTATATGTCACCATCACACTAGAGGCTTAACATATATGTGCTTTAATTCCTACAACAACCTGTGAAGGTAGGCATTATTATCTGCTTTACAAATAAGCAAATTAAAAGTCAAGTATACTTATATAAGTCCAGACTACTGATAAGTATGACCGTAGGGACTTGTCACAGGTCAGCTTTGTTCCAACACACGCATTCTTTCCTGCTATCATATCAGGATGCCTTCTAATTTTGACGTGTGTGTGTGTGTGTATATACATATGTCTATACACACAATGAAATGAAAAGAGTGAAATAATGCCATTTGTTGCAACATGGATATACCCAGAGATTATCATACTAAGTGAAGTCAGAGAGAAAGAGAAATATTGGGTGATATCACTTATACATGGAATCTATAAAATAATACAAATGAATCTGTATACAAAACAGAAACACTAACAGAATACAAATTTATGTTTACCGAAGGAGAAAGGCAGAGGGGAGGGATACATTAGGTGTATGAAATTAACAGACACAAACTACTATACATAAAATAGAGAAGCAGCAGGGCTTTGTTGTATAGCATAGGAAATTGTGTTCAATATCTTAATAACCTATAATGAAAAATAATCTGAAAACAGTAACTGGATATATTTTGCTGTACGCCTGAAACTGACACGATATTGTAGAAGTACTATGTGAGCAGTATGAGGAATACAATTTGTATCCTCCAAACTAGGTTTTTGTCATTTTAATACATGAAAGTAAATTTAAATTTTAAAAAATGCCCTCTACCTTTGTAATGAAGATTCTCATGAGTGTCCAGGCTTCTTTGGATATAATACTCCTTTGAGAGCCAACTATGGTTGGGTTTCCAAAGTAGCTTTCCCGAATCACTGTGCTGTCCATATGAAACTAACACAGTATTGTACATCAGTTGTACTTCAATAAATAACAATGACAAAGAGCTTTCCCAGCCCCTTCTTAGTCCCCAGGTATGGTAGAGGTTCCCTAAGAAAATGTGTGTTGAAATTCAGCTTCTTGATTCTGTCTTTGGCTCCTGTCTCAGCTGTGAGCAGTTTATCAATTACAATTTTTCCTAATGTGTAAGTGTCCTTGAATGTCAGTCTTGTTTTCCCCTTTGACAGTTTAAGCAGTGAGCATGGACATGCCAGTGTCTGGCTCTCTGGGCCTGGCTGGATGACAAGCCAATTTTGCTGATCTTATACTGGGGGAAACTGGACCCAATCTCCATGGCATCTTCAGGACCTGTCTGTGCTTCATGTACATCCAAAAGAAGATTGCAACAGTAAGCCCCCTGCCATGGATATGGTATTATGTATGGCTGACCTTGCTTTGGGCAAAGAATATGCGTGCATTGATGTACAAACTAATAATAGTTGGCAATAGTAATTATAGGCCAAATGATTACCTCAGGTAAAATTAGCAACCTGCATTTTAACAGGGCTTTCATCACCTGAAATTCACTAATAGAATTAACCCCATTGGTGGGTACCAGGAATTCACATGTATTTAACACATCCATGCAGTGTGCTATCCAGATTATGGGACCTTTTAATTTTAGTCCTCAAAGGGAAGAAGCTGAGATTAAAGAGAAGGAAATAAAATTGGAAGGTATTAGCTAGATTTTCCTGGGTCATTACAGGTTCTAAGTGACACATCTGAATATTAAAATAAAAATCTCTTCCAAAAAACATTTATTGAGTATATTTAAGGTTCCCTGGTGGCTCAGACAGTAAAGAATCTCCCTGCAATGCAGGAGACCTGGGTTCGATCCAAGGGTTGGGAAGATCCCCTGGAGAAGGAAATGGCAACCCACTCCAGTATTCTTGCTTAGAGAATCCTGTGGACAGAGGAACCTGGCCAACTACAGTCCATGGGGTTGCAAAGAGTCAGACACGACTGAGTGACTGACATACAAAGTGTATAGATATTGTTTTTGAAAGCGGCAACGAAGAATATACTTATAAAGCACAGTCTCTCTCTACAATCAGACTGAGTTAGAATTTAGTTTTTAGCACTCATCAGCTGTGTGACCATAGGAAAATTAATTAACCTTTCTGTATGCTGTCTCCTCATCTGTAAAATGGAGATAAGTAATAGTATCTGCTGCTTAGGGATATTGTGAGGATTAATTAAATTCACTTATGCAAAGTACTTACAATTCTCATATGTAATATTTTATCTATCTTCATCACTGTTACTTCCATATTGAATCACTGTGCAAGAAACTGGGATCTAGAAATAAAAGCTACTGTACCTGCCGTTGAGGATCTTCCAGCCGAGTGAGGGAGATGCTGGGATCCACTCTACAAGGCATTGTGGGAAATTCAGGGAGGGAGTAGAACTTGGAACATGGGCTTACTCCGAGGAAGAGTTAACCAGGCCAGCTGAGTGATGAATTTTGAGAAGGAAGGTTTGGGAGATAGAGGACATTCAAGGCAGCACAAATCAGGACAAGATCCCTCCCCTCTAAGAAATGACTTCCTCTACTTACCCCCAGCTGGCCAGGCATTTGACAGAATAGAAAATATTATATTCCATGGAGAAATAAATATACAGATGTCCTTGGAAGAGGATTCCATTGACTCGTTCTGAGATGTTCAGTCCTGAAATCCCATCCTCTTTATAAAGTAGTTTCTAATAGTGAGGTAGTAAGGGCCGACGGAAGCTGCAGCCATCCTTTCAAGATGAGACTTCTGATGGGAAGGAGAAGGCTCACACCGAGGACCAGCCCCCAGGGAAGGGAGAGCCTGTATTTAGTGGTGCTGGCTGGTGATCAGAACAGGAGAGGTCGGGAGTGGACCTTAGTTTTACACGCGTGACAGTATGGTCCAGGGTGGAAATTAACGCAGGCTAGACGCTCATCCTCATTGTAGCCTGGAAAAGACTTGATTCCATGAGAAACAGACCCCACAGACGTTTGAGAGTGGCCGATACCTCGTTTTGTTTTCTAGCCCCGGACTCCAGGGGGCTATATATATATCACTCTAGATGCTGTAACTACTCCCCATCACATGGCTGGTTCATTTTTACCTTTTCCAAGTGAACACTTTAGGCAGACTGATTTACTTTTTTTTCCTCCTCTCTGAAATAGAGAAGTGCTCTTTAGCACTTTTACCCTTTGAAAATATAAAATCACTCAAGGGCTTTCATATTTTCAAAGGGCAGAAGCAACTTTAGCGAGAGAGAAGAGTGCAAAAAGCCCACTGATCTTTTTTTTTAAGTGCTATAATGAAAACATGTCTAAGACATATCCTCCAGGCCTCTGTGTGGACGCTGGTAAAAGGGGTGGCCGAGGTAAAGAGAGGGAGAAGGCAGAGATGGATGCAGATCTGCAGAGTGAGGTGGCTTTCTCTGTGGCTGGGATTTTATTCTTTTCCTTTTTAACTTACTGGGGAAGAAATAATCCTTACCATTTTCCCCAAAGCACATGCTAAGATCCGCCTAAGTGGTAGCCCTCCATATTTTTTGGCCTTCGTTGGATCTTAGTTCCCAGCCAGGGATCAAGCCCACACCCTGGAAGTGAAAATGTGGAGTCCCAACCACTGGGCTGCCAAGGAAGTCTTCAGCCCTCCATATTTTATTTTTTAAATATTTTTTCATATGGACCATTTTCAAGTCTTTATTGAATTTGTTACAGCATTGTTTCTGGTTTGGTTTTTTTTTTTTTTTGGCCCTGAGGCATGTGGGATCATAGCTCCCAGACCAGGGATCGAACCCACGCCCCCTACAAAATCCTAACCGTACCACCACCATGGAAGTCCTTGCCTTCCATATTTTAATCGAGAAAATGATGGCTTCCTTCTTTGACATGGATTTGCCAAATCTCAGACCCCTGAGGATGAAATCATAACCATTAGGAACTTCACCATGTTATTCCTGAGTGAGTTTGCCTTCAGTGTGACAGCTATAGTTATGTCTCCTCAAAGATGCAGAGAGAGCAGTTGACCTGTCAGGTTACGAAACAAATAACAGAGCTACCAGCCAGGCCCATTATCTTAGCGCTGCACCACACCTGCGCACGGCAGACACCTCCGGAGTGGTCCATCATTCAAAAGGGCCGTATTTTACCCAATGAGGTGCTTACTACGAACTGCTATAGAAATGATCTACTAACTCCAGCTTCGTTGGCAGTCCTGGATGAGGGCATTCTGTGTCTCTTTACCTCCTCCCCAAATCACAGCAGAGTATTATCTGCAGGCAGGATTTTACTTATGTTAAGTGTTAAATGTAAACATCAACAATGTCATGAGGCATTCCTGGCAGGTATGATTCTTCAATGCTGTGTGCCAGAAATGGGGTCCTCTGGTGGGGACCCCAGGGGTTACAGCGTTAACTAGCAGGCCCTAGAATTGTCACGGACTTTGTTCTAAGAAGACATCCAGGACACTGCTGGCTCTTTCCAGGTGGAGTTGGGTTGGATCTGTGCATGCGTGCTAAGTTGCTTCAGTCATGTCCAGCTCTTTGCGACCCTATGGGCTGTAGCCTGCCAGGCTCCTCAGACCATGGGATTCTCCAGGCAAGAATACTGGAGTGGGTTGCCATTCCCTTCTCCATGATTGGAGTTTACTGGAGTTTAAAGCCAATGAAGGGTACATTTACCATTTCGGTGACTCAAGGGTATTGTGATGACTTTTTCTTTTTATTAACGCAGCCTGCACTGCTGAGTTTTGGAGACAGGGGGGAATCTTCTGAGTAGTAGAGTCCCACTCTTCCCTGGCTTTACAGCAGGAAAGTGATTTAATTGTGAAACCATGTGAGGGTTTATGATGTTACCTTAGAGAGACTTGCCCATCCAAGGGCAACTTAAAATTCATGCACAGTAGCCACTGTAAAAGAATACCTAAGACTCATAAATAAAACAAACCTACCTTAATTTATGGCCAGGACCTTCTCTACCCATTGAGCTATTCAGAACTCTGCACAATTGATGTTTCTTTCCTCCAGTTATTTCAGTAAAAAAATGAACTCTATTTTATGCCATACAAGCATACTAATAAACCAGTGTTTTGCTGCTTATAAAGGCAAACTGTCACCTGTTAAAATATGTAACTGTCATAGAAAGATAAAAAAGGATCATTTAATAATGATGAACAATGTGCATGTGGCATAAATAGAATCCAAAAGGTAAACAGCAGTTTGTTATGCCAGAGCCAGCCAGAGCTATTCCTCAGTGTGGAGGGCTCTCCACTGATCTGTGAGCTCTTCCTTTTAAGGGAAATATAACCTGGCTTAACAGTGATGCCTGTGTGTGTATTTAATGGAAGCTCATTGCTGGTGCAAAATCTGGACTGTTGCTCTCATGAGGGAGGGAAAAGTGGCTCTCAGGCATATTTCCTTAACTGATGAGGAAAATCTTAAGTGTTACATTGTTTTCTCGAGCTTGATAATAGGGAATATTTAGAAGTTTCATTGTTCTAGTAGGTTTGGAAAGGAGGTTGTTTTTAATTAAGCTATTCAGCTGCTTCTCAGTGTTTGAAGCCAAATATATCCTAGCAAGAGGATATCTGATGTGACTAAATAGAGCCAGTGTTAGCAAAAATAGATGTGGGTTTATTGTAGCTGCCTGGGTTTCTTGATCTCTTTTTATCGACCCATACAAATAATCCGTCCAAGATACAGCATTGAAAACTCCAGATTTCCTTTATGATGTCAGGGCATGGTTGTAGCCAGTAGACAGTATTAAAGTTGCATCCTTGTACACTGAATTTTAAGAGGCACTGAAGGGTTCTTTGGTTTTGGTGCAATGAACAAGAGATTGTAATGAAACTTTTTAAAATTAATACATTCTTCAGTTGTAGTCTGTTCCACTTCAGTGAACTAAAAACCAGAAGGGTAACCACAAGAAGAGTTTCTTCTCTTCTGGAGTCATTTCTTCTCCCTGTTTCCAGTTAGCATGTATTTATATTGACTAAAGTCTTGGGAGTGACAATATGGTTGGATCAATAAATATTGAATGTTTTAAAGATTTGTGTAAATATTTGCCCAACAGACAGCCCTGCCTTCTTAAATATTTGGCCTTTTATATTAGGTTCAACGTGCAGTGATTTAAAAGCTTATTCAACTATTGAACAGAACCATACCAGTTTTAAAAAGTCTTTCCAAGCCTAGTTAAGTGGGAAAGCATTGTATTCAGTGAATAATAGATTTTCACAAATCAGAGCAGATAAGACTGCATTGAAAGGATTAAGAAGGGCTTCATTGGAAAGCAAGGGTGAAGGTTTCTGGGATAGGAACGACCATTGCCTTGTGTCCCAGCTCCATACCCAGTGTCCCCATCATAACAAGATTTCTTGTTCTGGAAATGTCCCTTCTCAGCAAAATTCTTAACTGAGTTGTTTGCCAAAGTGACTTATAGACTTATAGCAAAACAATCAATTCATGAATTCAAGTTGGAATCCTGAATATTAGGTCCCAGGGCAAAATTTGGCTACCTTCTCATACCCCCTAGTCAAGTGAATCTTTTTCAGTATCAGCAATCTGTTTCTTCATCCCTTGTTTTTATGATTCTTACCAAATTGACAGCAGTTCTTTTTGCCTTTATGATAAAGTATAGACTCTTTAATGCTGTAGTTTGGCCTCAGTCTACTCTTCTTTAATAGAGAATTTTTTAAGCCAATTCTCTTTTTTTGGCCACACTGCTGGCATGTGGGACCGTAATTCCCTGACCAGGGATTGAACTCAGGCCCTCTGGTGCCCTGCAGTGAAAGCGTGGAGTCTTAACCACTGGACCACCAGGGACGTCCCTCAACTTAGTTTTCTAACTTCATGCCTCACCACTGTCCATTGTCTACCTTACTCATCACAAAAATGTACCATGAGCTTTTTACAGCTCTGTACCTTTGCGTATGACTATTTACCAAGACATCCATCTGCCTGACTTCTCTATCAGGCTGTTGAACTCCTACTTAGTCTTCAAAGCCCATTTCAAAGATGACCACCACTGGCAATTCTTCTAAGGATTCCACTGGGCAGGACAAATCACTTCCCTGAAGCCAGTACTTCAGATAGGGCATTGCCATGAATGGCAATTCATAGATAGCTTATTTCTGTAAGTTTGTTGACATGTCAAGATACCTAATAAATTGGTATTCTTCTTTGTTATGAATAGTGGACTTTTTCATTCAACCTGGTGGTGATGGAACTCCCTGTCTGTGGTTTTGTATCCGAACAGGATGGGTATATTTAGGCTTTAAAAGAGCATGTGAGTGTTAAGCCTTGATTGCCGGATAGTTGGATGTGAGAATACAAACCGAATACATCCTTAGCCTGTTAGCCAACCTTGGGGCTGTCACCTAATTCTCTAGCCTGTAACTGTCTTATTTGGCAAATAGGAATAAATAATAATATTCTTTCCTTCTGAACTGGATGCAAATTCTGAAGTGACAAAAAATTGACAGAAATTTACCTGAAAATGATGTTCACATGTGTGGTTTTTTTTGGCTCTAATTAATACCAGTATTCATTTTAATACATTTCCTGGAAAAAAGCCGTGTTTTATTTTTTTGTGGTGAAGCTTATGTGGGTTGTCCTTTATTTGGTCCAGGAACAAACATAATCAAACCAGGTCTTGTGATCTCGAAGATCTGGTGACATTTTGGAGAGTAAAAACATGGGCTCATTTATATTCAGCCACAGAATATACAGACCAGATTTACAGCATGACCTGTAGCTTATCAATTCATTGATCTATTTGCTCAGCACTGCAGATGGTATAAGTGCAAATGAACAGAGTGATAAAATTCCTCCACAAGCCTTTGAAGTGGAGCTTGCAGTATAATCTCTTGGGCTACAGAATATCTTTTTGGGTGAAATGTTGCCAATATAGAGAAAAACAAAGAGAATACTATATAGTGATTATCCCTATGGCTGTACCAAGCTTCATTAAATATCTACTTTGAATCTAGAAATTAATCTTAAAAATTAAGCTTTTTAAATATATAAACCACAAATTGATTCTTTTGCCCACTCAGCCTATAGGCAGGGCCATCCTGAGATGGAGGAGATAGCATGGAAAAGGTGGGATGACACAGTCCAAAGGGCTTGCCATGGTGCTAAGTAATGTTCTGGTTTTCACTCACCTGCATGAAATGGGAAGATAGCTTATAAATATTCCTGTGAACAAATATAAATAGTCCTAATAAGACAAGCACAGATGAAACTAGAAGAAAATGGCAGAGCTGTACTTCCCCAGATCTGAGCACAGATTCCCTGTCACCCGGGTTGGGAGGGAAAACAATAACAGTCAAACCAGGTTTGACAGAAAGTCAAATCATTTTATAGTGATGTTATTTTGACTACAGTTAATAATAATTCCACCCCTTTGTGGTAAGACTGCTACCTAATCATCAGTTCAGTTCAGTTGCTCAGACATGTCCAACTCTTTGCAACCCCATGGACTCAGCACACCAGGCTTCCCTGTCCATCACCAACTCCCAGAGCTGGCTCACATTCATGTCCATCGAGTCAGTGATGCCATCCAACCATCTCATCCTCTGTTGTCTCCTCGTCTTGCCTTCAATCTTTCCCAGCAGCAGGGTCTTTTCAAATGAGTCAGTTCTTCACATCAGGTGACCAAAGTATTGGAGCTTCAGCATCAGTCCTTCCAATGAATATTCAGGACTGATTTCCTTTAGGATTGACTGGTTGGATCTCCTTGCAGTCCAAGGGACTCTCAAGAGTCTTCTCCAACACCACAGTTCAAAAGCATCAATTTTTTGGCATGCATTGGAGAAGAAAATGGCAACCCACCCCAGTGTTCCAGGTACGGGGGAGTCTGGTGGGCTGCCGTCTATGGGGTCACACAGAGTCGGACACGACTGAAGCGACTTAGCAGCAGCAGCAGCAGCAGCAGCTGTCTTTATAGTGCAACACTCACATGCATACATGACTCCTGGAAAAACCATAGCTTTGACTAGATGGACCTTCGTAGTATGAAGCTAGTGTGATACCTAATCATATCATACAGTATATTCAGGTATGGAGGTATAATAACTAGTAAGGCATTTTGTGTTACATCTTTTTTTAAAAAAATGTATTGGATTATAGTTGATTTACAATGTTTGTTCCAGGTGTACAGCAAAGTGAATCAGTTATGCATATACATACATCCACTCTTTTTCAGATTCTTTTCCCATATAGGCTCATTACAGAGTAGTGAGTGGAGTTCCCTGTGCTATACAGCCTGTTATTAGTGATCTATTTTATATGTAGTAGTATTTATGTCAATCCCAGTCTCCCAATTTATCCCTCCACCCTTTCACCTTGGTAACCATGTTTGTTTCTATATCTGTAATTTTATTTCTATTTTGCATGTGAATTAATTTGTACCATTTTTTTTAGATTTCACATATAAGTGCTATCATATAATATTTGTCTTTGACTTCACTGAGTATGACAATCTCTAGGCTCATTCATATTCCATTATTTTTTTTTTAAAGATTCTGTATTCTTTAGAGAAGGATTGACCTGCATTTTCTGAAAAAGGGCTAGATATTAAAAATTTTAGGCTTTGCCATAGGGTTCAGGCCACAGATTCACTACCGCAACTACTTTGTTAATGAAAGCAACCAAAGACACCCCATTAATGAGATAAAATTAATATGTAGTGGCTGTGTTCCAATAAAAATTTATTTGTAATAGCAGGTAGCAGGCAGGATTTGACCTGTAGAATATACTTCACTAACCTCTGTTAGAGATACATTATAGAAAGGCTTCTGGAAATATGATGTTTGGGACTAGCATCAAAATACTCTGGAAGTGTAGGGAAAGTTTATACAGATATAAATGAAGAACGTTGGACCATGTGATAATTATTGAAGCTGGGTGATACATGAGGGTTAAAGATGTATTTCTGACTATATATATTTAATAAACCTCCAGAACATTAGGAAAGACCTCATTTTTTTTTCCCTCAGGATGTTTAAAAGTCAAGCTTTCCTCCAGTAACTTAAAAAATTTTGCTGTTTTGGATGATAAACGCTCAGAAGCTTATTTCAGGTTTCTTGAGACCAGAAGATAGTCTGCCATATACCATTGGATGAAAAGTTTATTTCTTTTCCCTTGGTACAAATGGCCAAAATAATGTGCTCCAAAGATTACAACATTCAATTGAAATGCATTCCTTTGTTGGCAAGTACTGTTGTAAAACAGATCATAAATACACTGAAGACTTGAAGGAACAAGTATTAAAAGACACTAGACCACATGGGAAGCTGGCCAAAGAGTTAGATAAAAGTACAGAAATTTCAACATCTTAGAGCTAATATTTGTTGGATCATACTCCAGTAGTGAGATATAGAAAGACCTATGTCAATTCCTCTTATTGTATAATGAACTTCGCCGAATTTAGTGACTTAAGACCACTGCCGTTTTATTATGCTCTTGGATTCTGTGGGTCGGGAATTCAGTAGGGTTAATAGGGTGGCTTGTCCTCCACTGAAAGATGTCTGGGGCTTTGGCAGGGAAGGCTTGAATGCCTGGAAATGAGGGGACTGGTTAGGACTGGAATCATTTGCTACTTGGTGTGTATGTAGCCTCTGAGTAGTTGAGCTTCCCACAGCATGGCAGCTAGATTTTTTTTTTTTTTGACTCACTATAAATTTTTATTTTTATTTACTTATTTATTTTTGTCCATAGCACGTGGCATGTGGGATCTTAGTTCCCTGACCAGGGATCGAACCTGCACACCCTGCTTTGGAAGCATGGAGTTTTAACCACTGGCCTGCCAGGGAAGTAGCTAGATGCTGAAAGGTAGCATCCCACGTGGGGCATCTGGAGAGTGAATGTTCCAAGGTAACAGACAGAAGACAGGCTCTCATGACCTAATCTCAGAAATCACTTCTGTCAGTGTGGATGGAAGCCATCAGAAGCCCACCTAAATTAAAAAACAGGAGCATAGACCCACATCTAAATGGGAAGTGTCGAGGTATTAGGGGCCATGTATTAATATAAAACTGGTTTCCCAGGTGGTGCTAGTGGTAAAGAACCAGCCTGAGACTTGGGTTTGATTCTTAGGTCTGGAAGATCCCTTGGAGGGGAGGGCACAGCAACCCACTCCAGTATTCTTGCCCGGAGAATCCCATGGACAGAGGAGCCTGGAGGGCTACAGTCAATGAGGTCGCAAAGTCGGACATGATTGAAGGGATTGAGGACGCACACAAAACTTTATGAATTTGCTGATTTTGGTTCTGGCTATATTGAGTTCCTTTTTGCCTTTTTCTTATGAACAACCTTAATAGCAACAACAACAACAATAATATAATAGATTGTTGTACTTAATTAGTTATTATGATCCATTGATAGACTGTGTAATAATTGTCCTTAGAGGAGTGGTTGGTGTGATTTAGTATATTCTTCAAATTAAAAGTAAAACCTTGTGTCCTGTCAGATCTTAAATTACAAGATCTAAGACAGAGCTGCACTGTTCATTTATATTTTTATGAACCTCTTAGCTTTGTACCAGTCTCCAGCAGACACCTGCTTCATGGCCATTTAAAACAGTGGCTCATAACATACAGTAAATTTATAGGCAATCATTTCTTGCAGTTGCCAACTTATGGTACTGTACTTGTGACTGCAATAAAAAAAAAAATCACTATTTCTTTCTTTAATTTTTAACATCGAAATGTGCCCCTGAGGTGCATTATGGAGATACTACTGTGTCACTGAGGATGGCCTTCTGCCATTTCTCATCAGTAGTACACATCTGTTTGGGTGAGCTTTGTTTGTAAAATACACAAATGTCGTAATAAACACCAGTGATCTCGTTTAAATTTTATATTGTAGTATAGTCGATTTACAGTGTGGTGTTAGTTTCAGGTATACAGCAAAGTGATTCATTTATACACATACATATTCTTTTTCAGATTCTTTTCCCATATTGGTTATTACAGAGTACTGAGCAGAGTTCCCTGTGCTCTACAGTAGCTTCTTACCAATTAACTATTTTATATATAGTAGAGACACCGCTGGTATTTTAAGAGATTCATGAATTCTGAATTGTACATATAGGAGAGTCACTGATCCTAAAGAGAGTGCGAGAGCTGGGTTTCAGATTCTCTCATTTAAATACATGTATTGGGTGCCTCTAATTTTCTAGGTGCTTCTCTAGGCTTTGAGATAGATAGACAGGTTTCTCCCGCCATGGGATTTCCTTTTGCCTGAATATGCTTAAAATGAGTTACAACTCTAAGGATAGCTTTTTGCAAGCTTTCGTGTCTTCCTCTTTGACTTAGATAAAGATGAAAGCTCTTTTCAGTTGCATTGTTCAGTGTGGCCATGGCTAGGTATAGTATATGGTCAGTCTACCCACCACTGAATTAAAAGTCCAGAACTCACAGCAGTGGTGGAGAGGAGTTATGGCTCTGCTGTTCTTGGAATTGCTGGATTTTCAACAAAGAAGTGATGTTGAATTGCTGAGTATTTGTACAGCCCCAAACAAAACTTAAAATGATGTTTTTTAAAAAATAAGTGTTGCTTAAAACATAATTTCAGTTGTCCTGCTGAGGAATGTGATCTTTGCTTCCACTTAAAACATTTTTCCTTTTAAGTGTCCCTCATAGACTGGATTCCCTGGGATGCAGGTACCAAGAATACTATGGGGGTGAGTCGGGGGAGTGGGATTGGAGGAGGGTGAAATTGAAGGACACTGTAGCTGCGACAGAGGTTGCAGAGATTCCATGGGCTCAGAGTGGAATGGGCCATTAGAATTGTCCCAAATAGAAACCAGTGCCTATGACTTTAAATACACCCCCATGGCCATCTTCTGCCCCTAACAGTCCCCAGATCTGGCCTGCCCGTGGGGATAGTGGGGCTTACTTTGAATGAGGAAGACTCTTGAGTGAGAAATTAACCCAGGGCTGGTCTCCAACATCTGCACCTAAGTGCCCATAGTTCCCCAGTGTATTCACAGGGACTCTGCTTGAACTACCAGGTTGACATACTTCCCAGTTTCCCTACTGTTTTGCTTTTTTTCCTTTCAAATCCAGATTTTCAGAAATCGGTATGAGAAAAAGCAAGTACCATAGAAAAATCAATGTAAAGCAGAAAAGGAGAGTGGTGGTGTCCACTTAACCAGGGCTTGAAATTAGAGTGCCCAATGGCTGCTAAGTGGTTAGGACTTGAATACTTACCAAGTTGTAAACAGTAGGTTGGCTGTCTCCTTAAGACTGTCATGAAGGACTCTCAGAAGTTAGCAAGTTTGAGGAGCTCTGGCCTTAGAACAGTTGTTGGGAAAGAAGGGCTCATCTGAAAGCTGTCAGCCACCAATGCTTCCAGTTGGAAGAAAAGGTATTTTGTCCTGAAGTTGGAATCTGAATGCAACCCCTAGTGTTCATTACAGGGAATCATTATTGAGTAACCTCCTTGCCAGATACAAATCTTAAAAGTCAGACATAGCATCAAACCAAACACTACTTCTTCAATTAATCTATAGGAGACATTTAAAGCAATCATGAAAGTGTGGAGATGCATGTGTTCTAAGATTCTCTGGTTGCCGTTCATCATGTGAACATGTACCTAACAGTCAGGAAATATGTAAGCATTTCAAGATGGGATCAGGAGGTGTGATTTTAGTGCCCGAGTTCCTGGCTGCAACTTTGTGCTTTGGATCTTTATGTTGGATCTTGTTAGGTGAAAACACTTACAGCCAGGCCTCTTTTGTTCTTAAGGAATCCAACTTCCTTCAATGGGAGGGAGTTGAATTCTGAATTTTGCTGTGAAACATAGTGTTAAAGAGTTTCCTCTATATTGGAAAGTTTCCCAAAATATTGATTTAAGAAATATTTTTCCCCAGGGAAGTTAGAGGAAAAAAAATAGCAAGAACTCAGCAAAAACAGACTCAATTTTGAGGTTTTAGTTTTACAACATTGCCCCTTCAGGTGTGTGTGTATGCGCTCAGTCACTTAGTCATCTCTGACTCTTCACAACCTATGGATTGTAGCCCGTCAGGCTCCTCTATCCATGGAATTCTCCAGGCAAGAATACTGGAGTGCGTTGCCATGCCCTTCTCCAGGGGATCTTCCCAACCCGGGATCGAGCCCCTTGTCTCCTGCATTGGCAGGCAAATTCTTTAGCAGTGAGCCACCTGAGAGCCCTCCTCCAGGTGGATATATTTGAAAATCTCCTATGTGACAGTTATTATTGGTTTATGTAAATCCAGTTGTTTTTCCATTGTAGCCTGGATCAGAAAACTCTTACCAAGTGACTGCAGAGCCTGAAAAGTCTGTTAATGCAAATTTACCATCTTCCACATAAATTTTGTTTATAACTCTGGGGAAAATACACGCCTTAACAACCCAAAGCATTTCATTTCTTCGTAGGTCTGCTAGTATAATTTTTATGCCTACTATGGACTTTTAATCAATTTGTAATTTGGTTTTTTTTTTTGCTTACTGATGGAGTATGTGTTTGTCTAATTCAGTTGATTGAGCATAATTGTGGTTTGAATGGTGCTCATGTTTACCACTGAGAACCCCAAATCTTATCTCTTAAAGTTAAAAAGACCTTGCTCATTACCAGCTGGCATTTAAAGAGTAAAATCTTTTCTTAGTCATCGTAATATATAGGTTTCCTCTGATGGGGGTGTGAATTTGTTTTTTTTTTTTTTAATTTTTGGCTGTTCTGGATCTTCATTGCTGTGTGGAGTTCTTTTTTCTCTAGTTGTGGTGGGCAGGCTTCTGATTGCAATGGCTTCTCTTGTGAACCACGGGTTTCTGGACACACAGACTCAGTAGTTGTGGCTCCCAGACTCAGGAGCACATGCTCAATAGTTGTGGTTCACCAGACTTAGTTGCTCCCTGGCGTGTGAGATCTTCTTGGATCAGGGATCGAACCGGTGTCTCCTGCATTGGCAGGGGGATTCTTTACCACTGAGCCACCAGGGAAACCCCAAACATGAACCTTTTAAAAGAGACCTTGGGAAAATAAAATAAAGACACCGTAGTGCAGAAGGACTGCCAGAGTGAAAAGCTAAGAACAAACTGTTTCTTCAGATGATGTAGCGAATCTCTAGAGAAGGATTTTTCCTAAGAACCTGTTGCCTAACTCAAGCACAGCAGTGGTCATGTCCTAAGAAGCTAAACTGCGTCTCAAGGGTCAGGGAGAAAATGACTCACTAGCCAAACTGAATTTGTAACCTGTAACTTTTCCAGCTGGTATCGGCAGAGGTGCAGCACCTCTGGGTTCAGTGTGTGTGTGTGTGTGTGTGTGTGTGTGTGTGTGTGTGTGTACAGGCACACACACGTCCAGCTTCGATGACGGTGACTGGTGATTCATGACACGTCCTTTGATCAGCCTAGAAACTCCAAATCTCATTGCTTTGTGAGACACCCCATTTTGTCCTTTTGTGGCAGAGTTTGATATCGACTTTAATTCGTTATATGTCCAATAAAAGAGGTAGGTGGTTAGCAGCAGCTTCATCCCCTCAAAGTTTGTCTGTTTGTGTCTCAAATATTGAATATGTATGTAAACCATAGGTGAGAACAGCCAGAGGGAGTTTTAGTAGGCAAAACGCCTTAGTATTTTATGTTTATCAATTCTAAAAATCTCTTTGATTACAATGACATAGGAAGATAAATCTGCACATTTCTTCTGTCACTTTTATTTCTTATTTTGCCTTTCAAATTTTCACCAAGTTTCTGTTTATCTTCGTACTCTGCTTTCTGTTTTTGTTGCCAGGATTCTTCCCAAAGGCCTGGGGTAGAAGAAATCTAATATTTTGGATTAAAAGTTCATAACATATGTCACCATCTGTTATAAGTAAATTAGTGTATCCTAATTTCAGGCAAAGTGTGTTGGAGAAATAGTTTTATAAATTCAAATCAATATTATTGTGACAAAAAGTGTGGGAAATCATGTCTTTCATGCAGAAAAATGGGATCTGCATTTCTTGTCTCTGGGGCAATATAATTGAAAATTGGTATTCCTGTTCTTGGGGCTTCCTTGGTGGCTCAGGGGTCTCCAATGCAGGAGACCTGGGTTCGATCCCTAGGTCAGGAAGATCTCCTGGAGAAGGTAACAGCAACCCACTCCAGTATTCTTGCCTGGGGAATCCCAGAGACAGAGAAATCTGGTGGGCTACAGTCTATGAGGTCACAAGAGAGCGGATATGACTTAGCAACTAAACAACAGTCTTCTTTTTCGTGATGTATTTTTATTCATGTTTCAGCTCCATGAAATTATGCTCGTTTCATTCTGTTTTCATTATTTTTGGAGTCGAGGTGACCAATAGTGTGAGCTTTCAGGATCTAATCTCATCTTCAACATTTACTCTCTGTGTGACTTGGAGGAAATCAGTGTGCCACAGTTTCCTCATCTGTAAAATGGGTATCATGATTCTTCCTAGGGCTTTAGGTACTATATAATGTAACATTGATTTGCCTCTAACAGCTGCTTTGTTTGTGTGGCCTACCTTTCACACACCTTTATCTATCAACCAATCTATATTCTAAATCGTTTTCATGTGTAGTTTAAATTTTTTTCCCTAGTACTCAGACCTTGTGTAGACAAAATAGCATAGAATTTCTAAGGTTTTAGGGGCAGTCTGGCCAGAGAAATGGAATCTATGCAAAGTCTGATTGTTTCCTTGGAGGACGGGATAGAGGTATAATATTTCCTTTGTGGTTTAATGTTTGATCAGTTTTATTAGTGGTTTTATGGAAATCAGAAATACTGTAAAGTGTGTTTTTGGCAGTTTATATATGTTTCAGTGTATATCCGTCTAATTGTGCCTTTTCAATTTATATTTTTATTGGAATATAATTGCTTTATAATGTGTTGGTTTCTGCTGTACAGTGAAGTGAATCAGCTACATGTGTACACATACCCCCTCGCTTTCTGAACTCCCTCCTCCCCACTACCCAATCCCACCCCTCCAGGTCACCACAGAGCCCCAAGCCGGGCTCCCTGTGCTGTACAGCATCTTCCCACTAGCTGTCTGTTTTACACACGACGGTGCTTTGATGTCAAACCTAATTTCCCAGTTTATCCCACCCTCCCTTTCCCTCCTGTGTCGACACATTTGTTCTCTACATCTGCATTTTGATTCCATTTTTCAAGTCCTCTGGATAAGTTGTCAGAACAAGGGGTTATACTGATTGCTCCGTAACAACATGGTTATATTGGCCGTGAACTTGCTCTCTGAATGTCAAATATTGACATGTAACAGATCAAAGGTTAGATGTGTGAAAGGTTGCTTGGGTGGTGGTGGGGTTCAGAATTGCTTCTGGGCAGGCAGATTTTGAGTGAAAGTTGATTGATTAAATTAGCACACCTAATGAATAACCCATCAGAATGTTGGTCAGACTCCAGTGCATAGACAAGTGAGGTCAGGAAGCCCACATGAACCCTGGTAATACAAGTACTCTTCAAGCTAGGGTGAGATTTTGCCAGTGGATTCAAACATTTTTGAGCCATTACTGTAGCTGGGCATATTTTGAGATGGCTGTATCCAGCTACTTTAAGCAGATACCATTAAAATTTTGATTATCCATCTTTTCCCACTTGTTTGGATTTCATATTCACTAAGCAGTTTTTTTCTGAGTTATATAATTTCCCTTGTCATTCTGTATATAAGGAGGTGGAGGTGATTTTTGCTTGAAATAATGCTTGGGATAGTTGTATATCATTATTAATTAATACATAAGCATTGGAATAATTGGCCTGTCCACTGGCAGGAATAAATCTTTAGGATAGTATTTTAAAAATTGGTAAATAGATGGTGCATTTTCAGAGCTTTTTCTCAGTGATGAAGAGTTTTCAATTACTTTTTCCTTTAGTGATTCTTTTTTCTGTGTTTGCTCTGGTCTCTGTGTGGTATTCCTGTAATGCATGTTGACTATCCTGTACCTGTGTTCATGATCATTTGGCTTTTCCTTTTTGCTCTTCATCTCTTTACCCTTCCCCTTGAGTCTGGAGAGACTTTTCTTGAGGTTTTTCCACAGTTTGGACTGCTACTCCCTGCCTTTGTTGCTGTCTTAACTATGTAGGCTGGCCTTTCTGTTTTTTCCTTGTTCTTCACTGCCTCTTTTCATGATCCTCTCTTTTCAGAGATGCAGTGTCCTTTTGAGTTGTATTTAGAGAATACATTGAAAAGAAATACTTCCATTTATTATTATCACGGTGTTTCTTAGGAAGATAATCACTTTGTCGCTTCAGAATTTTGCTTATGTGCAAGCGGAAACGTCTGTGCTTTTCAAAGATTGGCATTGGACATGTATTCTTTCAGAGATGGTATTGAATACTTTGCAGCGTCTCAGTCTCTAATGAAAGTGCTCAGAGATGTAGCGGCAGAGGTGGGGACAACCCGAACCAAAGGAGGGACCCCAGGCAGCATGACCTGTTTGCCAGTTTCTCCATCTAGAGCAGTCTGTAGGAATTCGCTTGACTACTGCTTTCTTACTTGGCCTGGTCTAATTCTTCCAATCAGCAGCCAACCAGGACCATACAACATTCTTCATGCCCAGGGAAATCCAGGTTTAATCTGTCAGTGACTCCTGATCGCAGAGGGCCCTTCAGCTCCTTGTGGACTCCAGATACACTGGGGAAGTCCCGCGTGCCTCATACCACACCCACGCTCGTCACCAGCCCCGCTATTGTTACCTAATGGGTGTTGGCAGCACTAATTTTCTGGATCATTCCTGTGACCCTCCCGGGTAGATACTTCCTTTGCATTTAAGATATCTCCCTTGGGTGTACTTTCCTTAATTTATTTCCATCTGTATTATATCTATAAAGTCCTTGAAGTTTCTGGTGTGAAAACCATAAGCAGATTATTCTTTATTTAAAAAAAAATCCAACTAATGGTCATTTCAGTGCATGTCTAAACTAGGGAATGGAGTTTCATGGGTTCGAGGAAATGTCTGCCCACTCCAGTGTTCTAGCCTGGAGAATCCCTTGGACAGAGGAGCCTGATGGGCTACAGTTCATGGGGTTGTCAAAGAGTTGGACATGACTGAGCAACTGAGCATGCATGCATTCTTTATTTTTAAAAAACCCAGTTGATGGTCATTTCAGTGTGTGTCTGAATTAGAAAATGGAGTTTCATGGAATTTCTTTATATTACCTGGAGAAGTGTCTTTTCAAAACAATCCCCTAAATATTAAAAAATTTTTTGCTGTTTTTATTGCTATTACTTTTTATAGTTTTTATTTTATTGGGGTATGGTTGATTTACAATAATGTATTAGTTTCAGGTATATAGCATCACTCAATTATACATAGACATATGTTCTTTTTCAGATTCTTTACTCATATAGGTTATTACAGAATATATTACAAATGAACTTGTTTATAAAACAGAAACAGATCTGCAGATTTTGAAAACAAACTTACGGTTCCCCAAGAGGAAGTGGGGGGCTATAAATTAGGAGTTTGAGATTAACATGCATACAGTATTATATATCAAACAGATACCAACAAGGACCTTACTGTATAGCACAGGGGACTCTCCTACTCAATAAATGTTAAGTTTTGTACACTGTGATAGGGTCTAGTTATTAGCACCAGTAGTGAGTGATTATCTGCCCTAAGAAAGATACAGGATTTACAGCCTCGGAGAAATCCAATTTCTGCTTTATGCCGGGCTCCCTGCTATGAGCCCAGGAGACTGCAGAGCCTGCCAGAATCTCCTGTACCCTGCTGAGATGCTCTGAGGAGGACGGGGGCATCTCCTGCATTCTAATGATGCCCTCCTTTCAACGCCTGTGTGCTCAGTCATTTTGTAAATAGTGACTCCTGCTTACAGACGTACAGCATTCTTTCTGCAAGAGCAAGGTAAATAAACTCAAAAGGAATAGTTGGGACTTCACTCAGTTGTCCGCCCACCGGCAACTTGGGGTGTCCGTATTTACCTCGGAGAGAGGTGGTGCTGGGAAATGAGGGCTAGCTGTTTTGTGAGATTTAACGATGAACTTGTAAACTATTCAGAGAATGTAAACACAGTATAAATTTTATGTGGGTGGCAAATTGCTCCCAAGCCGAATGACCCTTTGCAATGAAGCGAACATTTGTCAGCATCGTATTTGTGTTATAGGTCGCACGGGTGATTAATGAACATGGTTCCCAAATGTAAAATATGGAGGAGTGAGTCCTCCGTGGCCCGTTAATAACCAGGGCTCCTGCCACAGTAAACCTCGAGGGATGATGGTGACTCTTCCTTCTCACCTTTATTCCAGCTACTTCCACACACACACACACGTATAAACGCTCTGATGTTGAACGCTGCTGAAATGACCTTGCTTTGCTTCCGAAAGACTCCGGGGGTAGAGTCAGACCCAGGCTGTGGGTGGATTGGGTTCTCCCATTGGCAAAAGATCCTCAGCTTCTGGTTAACTGCAGCAAACTGGAGTCAAGACCAACAGAAGGTTAGCACTATACACCCCACCTTGTAAATCAAGAAAAATTCAGGATTCTGGGTGCTGTTATAATGGAAACAGAGCATTATTTTTTCAGTCATGCAGGTAAAGACCCAAGCATACTGTACTCCTCTATCAGTGTCCCTGAGGGACTGTATCCAAGATCCCTGTGGATCCCAGTACCCATGGGTGCTAAAATGGTATTGTGGTGTCAGTCCTCCGCAGCCGCAGATTCTGTGTCTGCTGTTGGCTGAATACGTGCATGAGGAAGCTTTGAATCCAGAGGGATGAATGTATCAACGCTGTGTATGAAGGAATGCTACCTTCTCTGTTCAGAGGTTGAGCTACACTTTCCTCTGCTAGAGGAACTTTTTAGAGAAGACAGTAGTGAAGTCTTGATAGTCAATCATTTAGTGTTTAGTGAGGGTCTGTGTCCTGTGTTACGTGTTAGATCTGAAGTTGATCTTCCTGATGATACGTTTTTCCTGCATTTACTTTGATCTGTGAAATTGTGTCTGTCCCCACATGCGGGTGCCGGGGGTGACTGTTAACCTGAGGATGTAGGTGGCGTAACAAGGAATGCATCTGTCTCTCGTTGATGACTTTTTACCTGCTGTCAGCCATAACAGATACACTGCTCTCTGTCAGTACTTGAAATGTGCCTGTGCTTCTTATACAAATTGTATCTTTAGAAATCTGCATTTTCTAATTTAGCATGGACCCCTTTTGCTTTGGACTTTACCAAGTGGTAAAGAACCTGCCTGCTCATGCAGGTTAGACATAAGAAATGCGGGTTCGATCCCTGGGTTGGGAAGATCCCCTGAAGGAGGGTACAGCAACCCACTCCGATGTTCTTACCTGGAGAATTCCGTGGACTGAGGAGCCTGGCGGGCTCTGGTCCATGGGGTCATGGAGAGTCAGACACGACTGAAGCGACTGAGCATGTGCACACACTTCTTTTCCTTCCCCTTGCCATCTAGTTTTCTCTTTGCCCAGAAGGCTGCCTATAAGTGGACTTCTCTCCTCGATGCTTTCTTCCATCAGTTCATTCTGTCCTGGTTTGCCAGGTTGATCTTGATGAGGTTCTGATCCTGTCTCTCCCTTCTCAAATTCCCTGGTTCCCCATTGCCTAGCAAATGAAGTTCCCAGATGATATTTATTTAAAGCATACGTGTGCCTGCCTCCCCACTCGACACCGGATTCCTTTTACCTGTCACTGCAGGCACACCGCCTCCTCCCTCTGCTTCCCCGGCCAGAGCTCACTCTTTTCTTCACCAGCTCCCCGGGTCTTTACATGGCCTCAGATCTCTGCTCTGTGATCATGTGTCCATGTACCCTCCTCCCTGTGGGCAAACCCCTCTCTGTGCTGAAGCCATCGCTTTGCATCTTCCTCTGACTCTGCCCTGATGAGAACGTACCTCTTTCCTGACAGCGTGGCATTTCTGCCTTTTCCTCTTGGCTCTCAAAGCCCTGATTGAAGGAAGGAGCGATTTCTCCAGCACCACAGCTGCGTGGGGTACAGGAGGGCACCATTCATTGAAGATCCATCCCTCTGTCACTGAGTGGCCATGTTTCTTGCACTGAGTACTTACGGCTCTTTCCCTTTAATATTGTTTTTGGGCCAAAGTTCTCTTCTTTCTGAAACTCTTTGATTGCTGTACCCTCTAGCTAGAAGACACTCTTCCAAGTCACATACGTGATTCTTTTTAATTTGTTTTTTGATGGGAGGAAAATTGCTTTTCAGTGTTGTGTTGATTTCTGCCATACAAGGTGAATCAGCCATAAATGTACATATATCCCCTCCCTCTTCGATGTCCCACACCTCTAGGTCATCATAGAGCCCCAAGCTGAGCTCCCTGTACTATACAGCGGGTCCCCACTAGCTGTCTGCTTTACACATGGTCGTGTGTATATGTCAGTGCTGCTGTATCAGTTGGTTCCATCCTTTCCTTCCCCTAGTGTGTCCTAAGCCTGTGCTCGACATCTGTGTCTATATTCTTGCCCTGCAAGTAGGTTCATCTGTACCCGTGTTGCCCTATGGGCATGCCTGAGAACTGAGGTTTAGCATAACCCCTGTCCATTGCCCTCTGTGACCCGCATCTCTGTTATTACAGGAAATAAATCCTGCCATGCCTTGATGCTTCTCCGTGGATATTATTTTCCCATTTCTCGCCTCCTTTCTTCATTTCATTTGGTGAATGGTGTTATGATAGTGTCTTAAATCTAGGTATCCTTCTCACTTTTATATTCTCTCTTTTATGAATTATACTTTTATATCACTTCTGGAATACGCACATTTAATGACCTGTCCCCTCACATGTACTCAGTTATTCTTTTAGGTACTAAAATATTATATTATTTTCCATCACTTAATATCCATCTAGGCAGGATTCTGTTGTAAAAACAGTTCTAAATCTCCAAAGGCTCAGAGCAATTTGCGGAGGCTGGAACTTGGTCTCAATTTTCTTTTGCTTTTCTTAAAATAAGTAGGAGAAACAAACCTAGGCATAGTTGGTCTCTTTTTAAAATATCTCCTGAAATGGTGGCCTGTTCTGTGTTACCACAGCAGCTAACACTCAGAACACCATGCTCTGGGATTGCTAACTACCACCCCTTTTGAACAATTCTGACACATAATTTTCTTTATGCCTGTTTATTGCTAATGTTTAGTTGTAAACTATGTAAATATAGTAAATAGCCTCCTCTTTTAGAAACCATCAGATCAGACTTGACTGTAAAACTCTATGACCCTCCTTGATAGCAATTTTCATCCTTTTTTATGTGAATCATCAGAAATTTTCATCATGTGTGAGATGTCTTCAACAAGGAGAAGGGGGTGTCAGGGTGAGGGTAGGATTCCTGTATTTCTTGGCCAATTCTTTGAATAAATAGAAAGACAAAGACCACGTGAAACTACATCAGACTGTATTATGCTTGTGTGTACTTTTTGCTGAAATAATCATACTGAGTTTAGAAGTTATATGTACAAAGCAATGCTAGACTCATAGAAAGTATAAGCGACTTTTATTAAACTAAATAGCAAATATTTCTGTCTTTAAAATATAGTTGATAAAACCTTCTTTTAACTAATTTTTTAAAAATTCACAACTTTTGGCACTTCCCTGGTGGTCCAGTGGTTAAGACTCTACATTTCTGTTATAGGGAGCTCACGTTCTATCCCTGGTCAGGTAACTAAGAATCCACATTCCATGTGGCATGGCCAAAAAATTTTAAAAAGCATTTGCTACTTTTGGTGATAGAGATTTTCTTTGCACAAGAATGGCAAAGTATCATCTCCCTTTGTTACCACCGATACCATCCATCTAAACTCCAGGTTTGATGCAAGGAGTTGCAGATAAATTACCTCCTGGCAATTTCAGTTGTATGTACCAGTTGTCTCTGGGAAAGAAACCACATTTGTTTTTCATGTAGCAGTAGAAAGTCTGGGAAAGTTATCTAAAAATATAATTTGTATTTTCTGTAAGTAAAACATTTCTATCTCTGAGTTAGATGTTGCAAAGTTATTTTAATCAGTTTGCATCCCCTGACTTGGAGGGCATTCTTTCCTTTTTGATACCTTCCTGACCAGTGAGTTTAAAGATAGACTCTTTCTGGCTATTGAATGCATTTGAATTCTTGGCCTGGAAATAATTATTAACACCTCAGTGATACACTCACAAAACAGTGACCTTTGTGTTTCTGATTTTTTTTTTTACATGTATGGTGTCATGTAATAGCACTAATGTATAATCATAAGACTTTCACCTCTGTGTCTACGAACCACAAACTGTACTCAGGTAGATGTGAAACTGTTTAACAGTGTTGATAGCCTCATTGTCAGACTCAGGGATGAGGAAAAGCCCTGTGGGTTTCCCAGCTCCTCCTCCGCAGAAAAAGACCAATTCATCTTCAGGTGAACACCCTTCTGTGGGCCTCCCTAGCAGAATTAGAGCATTCATGCTAGACAATTCTGTACGTAGGGGAGATAACCATTATCCCCGAATGTTTGGCTCTAGTTTTGTTTAGAAGTAGTAACTGGTTTCAGATGAAGCTTTGAGTATGTTGTGTGTTCTACGAATCTGTAAATAAAATTAAATTCTCTCCGTAGAAGATGATAGTTGAATCTTAGTGAGTTGCTGGGTAGCATTCATTTTGCTATTATATGAGATGAAGGTGAAAGGAAAAGAAGATCTAGCTCATAGATCAATTACATTTCTTTAGGGAGCTGGAGTAAACAATTTGTTCTTTCAGTCCAAAGCACAGAATGGGGGGAAAAAACAACAACAAAAAATGTCACTGTTCCATCTCAAATTAAGCTTTCTTGTTGAGGAAACCTTACTGGGGATAAGTTCTGCAAAAATTACCCCCACAGAGGGCTGGCAAAGTCACAGGTCTATTTCCTCATCCATGAACTTAACAGTTAGGCTTCCAACATTGTCTAGGAGTTTCACATCTGTGTCCCTACAGTTTTGAGTTTCTAGGTCACAGAGGTAAGAGTCTTGGGATGATTCACTTAGGAACTTTTATATGACAGTATATACTTAAAAAAAATAACATTAGAAACATAAATCACAATTTAGTGCATGTGTCATTTTTTAGGGAAAAAAATTCAAAGTGATAACTATTCATGGGGTCCCGAAGTTTTACATAAAGATGAAAAAGCTTTTTGGGAGTTAAGAATTCCTGTAGCCTTCTGTAAAATCTGTCTTGACAACTGTTAAAAGGCATTATCATCAGAAATAGGGCTGCATTTCACTGTCTGTCAAATATAACCCACACAGAGGACTTTAAGAAAGTATGACAAGAAGGTGTGTTAAAGCAATTGGAAGAATTCACCAAAGATCAGCAACTTCAGCTACTTTTAGGACAGACTTCAGAATAACCCCCCAAACCAGTGCCCAGGACCTTAAGTGGAAACTGAGTGGATCAGAATGGTCATTCATACACTGTGAGCAAAAAGGAGTGAAGGCATTTGAAAACACTTCTTTATTTTTGTACAAGTCAACCAACCAACTGTTCTAAAAATAAGTACCTTAGAAGAAATGTCTCTCCAAGGTCATGTGACTTCCTTGGTGGTCTGGGAATAACTTGTAGCCCAAAGCTGGCATTTCCGGGGCCCTGGGAGCTGCTGGTGGGAAAGTAGACAGGCTTTTGCACCAGAGAAATCATTGAGCTGGGAAACTGAAGAATAGTAGTTTCTGGACTCAACTTCACTTGTCCCAGGGGTTGGCTCTTAGACATTTGGGTGACTTCTGGGCTCTTGATTTTTTTTATGCTTAAAGGAGGTAGACAGCAGATTGCATGACCTTTAAGGCCATCTGACCACTGATAGGCCTTGAGTCTAAATTCCATTCCTTCCATTCCATTCTTCCATCTTTACCTTTTATGTTACTGAACTTCAGCTAATCAGAGGCATAGCTCACATTTGTTGTAATGATGTTCAGTTTGAAGTCTAACTGTGTCCTTGTTTTATATGTAATTTCATCTAGTCAAAGCTATGGTTTTTCCAGTAGTTGTGTATGGATGTGAGAGTTGGACTACAAAGAAAGCTGAGAAGCGAAGAATTGATGCTCTTGAACTGTGGTGTTGGAGAAGACTCTTGAGAGTCCCTTGGACTGCAAGGAGATCCAACCAGTCCTTCCTAAAGGAGACCAGTCCTGGGTGTTCATTGGAAGGACTGATGCTGAAGGTGAAACTCCAATACTTCGGCCACCTGATGTGAAGAACTGACTCATTTGAAAAGACCCTGATGCTGGGAAAGATTGAAGGCAGGAGGAGAAGGGGACAGTGGATGAGATGGTTGGATAGTATCACCAACTTGATGGCCATAAGTTTGAGCAAGCTCCAGGATTTGGTGATGGATGGGGAAGCCTGGTGTGCTGCAGTCCATGGAGTCACAAAGAGTTGGACATGACTGAGCAACTGAACTGAACTGAATTATGGAAAGATTTATGCAGCCATGTCCAGAAGGATATATTTTCCCTAAAACATTTATCCACTGGTTTTTGTTTAGTTCCTGAGACCATTGATTGTCTTCCCCATTTTGGCCACCTAACTGAATTTAGACT
>NW_011494677.1:3592654-3626285 GCF_000754665.1 Bison bison bison | reverse complement strand
AGAAGGGGACAATGGAGGATGAGATGGTTGGATGGCATCATTGACTTGATGGACATAAGTTTGAGCAAGCTCCGGGAGTTGGTGATGGACAGGGGGAAGCCTGACGTGCTGCAGTCCATCGGGTCACAAAGAGTCCGGTGTGACTGAGCGATTGAACTGAACTGAAATATTACATATGGTCATATTAATATACTGTAATATAGATATTTAGTATTATAGTTAATATAGTAAATAGTAAACATACATAATATATTTGATATTGTAATATACTTATGATGTATTTATAATATAAAGATTTACCTTAAAATATTATATATACATATATTTACTTAAACCAGTCCATCTTAAAGGAAATTAGTCCTGACTATTCATTGGAAGGACGGATGCTGAAACTGAAACTCCAATATTTTGGCCACCTGATGCGAAGAACTGACTCAAGGGAAAAGACCCTGATGCTGGGAAAGATCGAAGGCAGGAGGAGACGGAGATGACAGAGGATGAGATGGTTGGATAGTATCACCAACTTGATGGCCATAAGTTTGAGCAAGCTCCAGGATTTGGTGATGGATGGGGAAGCCTGGTGTGCTGCAGTCCATGGAGTCACAAAGAGTTGGACATAACTGAACTGAACTGAATTATGGAAAGATTTATGCAGCCATGTCCAGAAGGATATATTTTCCCTAAAACATTTATCCACTGGTTTTTGTTTAGTTCCTGAGACCATTGATTGTCTTCCCCATTTTGGCCACCTAACTGAATTTAGACTATTTCTAAAGTGGAGAGACTCATTGCATTGTAAGCTGGCCAGTTTCTTGGGAGTTTAGAAAGTCAAAATCTCTGGAAGGATATTAACAGCTCTTTAGCTCCAAATCCCTTTATGATTGATACAGTTCTATTTTCTCTTATTCTTTTTCTGATTTGTTTTATTTCCTCCCTTCGCTAATTTTCCATCTTTGAAGAAGGAACTAAAGTGTCCGAATTGCATGCAGGGCATTTAAAAAGAATTTGTTCTGCATCTCTAATTACCTTTATCTATTATGTTAGGATTTTACTCACTTTGCCAAATTGCACTGCTACAAAGCCCATTAGGGATTTTAAAAACCAGGATTAGTGCATACTGCATATTCAGAACTTTAGTTATTAATTCAGTTCTAGCGGAAAATTTTTGCTCTAATTATGGTAGCATTGCAATGTTGGACATTGGTCAAAGCTTTCAGAGATGGTTATAAACAACTTGAATTTATTTTAAGATGAATTAGTCGATTATATTCTGGAGTCAAAAATAAGTATACCACACCAGATTCCCTCAGACCCCACACTGTATACTGTATTACCCACATTTTTAAGTCTAAGGGCATTCGGCAAGTAATGTCACGCCAATTTGTGATATTCAAAGTTGCATAATAATATTGGTGTTAGTGGGTTCCTTAGAGTTGAAACTCCTATATGTGAAATCAGTTCAGTTAAAAACACAAAAATATTTTGCAAGTCATGGTAAAAACCAATGTCTAGGTAACGACCATCCCTGGGAAGCTTATGCTTGTCTTTATTCAGTTGAATCTACAGAGTTGACCCCAGACAGAGGTGTGAAATTTTATCAGTAACTACTTCTATCTGGCCATTTTTTTATGCCTCCTACAAAAATAAATGTTTTGTATTTCTCACTTTCCTTCTTTACTTAGGAAAAAATTCTCATAACTAGTCCTATAGAAACTTTCCGACTGTTGGATTACCTTTTACAAGAAGGTTTACTCTAAATTGTGGCTTAATCAGCCTTTCCATTTTCCAGTAAGTTATAGGATCTAGATAGCAGAAAATAATTTCAGCAGAAGAGTGACTGTGGCTCTGAAATGACGTTGGTCCAGTTACTGGGACCTTCCTTTTCAGTGATCTGCTTAGCAGAGAACAGAAAGAGTTAAATGATGGGTTCACATCTCTTTAGGAAATGTGATTAGGATGTGATCCCCTTAACAGGTTGGCTGAGGCCACCCTGAGCAGAGGAACCTAGAATTCATGCCAGGAGGTCTCATATCTCCCCACTAAGGACATTGTCCCAGCCTGTCCTCCCCAAGACCTAATCTCAACTCCATAGCTACTTTAGAGGACTTACTGATGAGGGGCATAGAAGAGTTCCAGTCCTTGTTGCCCTAGCAGTTAACGCTTTAAAACTATGACAGGAGTTCTTTTTGTTCCCTAGCGCTCTGCTGTAAGATGTCTTTATAGTTTGCAGTTCTGCATCAGCAGATGCTGAGTACTTAGACCCCAGATATATTCAAGTTTGGCAGGGTCCTGTGACTTCCACTGGGTGGGTTCGAAAGTTAGGGGGCTGCTTTGGTGTCTGCAACAGAGGGGATATGAGCCTGGGCTTCTTTCTTGCCTGTAGGATCAGCACTGGTAACTGGTGTTCTTTCCCAGCAGTCTCAGATATGCTGCTGGTAGGGTTGCCTTTCACATGGGCCTCCTCTGCTGTTCTGGGAAGTTCAGCTCTACAGAGCAGCATCTGCCTTTGTTTCGAGCCCATTCCCTTGATGGAGGCCCTGCCTGCAAGTGGAATCCAGCCTTTGTTATAGAAAGTGAAAGTGAAGTCGCTCAGTGGTGTCCAACTCTTTGCAACCCCATGGACTGTAGCCTACTAGGCTCCTCTGTCCATGGGATTTTCCAGGCTAAGGTACTGGAGTGGGTTGCCACAGAAACACCTCCTTATCTCCTGTCTTCTTCTGAGGAAAGCCAGTCTTACAGGTGGAGCCACTCTGGCCTTCTCTCCTTTCAAACATTCCTGATCCAGTTCACCCCTAAAGTTTGGTTCCGTGACCTCTTTGAATTTGTATTAAAAAAAACCCCGCACAACTGTTAGTTCTCACTTGGGAATAGGAAAGGTCCGTTTGTGTTAGTTTGAAAAGCTTGTGTGCTCTCTTGAGAGTGTGTGTCATGGAGACCAGTGGGTGGGAAGGGCTCCTAGGGTACCACAACAAGAGACACGTGAATATCTCGGTAGATGATGCTGTTCCTCGACTCTTTGTCAGAATGAAGATTAATTGCTGAAACCTGTACAGAATGGCTATCATTAAAAAGTCTGTAAATAATAGATGTTAGGGTGTGGAGAAAAGAGAACCCTCCAAAAGCTGTTGGTGGGAAGGCAAATCAGTGCAGCCATTATGGAAGACAAGGTGGAGATTTCTCAAGAAACTAAAAGTAGAGTTGCCTTGTGATCCAACAGTCCCATTCCTGGGCATATACCCAGACAAAGCATAATAAGAAAAGACGCATGCACCCCTGTATTCACAGCAGCACTATTTACAGTAGCCAAGACATGGAAACCGCCTAAATGTTTATCAGCAGATGAATGGGTAAAGAATATGTGGTTTTTTATGTACAATGGAGCATTACTCAGCCGTCAAAAAATGAAATAATGCCATTTGCAGTGGCGTGGATGGACCTAGAGGTTATCATAATTAGTGAAATAAGTCAAAGACAAATGCTGTATGATGTCACTTATGTGTGGACTCTTAAATTGAGCACACATGAACATACCTATGACTTGTGGTTGCCAAGGATGGGGGGAGGAAGAACTGGGAGTTCGACATAAGCAGATGCAGACTAATGTATCCGGGATGAAGAAACAACACTGTCTTACTGTATAGTGTGCTCAGTTGTGTCTGACTGTTTGCGACCCCATGGACTGCAGCCCTCCAGGCTCCTCTGTCCATGGAATTTTCCAGGCAAAAATACTAGAGTGGGTTGTTGGTTCCTCCTCCAGGGGATCTTCCTGACCCAGGGATTGAACCCACGTCTTTTGTTTCTCCTGAGTTGGCAGATTCTTTACCACATGCCCACCTGGGAAGTCCCTTACTGTATAGCATAAGGAAGTATATTTGATATCCTGTGATAAACCATGATAGAAATGAATCTGAAAAAGTATATATATATATTTGATACCCTGTGATATAAGCCATTATAGAAATGGATCTGAAAAAGTGTATATATATATGTGTGTGTATATATATATATATATATTTGATGTCCTGTGATAACCCATGATGGAAATGAATCTGAAAACGAATAATGAATAATCAGATTCATTTCCATAATGGGTTATCACAGGATATCAAATATATATATATATATCTCAAATATATGTAACTGAGTCAACTTTGCTCTACAGCAGAAATTAACAGAACATTGTAAATCAACTATACTTCAATAAAAATTAAAAAAATTACGTAGACCTTTTAATATTTTTTGGTCATCCTGGGAAAGTAATGAGAAATGCTCATAAAATATATATCCTGGGGTGCGATTCAGACCTATCCATTCAGCAGCAGCAAGGGTTGCAGAATATCCCAGTGAGAATAAAGCAAAGAAAATAGAGCACATTTCCATATATTGTCAGGAGGAAAAGTCTTGGAAGAACATATGTTTGGTAGCCCTGGATGTAAGTATCAGTGTTTGTTCTTTCACAGTGAGTGTGTTAAGAGAAGTGGTACTTGAACATTGATAAAACCATTAGACTAGAAGAGCTCTGAGAAAGAGAAGTATGCTTTTGAATAAAGAGCAATGTTATTTGCATATCTTGTTTATTCATTTTCACCCATTTGAAAGTGCCGTATTGGCACTTCAGGGTTAAGGAAGATAATGTCCCCACTGTCAAAGTGTGTAAAGAAACCAGATTTCTCTGGAGCCAAGCATGGCATAGTGGGTTCAGTGCGGTCAAGATGTTGTCATTACAGTAACCGAGACATTGACATACAGTAACCTAAATGTAGGACAACAGATGAATGGATAAAGAAGATGTGGTGCAATGGAATTTTACTTGCCATGAAAAAGACTAAAATAACGCCATTTACAGTTACATGGATGGACCTAGATATCCTTCCTAAGTGAAGTAAGTCAGACAGAAAGACAAATATCGTACGATATCACTTATTTGTGGAATCTAAAATATGACACAGATGAACTTACTTGTGACGCAGACAGGCTCCTAGACGTGGAGAACAGGTGTGAGTGGCCAGAGAGGAGGGAAGCGGAGGGGGAATGGATTGGGAATTTGGGGTTAGCAGATGCAAATTTATGTATAGAATGGATAAATACAACGTCCTACTATGCAGCACGGGGAACTATATTCAATATCCCGTGATAAATCATAATGGAAAACAGTATGAAAAAAGAATGTGTATGGGTGTTATCACTGAAATGCTTTCCTGTGCATCAGAAATGGACACAGCATTGTAAATCAACTACACTTCAATAAAATAAAAATTTAAAAAGATGGCGTGAATAGAGAATTTCTAGAATGCTCTGTCAGATGTAAACTGTTCTGAGGAAGCGGGATTGACATTTGGGCTTAAAGGGTGAATTTGAACTAAGGCATCTCTAGTAAGTGGGAGTGGGTAGAGGTGTGGGATCGCAAGTGAAAAAAAGAGTGTGGGCAAAGCTTTGAAACTGTGCACTGAAGGTGGAATGTCTGGGGCACGGCAAGTCCCCCGATGGAAGAAGCATCAAGAGAAAGTTGTTGAAGTTTAGGCTAGCCTCAAAGCTACCTGGAGAGAGCCTTATTGGCACTTCTAAGATGTGAGAGCTTTATTTCACAGACAGTAGGGAATTATCTATTATTTTGAAGCTGGAGAGACCTCTTCCCTTCCTCTTCCTTATAGAGGATTTTATGTGCTTTGTGGAGGATGTGATAGAACAACAACAACAACAAAAAATGTGGAGCCTGCCACTGTCATACATGGCTACTGGGAATGCAACCTGGTACAGCCCTCCTGGAGGAAAAGTTGGTGACACATGACGAAACTACTTATGCACGTACTTCTTGTCTCAGCATCCCACGTCTAGGAATTTATGCAAAAGGCCCACCTCCACCGATGGGAAAATGTGTATTATATGAATAAGATGACTTACTGTAGTGTTTGTAAGCACAAAATACTAGGAACAACCTAAATTTCCACAGAGAAGTGTGATGGAATAAACTACAGCCACACAGTGGAGTACGATACAGCTGTAAAAAAAAAAAAGAGTGAGGATGATTTCTGTGAAGTGATTGCTATTGAGTAATTTCCAGGAATTACTTTTAAATAGAAACTCTTAGTACAAAGGGTATCCTGAGTAAAAGAGTATCTTTCATTCAAGGAAAAAAAATATTTAAAAAGGTATCTGCTAGTTTGTGTCAAAGAAATATGCGAATAAAATCAGTACCTAATGAGATTAATTACCTATAGGAAGGGGTAAAGAAAGGGATTAGGAATGAGGTAGTAGAGATGAGATGGAAACAAAACTTCTATTTATATTTTTAGTTTGACTTTGCCTTTTAGAACCAGAGTAATGTTTCATATATTAAAAAAATAAATAAAATTAACCAAAATGTGGTTGTGGTTTGTGATGGAACCCAAAGAGAATTCAAGTAATGATAAATGAATGTAATTGTATCATAAGTGACTTAAGTCACCTTGTGAAGGATGAAGAACTTACCTAAATAACTTTGAAGAACATTTTAACTGGATCAATGTTAATATTTTAACTTGAAGACTAAAGTCAAAAGTGTACACAAAGGCTTTGATTTATTTAGTGAATTTATTTCCCACAGAGATATGGGTTAGTGATTGTGAAACTATTTTGAGTATTCTAGGACTGAACAAGCAAGCAGATATTGTGTAGATAATGGAGAGCTGGATTTTTCATTATTGGAAAAAAAATTTTAAAGAGTAGAACAAACGCTTTGGTGTTATATTGGAATTAGAGGTATCAACATGAGCACATTTTGGGGGAATGTAGGGTAAGTTAATTATATATTTTAAAGTCATCTATATCAATCAAGGGCTTCCTAGGTAGCACGAGGGGTAAAGAATCTGCCTGCCAGTGCAGGAGATGTAAGAGACGTGGGTTTGATCCCTGGATCAGAAAGATTCCCTAGAGGAAGGCATGGCAACACACTCCAGTATTCTTGCCTGGGAAATCCCATGGACAGAGGAGCCTGGTGGGCTGCCATCTATGGGGTCGCACAGAGTCGGACATGACTGAAGCGACTTAGCAGCAGCAGCAGTTTAGTGACAGTGAGCACCCACAGCACCTCGATCCTGGTTACTAACTGCCATTTTCAATAAAAGAAACCATGTTTCCTTGAGAAATAACTGTAGAGCTTGAAAAAATACAACATGGACTTGGACCATCTTACAGTGTCAGCAAGTAATTTTCAAAAAAAGAGGCAGATGTTGAAAAGACACAGGCACCAACCTGAAAGAACTCCCAGTGGTTCAAAACAACTTGAGCAAGTAAATGAATAAACAATGGCGATATTACATTATAATCCACAGGATAAACAAACATCCCCAAGTCCATCCTGATATAAATATTAAAAAATAAATGCGGGAGAAGGAACTTTTTCAGAGAATCCCATTTCCTAAATGTAGAAAGTGAGGGAAATAGAAAATTACCAGTGGGAACACAGCACAGTAGTTATTGATGCAAGCTGGATTCAATGAGGTTTGTGGGTGAAAAACGAGTCGAAACTGGGCATTTGCAACATCTCCGAGTATCTCTTTCGGTATTCATTGTGTTACAGATAGAAAAAAATTAAAAAACAGAACACACCCAAAGGCAGTACTTTGACGAAGTGATTAAAGTTAATATCAGCAGGAATAAGGCATTCACATCACGTATCTCTTAATATGCACTGAAAAGAACCCAGCATCATTTTGTGCTGTTCTTGTCAAAAATAGATAACCTCAAATCTAATCATGGGACAACATCAGAGAAACTTGAGGGATAGTCACAAAATTTTGCTTTTGTTTTTGGAAAAATGTCAAGGACTTGAAGTGTAAGGAAAGCCTGAGAATTATCCTAAATTATAAGAGACTAAGGAGTCATGACTACTCAAGGCAACCAGGGTGTGTGCAGGGGTGGAGGGGTGCTCCTTAACTGGCTCCTAGAAAAGAAAAACAACATCCATGGGGAAAAGAGTGGAATTTTAATAAGACCTATGTTTTAGTAAATAGGGTTGTGCCTGTGTTAATGTCTTGGCTTTCGTAATTGTATAATGATTTTGTAAGATATTAACACTAGGGAAAGGAGAGTGGGGAGTGTAGAGGAACCCTTGGTGCAGTGTAAGTTTCAATTGTGAAGAGGGACGGATGGGGAGAGAGAGATGGAGCCTGAGAGATGAATTAAGAAATTCAGCGATAATGAAGAAACATGAATTTGAGAGGCCTAAAATGTGCCAGATAAAAAGGGGTGAAAGATAGTGGGGACTGGGGACGAGGCACAGGGGTAGAATTTGACTCTAGTTAACCCAGGTTGGGCAAATGCAGCAGCTCACTGTTCTGTGTGAAAGACTTATTTGGCATTGAGCAGCTCGGCAGTGCCACTGGGTTTCAAAGAATGAGAGAAGCCCTGCCTCTCCAAATGGAGATGGGCTGAGAGCCAGATCAAAAAATCCTGTCTTGGGAGAAATTCAGTCTCTTCACTGTTTCCTTTTCTTAGGATTCTGGATGTTTCCTGTGGTATAAAAGAGGAAAGTTAACCGAAATGCAATTGAAATGCGATGTGACCTCATAACCTTACTACCAAGTGGAAGAACGGCAGGGCGCTCTCTGCGTATTTTCTTTTCCTGAAATGTTGCACACTGTGCAGCCTTTTAGAGGATTTTTAGAAGCTGCTTTAAAGAACTTTCTTTTCATGGTCAGATATGATAGTGTTAGCTCTACATGTGTGAGTGTGTGTGTGAGAGACGGAATACACATGGTAGGAGAGTGGGAATTTTTTTTTTTTTAAGAGTGGGAATTTTGAAGAGATGGCTATATGAAGGCAGGATGGAAGATGAGATACCTTTTTAAAATTCTTTTACATCTTTGGAGAACACACATTAGGCATTCATGAAGATCTTATATTGCAAAGTGTTAAGCAGAAAAAAGATAATGGTCTAGGAAATTCAGAAATTCTGATAGTTTATTAAGATCTTAAGGCATAAGTGTTGTTGTAATAAATAAGCCTTCTTTACCATGTGATAGAATTAAGAAAAAGGTATGCCAGACCCTGGTGGCTCAAACGATAAAGAATCTGCCTGCAGTGCAGGAGACCTGGGTTCAATCCCTGGGTCTGAAAGATTGATCCCCTGGAGAAGGAATTGGCAACCCACTCCAATATTCTTGCCTGGAGAATTCTATGGTCAGAGGAGCCTGGCAGGCTACAGTTCATGAGACTGCAAAGAGTCGGACACGACTGAGCAACTGACTTTCAGTTTTCATGCTAGACCCCAAGGACTATGCTTTATATATGTGAATTTTAATTTTTACAAAACCCTGCAGTGTCTTTCTTTACTATCTGATGGTTGGAATCTAAGATTTGAAGCAGCATTGCTCAGCAGAAACATAGTACAGGGCACCAATGTAAGCCAAATACGTAATTTGAATTTTAGTAGCAACTTTAAAACAGCTAAAAGAACGAGTTTAATAATATATATTACTTAGTTCATCCAACATATCATCATTTCAATACGTAATCAATATACAAACATTATTAACGAGATATGGTTTGCATTTTTTATACTAAGTGTTTAAATTGGATCCTATTTTTGTAGAGAACATATCTCAATTCGGATCCTCGATTTTCATTGGAAATACTTGATCTGTATTTAGAGCTTGTGAGATGTACAAATTTGCATACCCTAGTTGTTCCAACATGCTTAAAAGTTGTTCCAATAATTAAAGTATCTGCTTTTAAAATTAATTAGAATGAAATAAAACTGAAAATTCAGCCCCTGAGTCATATTTGCCACTTTTCAAGAGCTCAGTGGTAACCCTTGACTGACGTTACCTTTGGTACCTTTTTGACTGACTAGAATAGGGGATGGTGTAAGTTTAGAGAATTAAAATTAATTACCCCCAGCCTGTGAGCCCCTAAGTCCTGGAAACAACAGTTACATCTGAGTTAGCACGGCTCAGAATTCCGTGATCTTAACTCTGACTTCCAATATGAAAATACTGTTGCTTTGAATGGGTTTGCTTTATTGAATGTGTGTCTTCTCTGCTTTTAGATAATTCTACTTAAGGCCTGAATGCCTAAAATCAATTGTCCACTGTTAAAGCAGCTTGTTTATAAGCCTGAGGAAATGCCGGCCCTGAGAGCAGCAAGTACATTTCACATTTCAGCAAGGCCAAAATGCTAATGTATTTCTTAGTTATTCTCAGTCTTTGCCACCATGAAATGGGGACTGAAATGCAAATGGTCAGCTGAAGCCATTTTGCTCTGGAGGCTAGCTCTGTATTTACCAACCTCCCTTAGTTGTTCTTCATTAACAGTCTGAGTTGTCTGTCCTTGTCACAGTGCTTTTAATTTTGTTTTGTACATTTAGGGGGCTCTTTTATGTTAAAAAAAAAAAAAAAGCCATTAGACTTCTTTTCTCATGAGAGTCACATTGTTCTCCCTAAAGAAGAGTTTTGGCTTCTAAAACAAGAGAAATCAAGACAGAGTTCTTTGATTGGCAGGAAACATTGCCACGATTTGATTTTTTTTTTCCCCTTCAGCATCGCTAGAGAATTATTTTGATGCTTTCAAATTTTTCACTGATAATATATTAAGAAAACCGTAAACTCAGTAGTTTCTTTCTTAGTGCTGGCCTGTTACAGACCTGGTTCCCGGGGAGGATGCTTGCTTGTTAGTGATTTGTATTTTTAGAGAGGGGGTTTTGCTCTATTTAGAAAGCAGAAAACTCTGTTTCTTGACTTTGACCATTCTTCAGCTGGTGGATAATTGTTTTTGTACAGAGGGAAGGAAAAGAGTAAAAGAAAAGAAATTGAACGACATGCCAGCAATTTTTGTTAATTTCATAATAACTTAATCTATGTCAGACAAAGTAAAATGAATCACAACCTCAAAGGAAATGACTTTTTAATGAAAATTGTTCAGGCATGTCATTTATACTGTGTGCGTATGTGTGCATGCCTGTTTCAGACAGAAGAGCCGTTAAAGAGAAAAAAAGAAGAGTGAATATTAAGAGGCCGTAGTAATTTTGTAAGCCAGTGTTTTGTTTTCCTCTTTAGTTTGCTATGTGAAATGTTGGATGCAAATTATATGGGATAAAATAATTGTTCTCTCCCTGAACTATAGTCACAGTGTGACCTATTGGGCTTGCTCTATTTACTGTGTCTGCAGCGTAATTATGAAGACTTAGCTGCTCTCTGAAATAGTTACAGATGTGGGAGAAAAATAAATTACTTTTGCATGCTAGCCCTGGAAGTCGTGCTGTTGTAATATAATGTAATCGGCCATGAACAAAAGGAAGTTATTATATTCATTTATATTAGTTTGAAAGCCACAGAAATGTATTATATTATTTTAGGCTGAAGAATTGAAGCAGGGCCATTGATGGTATTTTTTCCCCCTGATCATCCAGCTTTCCTCTGAAGGTCATCTTCATGAAATGTGATAATTTTGGCCTTTTCATTTTATTTAAGATATAAGCAAACCATGAGACCTGTCATCAAATATTTGAAGATGTATGGAAGAAGCATTATATTTGGTAAGTATGGTTTCTGGTGAGGAGAAATAGGATCAGTGACAGGACAGATTTTAATTGACTATAAAGGAGAAATGATTGTGGACAGAACTATCTAGAAGGGAAAATTGCTTGAGAGATGGTGAGTTTCTAGAGTCTTCTGTCCTACTTACAGGTTCCCTTCTCCGAGATGCTCTAGAATCAGATTGGTGGATCTTTTGAAAAAGCAAACAAAATCATCCAGTGTTCTTTTCCTTCCAACCCAGAGACCCATGAAGTCAGAACTCTAGGGGGGGCCTGGGTTTGTAGCCAAGAATTGCGGAAGTGTGAGTAAGCCTCTTAGGTATCATGACCTTGGGGGAATTCTTCTTGCCACTATTTCAGAATTTACGTATATGGAGAGGAATATGATACTTACACCCTTTATGTGCAGAAATATGATGAGGTTAACATGGCTTTCTGTGAGATGTATTGGTCTATTTACTGAACCTTAAATAAGTAAACCCGACTTCAATATAAAGGTAACTGTTTCATTTTTCACTAGAAGTGAAGAATAATAGTAAGTTGCTTTATACTACTTGGAGTAGTGAATAGATGATGCAAGTTAGGCAAATACACACACACACACACACACACACACACATACATACATACATATATATATAATTGTTAGCTTTGAAATAGATGGCAGATTTTTTGCATGTATATATATATTTTTTATTTATTAGATTACTTACATATGTTCTTACCTAGGGATCACCCTGTGACTTCCTTGTTTAAAAATGTCCCTTGAATTTTTTCTCAGTTTCTCAGTGTTAACCAGTATATTGTCAAATTTGAAATCAAATTTTATAAGCATAATTTTAGTTATTTCTTCAAGGGAGAGACACTGTAAGTGGTGAGGTTTTCACTGGCATGTGAAGAAAAATATTTATTCTCACATGAACATACACACAGAATAGGGAAGGGGAAGAACTATTCCTTCTGAGGGATTGTTCTGAGTGAACTTTCTTCATCATTTAGGTTTTTAAATTCTTAATGAAATGTTAGTAACTCTTGTTACTACCAGCCTATGAACTACCTCTGGAAGTGGAGGCTGTTGTAGATTTATGTAGGGGGTTGGAGGAAGAAGCCCTTCTGTAATATGTCATCACCATAATGTATTATCTCTGAAATTTGACATGGAGTTTTGTTTTTTTTTAATCCAGAATGTTTCTGCTTAAGTTGAAATATACTTCTGGGATGAGTAGACATTGTCCCAATGTTCCATTTATGTTTCCCGTGGTTTAAAATTGTTTAATTGTAAATTTGAAAACATTTTTGATTGCCTTCATTCTGTTGTGGTTTTTGGCTATTTGAGATTTACAGTTGAAAGGCAGTTTGGCAAATCTCAAATTTTGTTAGTACAAGGTATTCACAGTTGGGCCAATAAAAATGGTGGTCAACATCGTAATATTGAATTAAACCCAGGACTTATTTGGCGGTCATTGCATTGACTCATTACTACTAGTGATTACAGATCATCTGGACAAGATTCCTTATCTGCCTGACGTTCTTTGATCTGATTTCTGCTTTCCCAAGGGACTCAGGTGAGAAGGCATCATTCATGTAAGCTGTAGGTGGTCTTCAGTATTCCATGAGATGGTTGCGACTCCGTCATTTGCCTGGTTCAGTTCAGTTCAGTCGCTCAGTCGTGTCTGACTCTTTGCGACCCCATGGACTGCAGCACGCCAGGCCTCCCTGTCCATCACCAACTCCCAGAGCTTACTCAAACTCATGTCCATTGAGTTGGTGATGCCATCGAACCATCTCATCCTCTGTCATCCCCTTCTCCTCCTGCGTTCAGTCTTTCCCAGCATTAGGGTCTTTTCCAATGAGTCGGTTCTTTGCATCAAGTGGCCATAGTATTGGGAGTTTCAGCTTCAGCATCAGTCCTTCCAAAAAATATTCAGGACTGATTTCCTTTAGGATGGACTGGTTTGATCTCCTTGCAAGCAGTCCAAGGGACTCTAATGGGACAGTCAGGACACCTGAAAGTTCTTCTTGGTTCAAGAGAGAAGAGATGAAGGGCTGAGTAGTGTAAAATCATGTAAATTGTATTAGATTAAAATGATAGAGATTGAAATAGAAAAAGCAACACACCATCATCTGCTGGGTACCTGGCTAATTAACCTCACATTTCTACTTGTATGGTCTTTGGAGAGGCAGGGAGAGAATGCTCTGGGATGAAATTGACCTTGCTTTTCTTCCACATGCATATGGAAATGCCGGGCAAGGGCTTTGCAATTAATATTGATTCCATGTCAGAAGCACAACATTGATTGCAATGGAAAAGCCTGGCAGGGGTGTGTGGGGGGATCTCCTGAAGCTTTCATTTGGAGCGTGTAAAAGTGCAAGCCCACATTATTGACTTCGGTGGAGATACTGAGGGTATTTGCTGGGGCCTGTGATCACTTACTTCTCATCTTCTATGAAGGCAGCTTTTTTGTACCACTTCGATTATGCCTTACATATTTTGTACTCAAAAAGGCGGCCATGTTTGCAATGGAAGCAGCAGAGTTACCTGCCTTAAGCCTTTTTACATAAGGCTGGAGTACATGCATCTATAAATATAAACTTAGAGGGCAGCTTTATTCCAGCCTGTGAGTTTTGTGTATCATGAGTGCATGCTCAGTTGTGTGCAACTCTTTGTAACCCCATGGATACCTGGCCCGCCAAGTTCCTCTATCCGTGAGATTTTCCAGGCAAGAATACTGGGGTGGGTTGCTGTTTCCTACTTAGGGGATCCTCCCAAGCCAGGGATGCACTTGCATCAGCAGGCGGATTCTTCACCATTGAGCCACCTGAGAAGCCCTTTGCGTATCATGGGTCTCTACCAAAAGGACATTCTGTCAGCAAGTAATTAACAAAGCCTTCTATTGAATAAATGGGACCAGATTCTGAGTGGTTAATATAATGGCTGTATTCTCACCTGGGACTGCCTTTTGTGACTCGAATCCAAGGACACTCTTCCAGTGAAACTATAGACGTGTTTTATGGTTAAACAGTTCTGGGTTAACAACTGCCATAGGGGCAGTCCAATTAACAGATCTATTCATTTGGGCCCTATTTGCACTTCTGCTGTCAAGTCTAATTACTTCTTTTGAAATAAAAACTTTGGCCTTCACTCGAGTCTCTGGTGCCTGTCAGTGAATGATCATCTGTTTGCATCTTCTCAGCTATGTTCACATTTCACAGGTCTGCCATCTGGTCATAGGAACCAAAGCTCCATCAGTATTTATATGTACAAAATGGCAATTCCTGAGAAAGGATGGTTTCAACTTAAGTGAATGCATGGTTTAACGTTGATACTAGAATTACACGTGGACACCATGCTTTGCCGGTCAACAGTGATTATTCCACGCCATGGATGTTTTTGTCTTTCATAGGAAAGAGCCGTTGTGCTGTAAAACTTATAGGACCTGAAATCTGTGCTTTTAGTGCTTGAAGAGGGGAGATGAGGAGGGAGAGAGCTGGGTTGGATAGATGACAGCCCCCGGCCACAGAGGGGTAGTAATGGCACGACAGCCTTGTCTGTACATCACTTGTTTCATGCTTGATGTTTCCGGAACAACTGCTCTGCTGCAGGGACGTGGGCTGAGAGCTGATCCCTGCTCAGCTGGGCTCTTCTTCCTCAACATGAAACGATTCTGAGCACTTTGAATGTTTGGGAAGTTCCCCTATAACAATTATTGCCCTTGCAAGCCATAATGTTTGCCAGTGAACTGAGCTCTGTTTCAACCTATGGATTTAGACACCCAGGCATGATGACCTTGCTACCCAGGATCATATAGTTTTAGGGTAGAAGGAATTGCAGTTAAAAGTCTTAAACACTCATGTTGCAGACAAGACGCTGAGTGCAGAGGAGTTAAGCTGATGGTTAGATGCCCTGGTCACCGCTTCCTTTGCTCAGGGACAAAATCCTGAATCACTCGGTTGCATGTCGTGTTTTTTGCCCATAGATCATTCAAGTTCTTAGCCTTTGTGGGTCTTTGATTATATTAATGGGAGATGTGCATCTGGAAAAATAACTTTTTAAAAAACATTTTATTTTGTATTGGGGTATAGCTGATTATCAATGTTGTGATAGTTTCAGGTAAACAGCAGAGGGACTCAGCCATATGTATACAAGTATCCATTCTCCCCCAAACTCCCCTCCCATCCCGGCTGCCACATAACATTGAGCAGAGTTCCCTGTGCTATACAGTAGGTCCTTGTTATCCATTTAAAATATAGCAGTGTGTCCATGTTGATCCCAAACTCCCTAGCTACCCTTCCCCCCCATCCATCCCCTGGCAACCATAAATTCATTCCCTAAGTCTGCCAGTCTATTTCTGTTTTGTAAGTAAGTTTATTTGTATCATTTCTTTTTAGATTCTCCATATAAGGGATGTCAAACAATATTTCTTTGTCACTACAAATACTGTTTAAGCATGAGTCTTGTTTGAAACAAACCAAGACCATTAAAATGTAAATTTTATTCCAAAAGGTTAATTGTGGATACTTAGCAGTGACTTTTAAAAATTGTTTGGGACTGATACAACCAGAATTCCTATAAGTCATTTCTCTTACATTTTTGTCAATGTAACACACAGTTTTTACCTAATTATTTAAAATGTTCTGAGACTTTAAAGGACATAAGCCCCTTCTTGGGCCTTATTGGAGATACAGACTCCACAGTACAGCACCAGGAAATGATTTGAGTAATTCTAGGGTCCAAGAAACTGCATGTTCAAAGATTCCAGGTGGGTCTGTTACATACAGATCATCAAAAGATACTTAGGTCCTCATCAATGAAGTGTGCTAATTTTGAATTCTGATTAATTCTTAATTTTAGTCATTGCTTTTTGAGAAATGACGTGTTACAGTATTGTCTTTGAATGCACTATAAAAAAGTGTTTCTATAGTTTTGGTGCTAAAGAAGATTTTTCATGTCTCTGCCTCTATTTGATGACTTGACTTTTATACTTGGAAACTTTATTCAAGTGTTCCTTGAAAGTTACAAGTGTCTTTTTTTTTGTTCAGAAAGACCACTGTGCCGTAGCAATAAATAGTGCAACATTTTTACATAGTTTAGTGTATAGTCCAATGTGAAAGTGAAATTCTGTTTGTTTTTACATCTTTTTAAAGAACTCTGTCAATAAATACAGTAAATCAAAGATGAGAAGACAGAGGGAGAGCCTGAATTGAATTTCAGCCTTAAATTACCTGAAACTATTGCATTTTCAAGAATTTACAGCTAATCTGCAGAGCTCTCTATGGCAAAATATAGGCAGCAGTCAGAAGAGCATTTTTCAGAGTTTTAAAGTTTAGAAAGAGAGGGAATGAAGAACTAAGGATGGGAGCAGAAAAAGGGAAAGGAAGGAAAATATTAATTATATACTGCAAATATATTTGCATAGAAGCTTGTCTCTCACTATATATGGAGAATATCATGAATCTGTTTCTTATTTAATTCACTAAGTGTTTAGAAGTGTCTACTGTGAATGGTCAGATTTCCATGGATGTATGGGTTTGCTAGAGCTGCCATAACAAAATACCACGGCTAGGCGGTTTAAACAATAGAACTTTATTTTCTCAAAGCTTGAGGGGCTGGAAGTTCAAGGTCAGGATGCCTGCAGGGTTGGTAGTCCTGAGGCCTCTGTCCTTGACTTGTCTTTTCACTGCGTCCTCACATGAACTTTCCTCTCAGGGCCCACCCCACAACCCTAGTAAGTCTCTGTGAAATCTAATCTTTTAAGGTCCAGTCAGATTGGACTAGGGCCATCCTTATGACCTCATGTAACCTTAATTACCCGTTTAAAGGCCCTATCTCCCAATCAGTCGTATTGGGGGTTAGAAATTCAGCTTCTGAATTTTTGATCATACAGAATTCATACTGTAACAAAGGATATAAAGATAAGAGTAAGAGAGAGACACAATTTGATGGGCCAATTGGACTAATGGCAGTGTCCATTCTAATAAATAAAGTGAAAAGTGTAAACAGTGCCTGTAAAAGCCTGGGGAAGAAGGATACTGTCCTTGGATCCAGTATTCATTGTGGGGATTATGTTGATACTGTGGAGCTGTGAACCCAATTGTGAGAAAGGAGGGAAGTTGGGGGATTGAGGCAAGGTGCATGGCAAATGGAAGTGAGCATGTGAGCATGCGTACAGGGAAATTGTGGGTCATGAAACTGAAAGGTTATTTCAGAGAACATTAGGAAAAGTGTCAGCGCTCTGCCCAGGAGTTGGGACCGTGGATGCTGGTATCTGCTTTGTGCACTTGTTGGTGGATCCTACAGTGATGATGGTCAGTGGTGCCAACTCAGATGCTGGGCAGGCTATTGTATTATCTTGGTTTGAGAAATTACTGAACTTCAGGAAACTTTTGCTTCCTCATCTCTTAAATAGTGATAACATTTCCCCCTTCTTCATCGGCCTGCTGAGAGAACTAACTTCGATAATGCACGCAAAGTACAAGCAAGCTATACCGAAGACATTTGACCCGTGCTGAGTGGACAGTATTTGTTTCATTCCTCAAGTAATTCAGCAAATATATAGCATAGATTTGGTGCTGCAGCTGGGGCACAGTATATTTTGATAACAGTATATCAAAATCATGATTGTGTAGAATTTAAAATAAAAAGCAACAAGCTCCTGTTGCATAGTGCAGGGAGTTATATTCAACAATCTGTGATAAACCACCATGGGAAAGAATATGAAAAAGGATATATATGTGTGTGTGTGTATAACTGAACTACTTCACCATACAGCAGAAATGAACACAACATCATAAATCAACTATACTTCAATAAAAATTTAAAAATAAAATACATTGTCACGTCATCAGCACCAACATGCTTGGCATGTAGTTTGAGGAATGGGGGAGAGGAAGGTGTAGAGGGGGTCTTCCCAGGTGGCGTAGTTGTAAGGAATCTGCTTGCCAATGTAGGAGACGTGTGTTCGATCCCTGGGTCAAGAAGATTCCCCTGGAGGAGGAAATGGCAACCCGTTCCAGTACTCTTGCCTGGAGAATACCGTGGGCAAAGGAGCCTGGTGGACTACAGTCCATAGGGTCACAAACACTGAGCATCGGGAGTAGAGGGAGGGCAGGAAGCAAAGAACAGATCAAAGCGACTTGAGAAGTATGAGGAAGAGAACCTTCCATCAGGTCCTGCAGGATTTGTGCGATACGTTATTACCTGTTGTACCTGAAAACCTTGCATCAACACTCCTGACTTCAAATCAGCATCATCAATTTCCATGTTTGCCATTTTTTTTTTTTTTTTTTAAACTCCCTCATTCTTCTTAAAATTCTGGGCTTTTATGCTCATGCTGTGCTCTATTCAATCAGTATTTCCTTCTCAGAGGTAAAGTCGTGTTTCCCAAGCTAACATTGTTTTGCAATTAATTAAAATCAGTTAAGAACAATTTAATTGAATGCTGTCATCACCATAAATCATTGTGATGCTTGGCTGTCAGCACCCCGCTTCTGAAAACACCTCTTGTGGCAAGATCCAACACAGTGTATAGTCATATCCAAAATGTTTAACCAGGATGACATAATTGTCAAGTCTGTAATTGTGCTTTTACTGCCTGTAGCATTCACTCCTATTGGAAAATGTCAGGAATCACTGTTGCAGGCAAGTCACATGTTGAGAGATAGGTCCAGAAACGAATCCTCTGCCGAGATTAAAAAGCATCACGAGTCCTTGGTGACTTAAAGTTGAATGCCCTAGGTATCAGGAAATATCTTATAGGGATGTTCACATGACATTTCAAGTTTGGAAAGAATGCAGGGAAGTCCAGCCCTGTCTGTGCAACTAAGAATTATTAGGTGTGGAAATTGGATGCAGGGATCTTTCGGAGGGAGTAAGGATGGGTTTGTCATACTGGGTCATATTTTAAAATGAATTTTGACATGTTCAATAGGCTTCATCACACATGATTAGCATCTCCGAATACTTTACAGACTCCGGTGACACCTGCTGTGTTAGCCGGGACATCAGATCAGAAGACACATTCACGATGTCAGAGGAAGTGTGGAATTGGTGTTGAATTTTCCCCTCTGTGTTAGCAACACGTGTTTCAATTCAGGATGGCATTCCATGATATCACCTCCCACTAAATTGTTACTATTGTCTAGCCTTTATTTACTGTTTTCCTTTATAACCAAAATCGTCAAATTAGGAGCCCCTCCCACCCCCAACCAACTTCCTGCCCCATCGGCAGAATGCCTAGCTGTATCAACATGCACTCACTTAACATCTGTGTATCAGATGACAAGAGGTTTCTGTCAAGCGCTGGGTAACCACATTAAAATAATTCAGCAGGTCCTTTGAAAGGAACAATCAGTTCAAATTCAATGGAAATTTCCACTTAAAGGGAGTGCAGCCATCACCATCCGAATAGATATTAGTCCACATTTATTTGATTAGAGCTCACCCATATGTCATTAGCATGGACCGAGCTTTTCTTAGACTACAAGGAGTGCAAGCCTCATGTCAATTGCAAATATGATGCAGCCTTTCAAATATTTATTTAGAAGGATATAGTTCATGGAAATCGTTTCTTTGACATTGAGTATAATGCTCTTTAATATCATGGTGCTTTGTTCCTGTGATGTTGCATTTGACTGTGCTGAACTGCTGTACAGAAAATATTTGAGCAGATTGTAGACTGCTCATCAGCTTTTCTTCTAGATGACATGGAGCCATGTCGCATGTGATAGGAAATTGCTATGATTATCCTGTCCCACGTGGAAGTTTTGTGATTATTTGCAGAAAGGAAACCGAAGAGCCTTTCAAGCCTGAGATGGGCAGGTTGTTTTGTTGGTCTTCCATGGATATTTCTTCTAAATGGAAGAATGCAGATGGAGGGTTTGTTCAGTCCCACCAGAGACTTATCGAGTTCTCCCTCTTTGTTGCCTTCCTCAGTAGCTAAGAGGATGGACACAGGGTAGGGCGCCCAGGGCCAGATCCTGTCTCTGTCGCTTAGGAACTCTGACTTTGGCAAGTTGCAGCCCGTTTAGACACACTTCTTCATCTGTTGCATAGATATAATAATAGTACATAGGATTGTTCTGAAGATTAATGAGTTTATGTACTTAATAAGCTTAGAGCAGTGCCTGGCACCCAGTAAGAGCTGAGTAAATTCTAGCCGTCACTGTTGTTATAACTTTTGTTGGTTTGAGTTGATGTGTGGAAGTTAAATATTGTTACATTTTTTGAGGCTTCATTGAGCACGAGAAAGATGTCCTGAGAATGGAAAAAGGTTCTATGTTCTAATTTTCTAAATTGATGGAGCATTTGGATTCTGAAAATAATTGTTACAGTTTCTGCTTTGAAAAGTTCTGGTCAAAATTACCGAACAGATAGATGGCTTTTGAGCACTCAGAAGAAACTGGTGGTCACTGTCCATCATGATGTGTTCATTTAAAGCAAGTCATTCCCAACTAACCTGATCTCATTTTTGGAAAGAGGTACTAGGTTGCTGAAATGTGAGATGCCCTGTCTGGATCTCTGCAAGCTATGTGGATTCATTATATATTTTGATCAAAATGTGGAAATATAAGCTTAATCAACTGGAGTGAGCATTATGTGGATAGAATATCACAAAAGTGATTATTCTCAAGAGAGATCTCTCATAAGTTCAAGTCCAGTTATTTTGTTCACTTCCATATTTATATCCATGGTTTTTGAGAGGATTTGGAAAATGTGCATCATATGTGAGTGATACACATTTGGGAGAGGAACTTAATGTTGGTGACAAATCCAAGTTTCATAGCAGTTACATACTATAGAATAAACAAGGACCTACTGTATAGCACAGGCAACTATATTCAATATCTTGTAATTACCTATAGCAGAAAAGAATCTGAAAAAGAATACCCTGAATATTCATTAGAAGGACTGATGCTGAAGCTGAAGTTCCATTGCTTTGGCCACCTGATGCAAAGAGCCAACTCACTGGAAAAGAGCCTACTCATTGGAAAAGACACTGATGCTGGGAAAGCTTGAAGGCAAAAGGAGAGGAGGGCGGCAGAAGAGAGATGGTTAGATAGCTTCACCAACTCAATCACATGAATTTGAGCAAACTTTGGGAGATGGTGAAGGACAGGGAAGCCTGGCATGCTGCAGTCCATGGGGTCACAAAAAAGAGTCAAATAGGACTTAGTGTCTGAACAACAACAAAAACATAAGCGAATCACTTTGCTGTACACTAAACAAATACAACATTGCAAATCATACTTCAATTAAAAAGTGTTTCCAAAAATAGTAGGCACAATGGTGGAAACAAGGTAACATTTAATAGACGTATGGTATATGAAAGATCATATTAATATATTTTTTTAAAACTCACAGTAGTAAAGTAGACTAGGCATGGCAAAAGTTTATTTAAACATATTTTGAACCTTGAAATACAAGTAATTTTCTTTTGGGGAGTCAACTCTTATTAGTTAGATAAGGTTGACTGAAGCACCATGATAAGGAGGAATCGAAAGTAAAGCAACAGTTAATCTCCAGTAGTGACACAGTCCCTGCCCTTAAGTAGCTTATAAAGTAGTGATGGCGGGAAGTGTGTGAGTATTGCGGTACAGTGTGGAAATAGAGCAGTGGGGTAAACATAGAGCTCTTCAGGATTCACAGAAGGGACTTTTTTCTGTTTAATGTCTTTTAATTGAAGTATATTTGCAATACTGTGTTAGTTTCAGGTGTAAAGCAAAGTGATTTATATATATATAAATAAAAACTGATTTATATATATATATATATATAAAACCCTAACCCATATATAATATATATATGGTATGTATGTACACACATATATATTCCTTTTCAGATTCTTTTACATTTTAAGTATTAGAAGATATTGATTATATTAGTAGTTCCCTGTGTTGTATAGTTGGTTCTTGTTGTCTACCTATTTTATATATAGTAGTGTGTATCTGTTAATCCATACTCCTAATTTATCCCTCTCCCCACTTTCCTCTTTGGTAACCATAAGATTGATTTCTATGTCCATGAGTCTATTTCTGTTTTGTAAATAAGTTTGTTTGTATCAGAGACGTTGAACACCATGTAATGATGGCAAGAAATGATCCTCCAAAGAGGATATAATTTAAACTAAGAGAACTAGGCATTTGCCACCTGATGGTAGGGACAGTGGTATTCCAGGTTGCTAAATTGTAGAGGGGCTGTGAGTACATGTGTATTTCAGGATGGTTTCTGTACCAGTGATTCAAGTGACAATAGGAAGCAAGGTGGAGGCCACTGAGTTATAATAGCTAATGTTCATACACGCATGAAACTTGTAAAAAATGCTTTACCTATATTAACTCATCTAATCCCGTGCTATCCATTAGCTTTTGCTGCATAACAAAACTCCTGTAACTTAGGGGCTCATAACAATCATTTATTGTTACTCATGAGTCTAGGAGTCAGAAGTTTCATTTTGCTGGAAGAGCCAGGCTTGGTCCATCATGGCTGGACTTTCTCATTTGTTCTCAGGTGGTGGTTCATCTAGACTGGATGATCTGGAATGGTCTCGCTCCCATTTTTGACATTTGTTTTGCTTCTAGTTGGGGCAGGGGAGATGACCTGACCCTTATCTGGTCATTCAGCAGGCCAGCCAGACTTGTTCATGTGATAGTCACAGGGACTCAAGATTAGCAAGAAGACAAATCTCAGTGTTCAAGCCCCTTCCAAGCCTCTTCCAAGCTCAGGTTCAGAGCAAGTCATGCGGTCCACTCACATGGTGTGAAAAGTGATTCCATGTGAGAATGGTGTGAGAAGTGATTCCATGTCTTGAGAAGAGTGATAGTATGTGTGACCAATTTTGTCATTTGTACAACTTTAAAAATCTCAGTGAGAAAGGTACTGTTACTGTAAACCTCAATTACCTCTGAGGTACAGGGAGATTTAACTTGGTCAAGGTCACAGAGCCAGTGAATGGCAGGTCTGCAATGAGACCGTCTGATTCTGTAGTCTGATTCTTACCCTCTCTACTGGCTCCTTGGGGCAGGTACAATAAGATAGGTACTGACCTCAAGAAACACTGTGTGTCATTGTAGGAAGTTGGGATTTTATTTTCGGAGCACTGGAGAGCCAGTGAAGAATGATCAAAAGATTGACACAGTCAGCTTTACAGCTTAGGAAGCTCATTTGAGCTGCATGATGGAGAATGAATTATAAGGAGGGCCATATTGGAAATTGATCAACTGATTATTGCTGCTGCTGCTGCTAAGTCGCTTCAGTCGTGTCCAACTCTGTGCGACCCCATAGACAGCAGCCCACCAGGCTCCCCTGTCCCTGGGATTCTCCAGGCAAGAACACTGTAGTGGGTTGCCATTTCCTTCTCCAAACTGATTATTGGGATGCTGATAAAACACTGGTCTAGAGGTGTGGTAGTTGAATAGCTGTATAATTTTATCTAAAGTAAGCAAACATGTTACAGTTTTTTCATATGAACATGACAGTATTGACTTGGTGTCAATAGCTTGGGGAAACTAGCATTTTGAGCTTGTAACACATTTAGGGAAGTAGAATTACTTTGTCGTTTGTTAGTTGATAAACAGTGAGAGAGGCAGATGATGTTTGTTGATATAAATAAATTATTGGAGTTGACAGCAGAGGTGTGGAAGGCATTTTAGAGCATGCATTTGCTAATTGGCGTGGTAAAGATGCTTGACCCCATTCTGTGTCTATAAGTGAAACATATAGATGGTAGTTATCCAGTGAACACAAAACTCTTTTGTGATTGTCCATCTGCCAAATTAACTCACAAAGTGTGAAAAAAATATTTCTGCAGAATACTGACTGACTCAGCAGCTGAGAAAAATCAGATATGTCGCCCTATTTGAGGATGAAAGGAGGATTTTGTTATCTTATTTGATTGAGCGATTTCTGGCCTCTTGATTTCTGGAATGGTTCATGTGAGCCTGAATGAAAGTGATTACAGATTTAATCGAGAGTATAATTATTTAGGTTAAATTTTCATTGAGCCTGCATTTCGGTGTGATGAGTAAGTGAGGTCAGAGATAATGCAGAGACTGTGCAGATTCGTTGTCTTCATTGCCTATATTACTTTGCATTTTTTAGGAAGTATACTGTCAGATGGGTTGTTGGGGGCTACAAGAGGACATTCATTTAATCATTGTGAAGAGCCATGACAGCCAAAAAGCCAGTCTTTGAAAGAAAGTGAACTTGTACAACATAAAGTAATTGTTCTGACTCTCAGAGGATAAACTAATATCTAAACTTATAGTGGGAGAATATCAGAGTTTGTAGAATCCTTAGTATATATTTCAGTTCCTCCATTTTGTGAATAAAGACATTGACGTTCAGAAGAGTTAAATCACATTTCCAAGGTTATGTAGCTAATTAGCAGAGTTGAGAAAATAAACCAGCTTTCTAGTCCTGTATAATACATCTTCTGTCATCATTTGCTGTTGCAGTGGTGCATAATAGTTACGAGTAATTCATCCCCAAATAGTATGTGTCCGAAGGGAATCGGTGTACCTGTTACTGCTAAAATTTACAAACAAACCTCTGCCCACTCACTGAGAGAGAATGTCTGAAGATGTTTAAAAGAAAGGGATTTTGGTTGTTCTGGTCGTCAGCTGTTGACCAGTTGACTCTGTTTACTACAATGGACATTATAACAATATCTTAGTAAATTTACCATGGCCAAAGGTATAATTTTATTACCTTACCACCCAAAAATTAAATGATAACAATATCAGGATGAACTCAACTGAGGATGCTGAATCATGTTAAAGTACTTGAAAGAGACTAACAGGTAGAAAGTAGATTTCTTGTTGTTTAGTTGCTCAGGCGTGTCTAACTCTTTTGTGACCCCAAGGGCTGTAGCCCGCCAGGCTCCTCTCTCCATGGGATTTCCCAGGCGAGAATACTGGAGTGGGTTGCCATTTCCTTTTCCAGGGGATCTTCCTGACCCAGGGATCGAACCTGTGCCTCCTTCATTGGTAGGCAGATTCTTTACCACTGAATCACCTGAAGGCCCAGAAAGCGATATGTGGTAATAACAACAGGATGAACTCAAGTAAGGATGCTGAATCACATTGAAGTACTTAAAAAGAGACTTTATAGACTGAAAGCCTGGGGCCCAACAATTATCAATGAGAAACAGCCATCTGCCAAAGTAGACATTCCTTTCGACCTGATACGTGCACTCTCTTGGTTCCACTGATGTGGGAAACCAGGTTACTTGGTGAGTTTGGGGTTAGACTGACGGTCAGTTCAGTTTAGTTCAGTCGCCCAGTCGTGTCCGACTCTGCGACCCCATGAACTGCAGCACGCCAGGCCTCCCTGTCCATCACCAACTCCCAGAGTTCGCTCAGACTCACGTGCATCGAGTCAGTGATGCCATCCAGCCATCTCATCCTCTGTCGTCCCCTTCTCCTCCTGCCCCCAATCCCTCCCAGCATCAGAGTCTTTTTCCAATGAGTCAACTCTTCACATGAGGTGGCCAAAGTACTGGAGTTTCAGCTTTAGCATCATTCCTTCCAATGAACACCCAGGACTGATCTCCTTCAGAATGGACTGGTTGGATCTCCTTGCAGTCCAAGGGACTCTCAAGAGTCTTCTCCAACACCACAGTTCAAAAGCATCAATTCTTCGGCACTCAGCTTTCTTCACAGTCCAACTCTCACATCCATACATGACCACTGGAAAAACATAGCCTTGACTAGACGGACCTTTGTTGGCAAAGTAATGTCTCTGCTTTTGCATATGCTATCTAGGTTGGTCATAACTTTCCTTCCAAGGAGTAAACGTCTTTTAATTTCATGGCTGCAGTCACCATCTGCAGTGATTCTGGAGCCCAAAGAAATAAAGTCAGCCACTGTTTCCCCATCTGCCTGCCATGAAGTGATGGGACCAGATGCCATGATCTTAGTTTTCTGAATGTTGAGCTTTAAGCCACTTTTTCACTCTCCTCTTTCACTTTCATCAAGAGGCTCTTTAGTTCTTCTTCACATTCTACCATAAGGGTGGTGTCATCTGCATATCTGAGGTTATTGATATTTCTCCCGGCAATCTTGATTCCAGCTTGTGCTTCTTCCATCCCAGCGTTTCTCATGATGTACTCTGCATATAAGTTAAATAAGCAGGGTGACAATATACAGCCTTGACGAGCTCCTTTTCCTATTTGGAACCAGTCTGTTGTTTCATGTCCAGTTCTAATTGTTGCTTCCTGACCTGCATATAGGTTTCTCAAGAGACTGAGGGTAGGTTTAGATAATTGACAAATATTTTATGGTTCCAAGCTTATATTGTCTAATATGTCCATGTTCACTGTAGCAATTTATTCTGCTGGGACCAGGCTCCTTAGGCTTGGTGTGAGTATGACACAGCTTCTGGTCAGTAGGGGGACTGGCCCTGCCTAAGCTTGTTCTGGTTTCTGTCTTCCCTTTTGTCAATTTCTGACTGTCCTCTCTTCTGATTAATACTCTTTCTGCCAGTAAAGAATCTGCCTGCAATTCAGAAGACCCGGGTTTGATCCCTGGGTAGGGAACATCCCCTGGAGAAGGGAATGGCACTCCAGTATTCTTGCCTGGAGAATCCCATGCACAGAGGAGCCTGTGGGCTACAGTCCAAAGAGTCAGACATAACTGAGCGACTAACACTTTCACTTTTCCCACATCCTGACTACCATATATGTTAATATATTTTCAGATTTTGTTGGGCATAAGAACTAGTCTGTCTCTGAAAGGGGATTTTACATATCTCTGGTCTAATTTTACTATCTCATTCTTAGAAGACAGTGTGCTACTCTTTATTTCATGATTCTTGGAAGATAATGACATCACCTCACTGTTACTTCCATGTTCTGCTCCCAGTCTGTAGGTTGGTGTCCAAATTCTACATAAATGTCCAAGTTCTTTGGCCGGGTTTAGATGGACTGATACAGAAAGAGTGTTCTTTTTCCTGATACCCAGTCAAGAACCAGAATTACTAGTTCTCATTCCCCCATTAATAGTAATGAGATGGATAGGTCAGGTAGGCACATGATCAATGTAAGGATCTGTAAGGTAGGATTACAAAGGATAGGCTTGGAAATCAGATTCAGGGTTTGAAGTGGGTCCCACTTCTTACCAGCTGTGTGGTCTGGGGCAGGTATTTTTGCAAATGATTCTGTTTTATCATCCATGACATTTTAATGATACATGTCTTTTACAGTTGTTTTAGGATTTAAAGCAGTTTTGTACACTTAAAGCTTTACAGATGTGGCTTCAACGTAGGTGTTTAGGATTTGTGGTATTTTCTCTTCCATCAGAGAACTGGAGATGGTCACTTCCCATTGGATAACGCTTTAGTATCCTAAGCAAGTCAAAATAGCCTGAGTACAAATTCCAGTGTGGTATGTTGTTAGGAAGAGCACAGATTTTGAGTAGTGACCTTTGGATACTGAAGCTGCAGACGTGTGTGTTTCTGGAATAGCTGTAACCTATCCATGCAGAGTGTGTCTGAGTATCCTTAGAATGTACAAAAATGAATACTCAGGAGGTTCATGTATCAGAAAATCTACCCAAGTGCATAGAATCTTAGAGAAGGGTCTCACTTTCACTGAAGAAGGTATCTACTCTTCTTTCAGGTCTTTGGGGGGAAAAAAGGGATTCTATGATCTTCCATGGTAGCATTTCATAATCATAAGTCATATGCATGCAGTGCTTTAGGCTGATGAGGCCTCTTCAAGCTCACGTGCACAAGTATGGTGACAAGTCTGGATTTTCCCCTTGTCTGAGACATACAATCACATTATAGCTTCTTATTAAAATGCACCTTTTAGGCCAACTTAACTTCTCATTTCGGAGAAGGCAATGGCACCCCACTCCAGTACTCTTGCCTGGAAAATCCCATGGACGGAGGAGCCTGGTGGGCAGCAGTCCATGGGGTCGCTGAGGGTCGGACACGACTGAGCGACTTCACTTTCACGTTTCAATTTCATGCATTGGAGAAGGAAATGGCAACCCACTCCAGTGTTCTTGCCTGGAGAATCCCAGGGATGGGGGAGCCTGGGGGGCTGCCGTCTATGGGGTCACACAGAGTCGGACACCACTGAAGCGACTTAGCAGCAGCAGCAGCAGCAACTTCTCATTTATGGAAACATGAGTCTATTTCCCTTTGCTGTGTGCGAGGCTGTTTGAATTCTTGATCCAGTGTGCACTTGGATAAAGGTCAGATTAATCTGTGTTCCTTAATAGGATTGTCTCTTTTCCTGTGACATAAGAGGTTCTTATCTCTTTGAAATGTGTATTTCGGTGAAGACCACTCCACTGTCACTTTCTGTGAGCTTCTGCACTTTTTTCTTTTAAAATAGTGTCTAGCTAAGAGACTCCCTAGACTGACATACACTGATTTCCATTCCATAGTGAGGAAGGCAGAAAAGAACAAGATGCCTTTTTGACGATAAATTTTATATGTGATCAAGACGAGAATCAAAATGTTCTACCATGATTTTCATGTTCTCGTGGGAAATACCAGTAGTACCTAGAAACCAAGGAGAAGTGAGGACTGTATATTCTTGACATCACCGTTTGCTTCTGTGAAGTCAGCTATAATGACAGCAGTTCTTACAGCAGATTCTGTTCAACATATGAGTATTTGTTAGCAGCCCCAGCCCGTTGTACTGCCTTTCCATACACTCGCGTAGAACCTGATTGTGTCCTCATGACTTCAGCAGGCACTGGACGTGAAACATGAACTCTGTAGCAGGTTCGTGAATGTGCTGATCCACTATGTACTGAGGCTAAGACATAGAACCAACTGTCCATCGGCAGATGAATAGATAAAGAAGATTGTTGCATGTATATACAATGGAATACTACTCACACATAACAAAAAATGAAATAATACCATTTGCAGCAACACAGATGAACCAAGAGGTTATCAGACTAAGTAAATCAGAAAGAGAAAAACAAATAGCATATGGTTTCATTTATATAGGACTTCCCTGGTGGCTCAGACAATAAAGAAACTGCCTGAAATGCAGGAGATCCAGAGTTCAATCCCTGCGTTGGGAAGATCCCCTGGAGAAGTAAATAACAACCCTTCCAGTATTCTTACCTGGAGAATTTCACGGACAGAGGAGCCCGGTGGGTTACAGTCCAGGGGGTTATAAAGAGTCAGTCATGACTGACTACCACTTTACATTTATCACTTATATATGGAATCTAAAATATAACACAAATGAGCTTATCTATGAACAGAAACAGACATAGAGAAGAGACTGGTGGTTACCTAGGGGAGGAGTGGGGGTTGGGGAAAGAGGGACTGGGGGTTTAGGGTTTGTACCTGCAAACTCTTACTTATGGAATGGATAAATAACAGGGTCCTACTGTAGAGCACAGGGAACTGTATTCAGTATCCTGTGAAAAACTATAATAGAAAAGAATATGTATAGTTGAATCACTTTGCCATATAGTAGAAATTAATATAATATTATAAATTAACTATACTTCAATAAAATAAAAAAAGAGAACATGCTCATCCTAGGGCCAGACATCCACATAAGCAGACCAGGGACAAGAGTCTTCCTTGAAGCTGGCGCTCCCAGGGTTTCAGTTACAAGTACTGCCTGAAGTTATTAGAAGGCTGCTGACTTTGTGTCTCATCACCTTTCCTTTCACCATCCGTTATGCTGGTTAAAAATACCGTGGTGCAGTTTAAGAAAGCCTTTTGAACTGCTCAGTGGATATTTTGATCCCCATTTTATAGGCAGGAAATGAAAACCCACAGTACCTACTTCACAAGTTTCTTAAGAGGAAAACATGAGGAACGTGTATGTGAAATGCTCAGCCCGGTGCCTTAAACATCAGATGTTCCCTTTCATTATCCCTTGTGTAATCCGTGGCTTTCCAGGTGGCTCAGTGGTAAAGAATCCACCTGCCAGTCCTGGAGACACCGGAGATAGGGGTTTGATCCCTGGGTCAGGAAGATCCGCTGGGGGGGGAAATGGAAACCAGCTCCAGTTTCTTGCCTGGGAAAGCTCATGGACAGAAGAGCCTGGCAGGCTACAGTCCACAAGGTTGCAAGGAGTTGGACGAGACTGAGGATGCTCGCACACACACATGAAATCAATAATTGGTTTTTGGAGGGAAAACATTTTTAATGACAACTATGAATGAAAGGCGTGATATCATTGTGTAAGCAGATTCTGGAGTAGAGTTACCTATATGGAAGGGGTTATTTATTTTTACTACTGGGTGCAGGACTTATTTTTTCTTTTAAAGGCGGCACACATTAATATTTATTACCTGCTCATTTCTTAGACATGCTGAATTGCAAATAATTCATGGTTTGTATTCCTCATGTAAAGAATTGAAAAAAAGTAGTTTTCTTTTTTTCCTTCCTTCTTTCCTTCCATTTTCCCTTCCTCCCTCCCTCCCTGCCTCCTGCCTTCCCTGTCTCTTTTTCTTTTCCTTTACATTAGAAAACTGTTCTTCTGCCAGCATAGCTCATAAATTGGCTAAGAGGAAAATCATGTGTAAATCTTCATTTTACAAACTCACCTTAGTTTTTTGGGATTAGCATCAGCTTTGGGTCCATCCCTTTCCTTGTGGTCTGATACTCTGTCAGTCTGTGGCTTGCAGGTAATAGTGTTGAATTCCCCTAGGGGACTGAATGAAACATGATGCTTTAATCCCCTCTCTGACACTGCCTTCTCAGGAGGATTTAATCCTGATAGGAATAAGGGATAAGTGTATGCGAATGTCCCTCATTTGCAATGCATGTTGTGTCTGCCTCTTTAAATAAAGTAAAGGTTAATATGTTGATTTCCTATTTATAGGTAACTTAATGCTTCTAATTTTTTCTAATCATGGCACAGGGTTTCGGCTTAGTACTATGATTTCTTAAATGATCTTTCTAAATCGCTGTAATGATATGAAGAGTTTACTACTCTCCAAAGAGGTTGGATTGACAGGTTTAAAGAGACAAATCATCCAGTACTTTTTTTTTTTTTTGCCACATAATATCTAGTTACAGCAGCAAGCCCTTCCATTAAGCAAGCTGTATTTCTTGATGATGTATCTATAGGCATTTTTTATTTTAGCCCAGGCATTTCTGCTTTGGCAATCCAGATTTAACAGTAGGGCCAATATGATCTTCACATAGATCAGAAGAGAATCAGACAATATTAATCTAAAAACTGAGCTAATACACTCCATCAGAGGAAGTAGAGATTAATTCATTGCATCATTTCCATTTCTGACACTTAAAAAAAAAAACAACTTGACATTTTACTGTTTTTGCTTTCTTCTTTCCCTTTATACATGGATTAAACTTTAGAAAAGCCTTTCTTCAGTCAGTATGAGACCTGGGGCCACCTTAAAGAAGCAAACTTTGCCTGCACAGACTAGCACATGTTCTCTGAAAGGGAGTGGGCTGACTAATTGGTGTCTTTATGTTTTTGTTGAGTCTACTTGACACAACCTTTCCTTGGAGTCGCTTGGTTTCTAAGGAAATGCCATATACCACCTTTAATGAATTTCCAAATCACCTGTCTGCCCACCTTCCACTCTGTCCTTTACCATTTTTGAGTGATTCCAAAAACTATAAACTATGAAAAATAGACATTTCTTCCAAGTAGAAACAAGTCTGAAGGCTTATTCGTTTGACAAATATCACATTATCAGTTCTTTGTGTAAAGCATTCTGTTGGGCACTGGAAATATGACTGCTACTAACTCAAAACACATATATGGTACCTGTAGGGTATAGAGCATGGTTCTAAGCATTTTTACTTATATTAGTATAGTTTTATTTGGAACACCTACATGTTATTATCCCATATTATATGGGATAATTATCTTATTATTCCCATATTAGAGATGAATAAATTGAAGCCCAGAAATTTTGTTATTTGTCCAAGGTACTTCTAAGTGGTGGAGTTGAATCTGTTCTCAAGCAGGATTTGTGCAAAACTGCTTAGTTGCTCAGTTATGTCTGACTCTTTGAGACCCCATGGCTTGTAACCTACCAGACTCCTCTGTCCATGGGATTTCCCAGGCAAGAATACTGCAGTGGGTTGCCATGTCTTCCCCCAGGGGATCTTTCTGACCCAGGGATCGAACCCACACCTCTTACGTCTCCTGCTTTGGCAGACATATTCTTTGCCACTGCGCCACCAGGGAAGCTTTGAGAACCAGGACAGACTCACTCAAATCCGTCTGGACTCCCTGAAAGAGGCGGATGGGCACAAGGGGCCTCTGCTGGTACCAGGGCTCCACATCCTTGAGTTCAGACAGAGGAGAGGGATCTGCTCTGGTCCCTTCTTCGATGTCTCTGGAATCTTCTATCAAATACAGTATGCATTTAACTACTTGTACAAAGATGATTGATAGCAAAGTCATGGACTTTCCCAGATTTCGTAGGTTGTCATTTTGTCTAGTTTTCGTTCAGAAAAGTCCCTGTTCAGTCTCTCAGGAGCATGTCCTGTGCACACAGGTTCTGGGCAAACATGATAATGGTGAGTCATTCCATCTATTCACTCAATGGGTGTTTCCTGAGTACTTACTATGGACCAGTTACAATATAAGATGATGATGTTGTTCAGTTGCTAAGTTGTGCCCAACTCTCTTGCCCCATGGGTTGTAGCCCATCAGGCTCCTCTGCCCATGGGATTCTCCAGGAAAGAATACTGTAGTGAGTTGCCTTGCCCTTCTCCAGGGGATCTTCCTGACCCAGGGATCAAACCTGCATCTCCTGCACTACAGGTGGATTCTCTACTGCTGAGTCACCAGGGAAGTCCACTATATAAGGTACATGAAGACAAAAAGACGAATAATAAAATTATTTTCCCAATTTCCTATGCCATTTAAGTTATCCCTTGCTTCATTTTCATCTTTTGTTTTCCTGCTGTTTTCACGTATTTAAAATGGGTAATGTAGATATTAGAAAGTTCAGTTCAGTTACTCAGTTGTGTCCGACTCTTTGCGACCCCATGAATCGAAGCGTGCCAGGCCTCCCTGTCCATCACCAACTCCTGGAGTTCACTCAAACTCACGCCCATCGAGTCGGTGGTGCCATCCAGCCATCTCATCCTCTGTCATCCCCTTCTCCTCCTGCCCTCAATCCCTCCCAGCATCAGAGCCTTTTCTA
>NW_011494677.1:3592100-3592554 GCF_000754665.1 Bison bison bison | reverse complement strand
ATCAAGAGGCTTTTGAGTTCCTCTTCACTTTCTGCCATAAGGGTGGTGTCATCTGCACATCTGAGGTTATTGATATTTCTCCTGGCAATCTTGATTCCAGCTTGTGCTTCTTCCAGCCCAGCATTTCTCATGATGTACTCTGCATAGAAGTTAAATAAGCAGGGTGACAATATACAGCCTTGACGTACTCCTTTTCCTATTTGGAACCAGTCTGTTGTTCCATGTCCAGTTCTAACTGTTGCTTCCTGACTTGCATATAAGTCTCTTAAGAGGCAGGTCAGGTGGTCTGGTATTCCCATCTCTTTCAGAATTTTCCACAGTTTATTGTGATCCACACAGTCAAAGGCTTTGGTGTAGTCAATAAAGCAGAAACAGATGTTTTCTGTAGCTCTCTTGCTTTTTCGATGATCCAGCAGATGTTGGCAATTTGATCTCTGGTTCCTCTGCCTTTTCT
>NW_011494677.1:3591648-3592000 GCF_000754665.1 Bison bison bison | reverse complement strand
GACTCTCAAGAGTCTTCTCCAACACCACAGTTCAAAAGCATCAATTCTTTGGTGCTCAGCTTTCTTCACAGTCCAACTCTCGCATCCATACATGACCACTTGTAAAACCATAGCCTTGACTAGATGGACCTTTGTTGGCAAAGTAATGTCTCTGCGTTTCAGTATGCTATCTAGGTTGGTCATAACTTTCCTTCCAAGGAGTAAGTGTCTTTTAGTTTCATGGCTGCAGTCACCATCTGCAGTGATTTTGGAGCCCCCCAAAATAAAGTCTGACACTGTTTCCACTGTTTCCCCATCTATTTCCCATGAAGTGATGGGACCAGATGCCATGATCTTCGTTTTCTGAATGTTG
>NW_011494677.1:3563336-3591548 GCF_000754665.1 Bison bison bison | reverse complement strand
GCAGGTCAGGTGGTCTGGTATTCCCATCTCTTTCAGAATTTTCCACAGTTTATTGTGATCCACACAGTCAAAGGCTTTGGTGTAGTCAATAAAGCAGAAATAGATGTTTTTCTGTAGCTCTCTTGCTTTTTCGATGATCCAGCAGATGTTGGCAATTTGATCTCTGGTTCCTCTGCCTTTTCTAAAACCAGCTTGAACATCTGAAAGTTCACGGTTCATGTATTGCTGAAGCCTGGCTTGGAGAATTTTGAGCATCACTTTACTAGCGTGTGAGATGAGTGCAACTGTGTGGTAGTTTGAGCATTCTTTGGCATTGCCTTTCTTTGGGATCGGAATCAAAACTGACCTTTTCCAGTCCTGTGGCCACTGCTGAGTTTTCCAAATTTGCTGGCATATTGAGTGCAGCACTTTCACAGCATCATCTTTCAGGATTTGAAATAGCTCAACTGGAATTCCGTCACCTCCACTAGCTTTGTTCATAGTGATGCTTTCTAAGGCCCACTTGACTTCACATTCTAGGATGTCTGGCTCTAGGTCAGTGATCATTCCATTGTGATTATCTGGGTTATGAAGATCTTTTTTTGTACAGTTCTTCTGTGTATTCTTGCCACCTCTTCTTCATATCTTTTGCTTCTGTTAGGTCCATACCATTTCTGTCCTTTATTGAGCCCATCTTTGCATGAAATGTTCCTTTGGTATCTCTGATTTTCTTGAAGAGATCTCTAGTCTTTCCCATTCTGTTGTTTCCCTCTATTTCTTTGCATTGATCACTAAGGAAGGCTTTCTTATCTCTCCTTGCTATTCTTTGGAACTCTGCATTCAGATGAGTATATCTTTCCTTTTCTCCTTTGCTTTTCGCTTCTCTTCTTTTCACAGCTATTTGTAAGGCCTCCCCAGACAGCCATTTTGCTTTTTTGCATTTCTTTTCCCTGGGGATGGTCTTGATCCCTGTCTCCTGTACAGTGTCATGAACCTCATTCCATAGTTCATCAGGCACTCTATCTACCAGATCTAGGCCCTTAAATCTATTTCTCACTTCCACTGTATAATCATAAGGGATTTGATTTAAGTCATACCTGAATGGTCTAGTGGTTTTCCCTACTTTCTTCAATTTAAGTCTGAATTTGGCAATAAGGAGCTCATGATCTGAGCCACAGTAAGCTCCCGGTCTTGTTTTTGCTGACTGTATAGAGCTTCTCCATCTTTGGCTGCAAACAATATAATCAATCTGATTTCAGTGTTGACCATCTGGTGATGTCCATGTGTAGAGTCTTCTCTTGTGTTGTTGGAAGAGGGTGTTTGCTATGACCAGTGCATTCTCTTGGCAAAATTCTATTAGCCTTTGCCCTGCTTCATTCCGTATCCCAAGGCCAAATTTGCCTGTTACTCCAGGTGGTTCTTGACTTCCTACTTTGGCATTCTAGTCCCCTATAATGAAAAGGACATCTTTTTTGGGTGTTAGTTCTAAAAGGTCTTGTAGGTCTTCATAGAACCATTCAACTTCAGCTTCTTCAGCATTACTGGTTGGGGCATAGTCTTGGATTACTGTGATATTGAATGGTTTGCCTTAGAAACGAACAGAGGTCATTCTGTCGTTTTTGAGATTGCATCCAAGTACTGCATTTTGGCCTCTTTTGTTGACCATGATGGCTACTCCATTTCTTAAGGGATTCCTGCCCTCAGTAGTAGATATAATGGTCACCTGAGTTAAATTCACCCATTCTAGTCCATATTAGGTCACTGATTCCTAGAATGTTGATGTTCACTTTTGCCATCTCCTGTTTGACCACTTCCAATTTGCCTTGATTCATGGACCTAACATTCCAGGTTCCTATGCAATATTGCTCTTTACAGCATCGAACCTTGCTTCTATCACCAGTCACATCCACAGCTGGGTGTTGTTTTTGCTTTGGCTCCATCCCTTCTTTCTTTCTGGAGTTATTTCTCCACTGATCTCCAGTAGCATATTGGGCACCTACTGACCTGGGGAGTTCCTCTTTCAGGTTCCTATAATTTTGCCTTTTCATATGCAAGAATACTGAAGTGGTTTGCCATTCCCTTCTCCAGTGGACCACATTCTGTCAAGATATTAGAAAAGCACTTCATAAATCCTAAACTTCTGTGAAAATATTCACTTTTATTTTTTATTTTTATCATTGCTTATTATATTGGACAAATTTCCATGTGCCTGCCTCATAGGTAACTTCAGCCATTTGTTAATTCCATTTATATTCTAGCTGAATGATTCAACTTGGTGTTTGTGGTTACTGAGTAAAAGACACATAGTCAATTAAAATTTCAAAACTAATATTCAGCATGAGATGACCGAGTTGCTAAATGAAAATGAATATTATATGATGAAGGGAAGCTGCAAATTTACTTAGGTCTTTCTATCAAATTAGCAACTTACTGTTACAGAGAATGAATGCTAATTAGTTCTCTGAGCTGCAGAAGGCAGCCCATATCTGTCCCAGGACAATGTTAAGCGGCCTCATTTCTTTAAGGTCTTGGCCCCTTTTTTTAGGACACTGACATTAAGAAAAGGGCAGAGGACCATTGTCGTGTGCCAGGAACTGTGTCGGATGATAACCACCCATCACCTCTTTCAGCATCTGAGACAGTCATGTTTCTTGAAGTAGGAGCACAGCTTGGAAACACTTGTAGGATCTTCCCACCCAGTGAAAAGCTGAAACTAAATAAGCCCCAGAGATAGAAGACCCTTGGATTCAGGCCTAAAGCAAGTGCATAGAATCCAGTAGGGCAATGACAAAGCCATTTTGTCAGCCTTTGACGTTAATGATAAAGAAACTTCATTCTTTAAACACATTCATTATACAAGCATGCATACAAAGGTTGGGACTGGAAAAACAACATTTCTAGTGATTATTTTAAAAGGATCTTACCCTGAAATGTTTCTAGGTTAAAAATCTGAGACCCCCAGTGAAAATTTAACAGGAACATCCATGATTTTGTACCAAAGGGAGACAGATTCAAGTGCCAAGGCAAGCAATACAGGCAGAAAAATATGATTGAAAAAAGCTTTGACATGGCACAGGGTTGGGGTGGAGAGGGGATTGAACTGGAGTCTGTGTTAAGTGATCAGGCTTGGTTCTAGTTTACACTAGCCTGAACACACATGAGGCAGTGCCTTCCATCTGGGTACCATGTTCAGAACAGAATCATTTAGAACATGTTCAAGGGAGAGTCACCACTAGTATTAAGAATTTGAAACCAAGAAGTATTTAAGACCTCAAATGCATCTAAAACATTGAGTTTCATATGGAAGAAGGAGGAAGAGAAAAGTAAGATCATCTGTTTAATGTCCTCTGTGTTCTGATCAGTCCAAGGACCAGAAATCACCCCAAATCATATGGTGGCCTGGTATCTAGTTGAGGCTGGGTCTTATGCATCAGCTTGTATAGCAATACCATGGTGTTACTAGGATCCTAACTTGGGTCTTTTGGTCGTTAAAGCCTGTATTCCTTACTCTCCACTTTGTCATCTCCTGAAAGGTTAGAATGAGATCAATGAGTATAGACTTTAACGGTGATTTGGATCCAGTGTGATGAAGACTTTCCTACCATAGTCTTTATGGTAAAATAGGTTTTTGTAGGAGAAAAGAATTATTCAGGCTTCAGCAGGATGTCCCCTTGGCTCAAATGCTGTCCTTTAAGATCCTTTCTGACTCTAAAAGTGTATATCTTTCTTTTTTAAATTAGACTATAGTTGCTTGACAATGTTGTATTAGTTTTTGATATATAGTAAAGTGAGTCAAACACATATATACACATATCCCCTCTTCTGTGAATTTCCTGCCCATTTAGGTCACCAAAGAGCATTGAGTACAGTTGCCTGTGCTATACAGTAGGTTCCCATTAGTTATCTGTTTTTTTATATAGTAGTGTACATATGGCAATCCCAATCTCCCAATTCATCCCACACCCCCCCCATCCTATTGATATCCATGTTTGTTCTCTACCTCTGTGTCTCTGTTCCTGCTTTGTAAAAACAGTTTATGCCATTTTCCTAGATTCCACATATAAGCATTAATGTATGAAAGTGTGTGTTTCTTGATTTTATGAATAAACCAACAGAACATCAGAGTGTAGTAACACATCACTAAAGAGAGAGAATAAAGGCAGGCAGAGAAAGGACTGGTCATGGCAGGAGGCAAGAAGCCAGAAGACACAGGGAGGGAAAGCCCCGCTGGTAGTTACGATGCAGGAAATCCAGAGGACCCCACAGACCAGAGTTTCAGTTTCAAGTGGAAAAGAAATAAGATAGAAGCCATCAGCACCCTGAGAAATGATCCTGAGGTGACGTTCTACAGAATCAGCCCCTCCTCCCCTCCAGTGATAGGTACTGTAGCAGGGCATGTGTTGTCCAGAACCCTCAGTGATGACAAGTCTGTAAATGTGTTCAGCTCCCGGAAGTTGCATCATTTTAATGTTTGTTTGTTTTAAAGATTCAGCCTTAGCAGAGTTGAAATGGGCCTTGCATTGCATGGACAATGCAGTGGATTGACTTGTAGAGGCAGAAATTTGCCTGAATGAGTAAAGGTGGTCAGATGTGTATTTCTAAGAGTAGCAAAGCAACGAACGTGCATTATTCCTAGAGCCTCAGCAGAGAGATGAAGGGAAGAAATGGCCATGAGAATTAGATGCCCACTGAGTTCTGAAACATACAGCCATAACGATACTTTCTAAACCATGTTTCCCAAAGGGTGTTTCAGTGGTCAGTGTACAGCTCCGTCACTTGAAACTATGTAAATTACACCAGTTAAGTTTCATCTGGACCAAATGGCCTTTCAAGATGAGGATGCTCTTGAGGAATGTCCTTTTTGCGTGTGTTCCCACGGGGGCATGTTTGCTGACCCATCTCCTACCAGTGACCTGGGCATACCACTGGTGTCAGGCCATCCCAACATCCTGGAGAGAATTCCCAGCTGATGGAAATTGCCACATAGTCTGTATTTGACAGGAAGACAAGTTTCCCTTCATCCAGGCTCCTGTGATGGCAAATGGGGCTTGGCAGGGCTCCTTTGCCAAGGGAAATGTATGAACTCTGTCTTCTCCATGGATTCTACTTATGTCTCCTTTGAACGAGAGGCTTGTCTGTTGGAGGAGGAGCCTGGGAAGCTGGTTCCCAACCTGCCTAATTGACTGCTACTGTTCTTCGTGAGTTTGGTGAGCTCCCCAGTTGGAGAGCTGTGATTCACTTGCCATCCGCAATGATGGATTGAAGACGACAGCCCGAGTTAAAGTTCTGAGCTCCCAGCTGGTTAGTGGATTTCACAAGTACAATGTTGCAAGAGTCATTTATCAGAAGTGTGAATCCAGAGATTTGGATGTTTGAGGTGACAGCTGTTAGACACACTACTTAGAGAAATAACTCACAGAAGATTAGGATAAGAAGGTCTTTGATTTTTTCATCCATGTGATTGGAAAGTTGGAGTAAGGAAAGGTCTCCATGGACATTTTTCTGCTGTTCAAGTGCCAGGAAGAGATTTGGGTGACCTCACATTTCAGTGGAGGCAACCTTCGAATAAGATGTGTGTGTATATTTGTAAATAAATTTAAAACCCTGGAAAAGATACCCTGGAAATCACTAAAAAAAAATAGATTTACTTTTGCATATGGCCTAATGCTGTTATTAGTAGTGGGGAGATAATCCCTGTGCAAAGTCACAGAAAGTAGTGGGTCCATTTCTTTTAGTCACAGATGGTAGAGTCCATGACAATTTTGCGCTTCAGACAATGAATACATTTATCCTCCACAGGGAAGTAAATGAAATCATCATTTGCAATACTGTCTGTTTTTTTTTGTTTGTTTGTTTTGTTTTGTTTTTATTGTCAACTCTAAACATCAGTGTTCAAGGCAAGACATTCATTCACTTCCTGGCAGGGACCCAGATTCGGTTAATTCTTGGGAGTTAATAGCTTTGGTCAGGACAGAGGTTCAAGCTCCCCACCCCCGCTTCCTGCTGTAAATAATTATCCAGATTCCATTTCAAAGATATGTCTATGGATCTCTTTCCTTGTAAAGTTTAGTGGGTATTGGGGCTCTTGATGTAATAGAGCAGTTCCCAAAGGCAGGCGAGACTCAGTTTTCAGAGAAATTTTAATGTGCCAGCTTACACATCCCATATAAACTTAATAAAACCAGATTGGCCCGTTGTGAAAACTCCTTCTAAGACAGGCTGTCTATATCAGGAGCTGCCTTTATTCTTGGAGGCCACAGGGGTATCCTTCTGTATGTGACCCCTGAAGTGAATTGGTTCTTTCATAATACATTTTGGAAGGATTCTGTTTTTTCCCCAGTCACATGCTTATTACACTGTTTGTCCTTCTCTGTCTTTTTCACATCTCCTTTCCCCAAATCCCTGCTTTATTTATGTATTTAATTTTTAAATTGATTTTTATTGGAGTGTAGATGTTTTGCAATGCCGTATTAGTTTCTGCTGTACAAAGTGACACATTCCTGCCCTGACCTCTTATCTCAACTTTATTTTCTGAGATACTCCATAGAGTTCCTTTACACATAAGGTCAACTTTTTCTCCAGGTTTCCCTTTTTAATTTTCTGAACTAAGAGCCTTTAAAAAATATCTCTTTTGTGTATTACATCCTCTAATCATCACTAGCTCCCATACAAAAGGTATGCTTTCTCTCTTGTACAGGAAATTGGACTCAGAGTGCTTAAGTAATTTGCTCCAAGTCAGAGCCAGAATTTGATTTTGGAATTGTTCACTTCCCGCTTCCTATGTTTTTATTTTCTATGCTGTAGTCTCCAGTGTGTTGGCCCATTTTCCCATCATATAGGAAGATTCCTTATTTCTTATCAAGAAAAAATAAGATAGACCTCTTTCAGCATATAGAAGTGACATAGGTAGAGAATATTCCCAATTTCTTGGTTTTTATAGGGATGACTTATGTCTGAAAAAAGAAACAGGAGATGACAATCCTTAAAACATTCAATTAGATTGGAGTTCTACTCAGCCTGGAAACTAAATAATCACCAGAAAAATGCTGAACATCATGTGAAATTCTGTTAATAGTGCCTTATATTTTGCCTGTTAGGTTTTTTAAATGTTTACTGCATTTCTTTTTTTTCCCTTGGCTGTGCCATGCAGCATACAGGATCTTAGTTCCTTGACCAGGAATTGAACCGTGTCCCCTGCAGTAGCGGAGAAGGCAATGGCACCCCATTCCAGTACTCTTGCCTGGAAAATCCCAGGGATGGAGGAGCCTGGTGGGCTGCCGTCTCTGGGGTCACACAGAGTCAGACACGACTGAAGCGACTTAGCAGCAGCAGCAGCAGCCCCTGCAGTAGAAGCATGGAGTCTTGACCACCAGAATGCCAGGAAATCCCCTGCTGATTATTTTCGCTGTCTTGATATTTCTTCCTCCCTGACTCCTTCTCGTATATTAGGCCATCATTAGGTTTGCTACAAAACGGAATCAGTAAAAAATTAAGTAAAAGTTATAAAAACAAAAAGTCTGTACCTGGGGCCCAGCCCAGCTTGCCCAAGGGTGGCCTCTCCGTCAGCAGAATCAGTGGCTTTGTTCCCGTTGCATATGCCTCCAGGATGGCACTCACTCACTCCAGGATTGAACTCACTCTTATTATTCACGTTTCCCTGCGTGTTGCTAGACTTGGATTTCTGGCACTTGAGCAGGTATGAGCGGTGCTTTCTTCAACTTGTGATAATAATAATAGGTAACATGTACTTGATGCTGGAAAAGATTGAGGGCAGAGGAGAAGGGGGCGACAGAGAATGAGATGGTTGGATGGCATCACTGACTCAAGGGGCAGAGGTTTGAGCAAACTCCAGGAGATAGTGAAGGGCAGAGAAGCCTGGTGTGCTGCAGTCCATGGGGTCACAAAGAGTCAGACATGACTGAACAGCTGAACAACGGCGACAACATGTGATGAATCCTTAAATACTAGGCACTGGACTGAGCATGTCAGTTGCATTATCTCATTAAATTGTTCATACTTACGAAGGAGACAACTAAATCATGTTTGGAAATTTAGTGCCTTCTGAACGTTCGCAACTGCTGAGGCATTTGTTCAAAGCCACAGAGATGGTCAGTGGTGACATCAGATTTAAACCTTTAATTTTTCTGACTTCATTGGCTGAATCTTTCACCCTAGTTCATATTCGATTTCCATGATCCAGTGCAGTATTTGTTACATGCTAATTGCTCAACAAATGGTTCTTGCATTGCCAAATAAGATAGAGTCTGTATGCTGTTGAAACATACTAGACTAATAATTAGTAGATGAAAGATGCAGTTAGAGAGATGCTGTGTTTGGCTTTGTGATCTCAACAGTTCACATCACCTGTCTGGACTATGGGTTTTCTTCATCTGTAAAATGAAGGGGAAGTGTTAAATGAGCCTTAAGATCTCTTCTATACTCTGGTGAATAAAACCACAAGTGGTGACTAGAAAAATAATTCAGAGCCACTCGCTGACACACCAGTTATTTGGCAAATAGCTATTGCATTATTCCAGTTGCTCTTCAGTTCAGCCGTAGTGGTATAATTCCATTTAGATCCAATCTAGATACGTTTTTGCAGGGCCTCTATCATTTTTCAGACTCTTTGAAAAACAAAATACATTTAGACTTCAAACCTTGAGTTTGGAAATCTGAAATATACATAAGATGATATGAATGAGCCTGACTTTGATTACCATAGGGCAGCAGAGCTGGGGGCGGCAATAAAAAAAAACCTATAAAATTGAACTTGATCTGACCCATGGCAGGTCATCTTAATGCAAGGATGTCTTGGCTTTCAAGTGGATTCTTTCACTGTATTATACAAAATCTGGATAAAGTGATAAGTAAGTTTAAAAGTGATTGTATAAAGTGAAGTGCACTGTCGCACAGGAAAGCATTTTGCCCCAGGGAGACCAAAATTGTAACCTCATTTCCTTTCTTTTGAGGACTCTCTGGGTTGCTTGTGGTTGCCACGGTTGGGTGGGTTGGTTTGTCGTTTGCCAAGTTAAGATAATCTTTGTATTTTTTTCTTTTTTGAGAAATTGTTATCCAAAAGAGATGTTTTAAGAGGCAGAAGGAAAAGGCAGAGAAACTGAGAAAAAGCCAGGAAAAAGGAGGACCAGAGACAAAGGTGTGTGTGTGTGTGTGTGTGTGTGTGTCTCAGAGAGATATATTAATTCATAAGCCTTATGGATATTTGAAAAAGTTTACAGACATGGGACAGTTATATTGGGGAGGCCATTGGGTTTGCTTGAAGGTCAATGATGCAAAAAAATTAAAACATGAAAGTTGACGGCTTTGGCAGTTGCCTTCTCTAACAGTTTATAGACACTTCCCCACTGACACTGTCCCTCCCCCAGCTGCTATGGCATGACTATTCAGCACAGATCCCTGTGGTCAGAAAGATCCCCTGGAGAAGGGAATGGCTGCCCACTGCAGTATTCTTGCTTGGAGATTTTCATGGACAGAGGAGCCTGGTGGGCTACAGTCTTTGGGGTCACAGAGAGTTGGACACAACTGAGTGGCTAACACACCTGTTCTCCCTGCGTACGATAGAATGCTTCATCCATGCAGATGGCAGTGACCATAAAGATCAGGGGGACCTTTGGACTGCTGGACAGGTGAGTGCTGTGTCCACTCGTCTTACTTTCTCTCTCCTGCCGTTTGGACTGCTTGCCTGCTGGTTCAGTAGTTAAGCAGAGACAATAAGCAATGTGAGCTTGCACTACCAGTCAGGTTGCTCGCCATTGAACATGATCCAGCCTTTACATATAAATCATTTTCTTGTTTCATTTGTAAACCAGTTGTTCTCCCAAAGGAGGATCCAGAAAGTGCACTGAACACGGTCAAACTGCCTGATACAGGCCAATAAGATTGGACTATGGATTCAGCCTGCCCTCCTGCTTATATCACTACAAATTGTAGAACATTTGCCACATACTTGTAATAGGAAAACAAGATTTCCTTTGCCTGGATCTTAGGAAAGCTGGTGGCAACAGGCGTCATTCCCAGCATAAAGCACGTGTTCAGTGTTTGATGATCGTTATTATGATTTTGATCGCTCTTGTTTTCTCTCTTCCCTGAGGTTAGTTAATTTCTACTGTAAGCATGCTCTCTGTTGACCCATCTAATAGATGGTCAGGCTTCAGAATGACTTGATGAGTACCCTTTTGGAGGATAAAATCACAAGCTTTCTGATTTCAGGCCAAAATATGCTAAAATTAAGGTGAATGCTAGTCATATGCTGGGCTTCCCTTGTGCCTCAACTGGTAAAGAATCCACCTGCAATGTGGGAGACCTGGGTTTGATCCCTGGGTTGAGAAGATCCCCTGGAGAAGGAAAAGGCTACCCACTCCAGTATTCTGGCCTGGAGACTTCCATGGACTGTATAGTCCATGGGGTCACAAAGAGTTTGACACAACTGAGTGACTTTCACTTCACTTCTAGTAGTAACTTAGCAATGTTTTAAAATAATAATGTTAGATCAGTGTTTAGCTTTCAGTCTGAATCCATTTTGGAGACTTTTATTGTTCTCCTGTGAAGCAGCACAGCAGGTTTATGAAAAGCTCATGTTCAGAGTTTTTGGTCTCATACTCTTGGAACTTCCCTGGTGGTCCAGTGGTTAAGAGTTTGGCTTCCAACGCAGCAAGTGCAGGCTCGATCCCTATTTGGGGAGCTAAGATACCTCATGTCTCTTGGCCAAAAAACCAAAACAAAACAGAAGCAATATTATAACAAGTTCAAAGAAGACTTTAAAAATGGTCCACATTAAAAAAAAAAAAGACCCCCCAAAACAAAAAAGTTCTTGGTCTCATATTCTCAACTGCAAATCTTCAGGTTCACATGAGGGTATTGGCAGTAACAACCCCAATGAGAAGCGATCTCTCCCTTTCTTTCTTAGGGAAACTTTGAAGTATTGTTTGAAAATGCAAATATTTCATCTGAGTTCTTGTTGAATTTTGACAGCTCTTTTGTTTTCTTTGCTACATTTGAATATGTTGGACTCTGATGACTGGTCAGAACTTGATTATCAAGAGAATTCTGTGGTTTTAAAACATAAAATATTGGCAGTTGAACATATAATTGTGCATGTGTGCTAAGTTGCTTCAGTTGTGCCCAACTCTTTGCAACCCTATAGACCATAGCCCGCCAGGCTCCTCTGTCCATGGGATTGTCCAGACAAGAATACTGGAGTGGGTTGCCATGCCCTCCTTCAGGGAATCTTCCTGTCCTGCATTAACAGGTGAGCTCTTTAATACTAGCACCTTCTGGGAAGCTCATAATTATATCCAGTCAACTATTAGTTAGAGGCAGATTAGTCATGGGTAAGACCAAGCAAATTCTAGATACCTTATTTCTGGGCCAAGGCATTTGATAATTGGGCCATAGGTGATTAGTGCTAAATGTTCACCTCTGTCCATCTTCACGCAATAACTGCAGTGGTATCAAGAAGAGGAGGAAGTGAGTGTGACATCTGGGCAGCTGGAGTGTGAGGACCACAGGGAGAAAGCCCTGGTCCTCATTCCAGCATTAACTGAGCTGACATGCTCCCAGCCTTGATGATGCGTCTGAGTGGGGTTAATCCACAGTTCTAATCAAGCTCTGACTACATAATTCTCCAACCAGGAAGGCAAAAGAAGCTGTCCCACGTCTCTGATGCCCTTATGAATAAGCTGCTCTGAGCTTGAATAATCCATCAGAAGTGGATTTCCTTTGTAGCTAAAGCCATGTAAGCTTTAAACCTCTTCCTTGTATGGGCCCCCTTCCAAATTCTACTTTGTGTCTCACTTGTAGGTCTCTCAGAACCTGGAACATTAGTATTTGCTACAATCATAACTTCAGGGTAAATTTCTTCCTGCCAAACTAAAATCAGAACATGGGATGCTTTACTGCAATGTTTTAAAATGCTGATACCATAACTTGTATTGGTTAATTGCCAATCACCCAGCATTCAGATCTTAGAAATTTTGGGAGGGTCTCAGGTGCACCGCTAAGTACTCTAAATGAATTAACCGTCAATGTCAATAAAAATTCCTATAACAGGGCGTTTTTCCTCTGTAGAAAAGGTGTGGCAGGAGCCCTCCTTCAGAACAGAACCTTTTTGATTTTTTTTTTTTAACTTAATTTTATATGCAGTGTAAGCTTACCACTTTTATTTAACTTTACAACCCGAGGGATTGGAATAGCAGACAGTGAAGAAAATAGATTAAAAGAATAAGTTTAAAAAAACCTTACCTAAACAATCAAAAAGTAACAGTAGAGATCAGAGGCAGCTGGGAAAAGACAGAAGCTGCATGAATGCAATCAGCAGGAATGTGGGGTCATTTAATGTGTCCAGGCACATGGATCAAAACCAGCTTTGTCCGTAAGGATTTAATTTGCAGGCAGGTAACAAAATCACTAATTAGAACAACAGGCATCAAGTAGCCCTTTATATTCTATAGACTAAAGTAAGTGAAATTGCACTAAAGTAAAACTGAATTAAAGTCAATACTCTCCCCTCCCATGCAGGCTGCCATATAACACTGAGCAGAGTTCCCTGAGCTATACAATCGGTTCTTATTGTTTATCCATTTTAAATATAGCAGAGTGTGCAAGTCCATCCCAAACTCCCTAACTATCCCTCGGAGGGGAGTCTGGGGAAGAATGGATACATGGATATGTATGAGTTGCTCTGCTGTGTATCTGAAACTATCACAACATTGTTAATTGGTTACTCTCCAATATTAAATAAAATGTTTGCAAAAAATAAACTCAGCATTCTTTTTCTCAGTAGGACATTTTATAATATCTGAGGCCATATACTTTGGTGGTTAAGGGCACAGACTTTGGCGTTGGACTGCCAAGATTTTAAAATTTGGGTATAATCAATGTATAGTAAAGTACAATCTTTGAAGTGTCCATTGGGTGAATTTTGACCTGTATGTTGATGTGTGAACATCACCGCAACTAAGATAATAAACCTAACCATCACCCCCATCATTACTTAGTTCCACTTACAAATGCATAGGCCCTTGTGCATTCCCTTTCCAGGCGATCACTGATCTCCTTTGTATTACTATAAGCTTGCTTTTTCTGGAAAATTATATACGTGGAATCATACTGTGTGTGTGCTTTTTTTGATCAAAATTCTTTCACTTGACTCAGTTGATTTTAGATTCTTCTACGTTGCGTGTCTGTCGCTTTTTATGACTCGGCAGCATCCCATCGTGTGTCTGTGTGACAGTGTTTATCTGTTGGCCCATTGATGGGCGTTGGATTGTTTCCACTTTTGGGCTATCACAAGTAAAACCCTTAAGAACTTTCATGTGCAAAATCTTCATGTGGACATGCTTTCAATTGCTTGAGTAAATACCTCTGAGTGGAATGACTGGGTTATATGCTAGATATATGGTGATTATACTTGGCTTAAATTTCGGTTGTATGATCAACTCGCTTATGACATTGTGTTCGTCGCTTAATCTGTTCAGTGGTAACTAAGGCACCAGTTTATTGGAAGGATTAAATGATATGATTCATGGAAAGCACTTAGTAAGCATTTACAGTTTTAAATAATTATTTTTTTTTAATCTTTAACAATTTAAAAATAATTTAAACATTTTATCAGTGCTGAAATTTTTTTTTTCTTCTCAGGAAGGTTCATTCATGTGAAAAATGATTATTCCATCATACTGCGTCAGAAGGGTCTAAGTCTATCGTTATTATGTTTCCTTAGGACATGAGCTGTGTGTATGGTTACCAGCTAGCAACATACAGAGAATGATAGGCAATCGACCTTTGAAGTGATAGGTTCAAATGAGTGATTTCAGTTTCTGAAAGACTATTCATATATTAAAATGCAGGGAAGGTGTAATAAGTCTAATAAGAGTTAGTAATAGATACCCATTTCTGTGTGGAGAGTCAATGATAGAGGAGCCAGGATAAAGGAAATGGAATTCTTAAGTGTCTCCTTTAGAGTGTAGTAAACTGAGGTGTGATCTTGAGATTGAGGGCTAAGACCACTTTCCTTATCAGTTGCTTTGCTTTGGGAACATTGTTTAACCTCTCTGCCACTTAGAAGAATGAGCCTCCAGCTCAAAAATTTATGAATCTGTGACATATGATGTGACGAGATACTTTCTTAACATTGCTGGCACTCCCTAAAATCTAAACTTTAAGTTGAATCATGGTTAATTATGCCCATGGGGAGTTTTATAATTGCTTGTGGAGAGGTGCAGTGTTTTAATGGATTTATGCAGGAGTCTTCCCTGGTGTCTGGATTCAGTGCTGTGATCTTTTTTCAGCGCTGTGGATACTGAGGACTAGCCAAAGATCACAGGTGATGTTGCTGAGCTCTCAGGTTATAGAGAGGGTCAGAGCTGATCGGCCATGCCCACTCCATGTCTGCTTTCAAGCAGGCCAGACCTGGGTAGTGCCGAGACCTCTTTCTTTTTCCCAAGAGTACTCTGCTAAGGATGTGGTTTTTCAGACACCAGGCCCAGATAGAGTCAGGGACGTGGTGATTTTTCTTTCATTTTATGTTTAGTTTTACTGTTGTTTTGGATATTCTTTTCAGCACTGCCTTATGTGAAATTAACTCTGATGTGGCACTGAAATTGACACCTGCTCTCTGTCTTCTCAGCTAACAGCTGGATGAACAGATGCCTGTGAGCCACTGCTGTTCAGTAACCCCCTGAACTATTTTGTCAGGATGATCACGTGCATTTTTCATACTTATTTATTTATAACTTTAGATGCTTTTCTGTGAGTAATATTCAAAATGCTGACCCCATCATGGGAGAGTAATGATTGAGAAATTTTGCAGTGTTTATAAATTCTGATACAATACATCATGGGCTTCAACTGCTGAGTGCTCTTAATGCTGTCTTTTTTAGACGTATGCTTGAGGAGACATCAGTGTCTTCAATACATTTCCATCTTCCTATCCTCTCATCTCAACATCACCACCTAGCAGTGTGCAAGAGAGGGCTTTTGATAGGTATTTCCGTGGTTCATGCTAATGTCTTTTCAATTAAAATTTGATTATTTTCTTGGAGGAATCCTCAGAGGCAGGAACAGCTTATTTGTCAGTATCTTATTTAGATTTTGCTTTTAGGCAGACTGCTTTCTGTCCATTCTGACATAAGGAAGTAATGTTTTGGGTCACTACTGACATTTTACTTATTGTTGTTCAGTCGCTAAGTCGTGTCTGACTTTTTGCCCTACCCCGTGGATTGCAGCACACCGGGCCTCCCCCGTCCTTCACTTTCTCTTGGAGTTTGCTCAGATTCATGCCCTTTGAGTTGGTGATGCTATCTGACCATCTCATCCTCTGCCTCCCCCTTCTTTGCCTTCAGTCTTTCCCAGCATCAGGGTTATGTGTTTAGCTTTTTCAGTGGGTCTGTGCGGTTGAAGCACATGTATTTACTTCAGTTTCCAATCATTGAGAAAGCAGTCAGCTTTTCCTACCACGTTACGAAAATTTTCCCAGTTTCAGGCAGTTCCTCTTAACATTCTGGTGTGTACACAGCACACATTGAATTTTGCTGTCTTCAGTAAGTTACTCGAATGCTTTTTCTCAAACAAACCTAACTTCTGATTATCTTTGTTGGAAAAACTATAAAAGCCTCATTCTATGCAAATATGGAAAAACTATTATCTTTCTGTATTCCATGGGGGGAGTAAAAGCAAATCAGATAGCCAAGAAAGTCAACTGTTGATCTAATATCAACATTTCCAGAGTGGTAATCATATTTTTAGTTATTACTGTCAAAATGATCAATTATTAAAGGTTTGTATTTGTGATTGTTTTTCACTCCTGCATTATCCAAATTGATTGGCATGAAGTAAAAATTTAATTTGCCTTTTGCTTTCTCATTGTTGTAAAATGTTGCAGAATACAAATGATGATATTAAAATTATTGTGCGGTATTAATAATCAGAGTTCTAATGTAAAGTTTTAAAAGGAAGTGAGATGAAACCTCAATTTTGTGTATGTGTGTATATTTATATATATATTCAATACTTTATAATGACCTATAATGGAAAAGTAAGAAACAAAAGATTGAGTTTAACGTTGGAAAGCAAGGAGATCAAGCCAGTCAATCTTAAAAGGAAATCTGCCCTGAATGCTCTTGGGAAGGACTGATGCTGAAGCTAAAGCTCCAGTACTTTGGCCACTTGATGGGAACAGCTGACTCATTGAAAAGACCCTGATGCTGGGAAAGATTGAAGGCAGAAGGAGAAGGGAACGACAGAGAAAGAGATGGTTGGATGACATCACCAGTTCAGTGGACATGAAGTTGGGTAAACTCCGGGAGATAGTGAAGGACAGGGAAGCCTAGTGTGCTGTGGTCCATGGGGCCATGAAGAGTTGGACATGACTTGGCGACTGAATGACAGCAACAAAAAGAATGGAAAAGACTCTGAAGAAGAATATGTGTATGTGTGTGTGTAACCATATCACTTTGCTATATACCTGAAACTAGCATTGTAAGTCAACTACAATTTTTAATGAAAAGTACATGGAGGGTATAGGCGACCTGGGGCAGTTGTGAGCTGCTGGAGCAGAGAGTGGGTGACAGAGTTAGAAGAATGCATCTGGACTGGAAAACCAGGACGGATGATTGACAAGGAGTTTTCCAACCTCCATTCCCACAAAACACACATAAAGCACTTTACTAGAGGGATAAAGAAAGAAAGAAAAGAAAGTGAAGTCACTCAGTTGTGTCCGACTCTGTGCGACCCCATGGATTGTAGCCTACCAGGCTCCTCCATCCATGGGATTTTGCAGGCAAGAATATTGGAGTGGGTTGCCGTTTCCTTCTCCAGGAGGTCTTCCCAACCCAGGGATTGTATTGAACCTGGGTCTCCTGCATTGTAGGCAGACGCTTTACCATCTGAGCCACCAGGGAACTCCATTGACTAGAGGGATAAATGCTTCTAAATAAAAATATCCTTGGGAATGCCTTGGCGCTGAATACGCTGTACAACATCATGGAAGAATATGGTACTCTGTTGAGTGACAGACACAGCAGTTAGCAAATGGTTGTGTGTGGACCAGAGGAATTTTCACTCTGTGGATTTTTATTTCATAGCTATTTGATTTAAAACTAGTCACTTTGCTTGCAGTGTGGTCACTAGTTTGATGTGTTGGGGGTTCTGCATGGGTGTTGCAATGTGGGAGTGAAAAATAAAGCAGCAGATGGGATTGGAGGAAGTGAAGATCCCTGCGTGGTCCACAGGGTGCCCTGGGGTCTTCCATCTGCAACTTACAGAGAATTGATCTGTGCTTTATCTCTGGTACCCAGGTCCCCTCTTCATAATACGTTTGGTCATTTGAGATGTACAATTGAGAGAAAAAAACTGAATTTGTGTATACTAGGATGCTGCCTGTTGATAAGAAATAGTACTGATTTGCTAACCCCGGAGTTGAGGGTTACATAATAACCACCCAAAGAGACATCAAGATTTGTCGATTCATTAGAACCTTGCAACTCAGGGGCCAAAAATTTCCAGTCAGGTGTTAGGTGGGCAAAAAGTATTTTGGTCAAAACTTGACTCTTGATACTCACTGTCCTACGAGTAAAGTATAATTTCAGGGGAGGAGAATAGCTTTCTGAAATTAATATTCTATAGTTTAAAAATGGTTGATTTCAGAACCTGGGAACATACCTCACCTATGAATATTGTAATAGTGATTATCTATAATTACACGCCTATTGTAAGTATATTGGCATAACTTAATCACAAAGATAGCAATTTTCAGGAACACTGAGAGCAAAATCCTTAATATTTCTACTGTATAAATCATGTTGGAATAATTCAGATTTTTTTCCATTATAATCTAGACATGATTTTTATTTATGAGTACTCAAAAACTAATAATGGCTTTTAATTGGACACTTGTCACCCATTTTTGATACATGCCTAAGGGAATGGAAAAGATAAGGCATACTTGACGATTTTCTTTGAGTAGTGTTCCTTGTTACATGGATTTTAATTCTTTTCTTTTTTTTAAGGTGGACCATTTTTAAAGCCCTTATTGAATTTGTTACAATGTTGCTTCTGTTTTCTGTTTTTTCTTTTTTTTTTGGCTGCAAGGTCCTTTTTGACCAGGAATTGAACCCATGCCTCCTGCATTGGAAGGTGAAGTATTCACCACTTGACCACCAGAGAAGTCCCCAGATTTTAATTCTTACTTGACCTATTACCCAAATAGCCTTCTACGTAGATAGCAAACAGAGCAGCCAAAACCAAAATGGTGTGGTGGGGGTGATGAGGGAGAAGTCTTTATTTTTAGAGGAGACGCATTTGAAGTTGATGGAACTAACGGCCATTGTATTTATTTCTTCCTCTTCTTACCATTTTAAAACATTTTTGGCCTGTCATCTTGATATAACCTTTACACAAGTACTCAGAAGAAAGTTGAGATGCTTAATAATCATGCAAATTAGGCAGAACAGACACATCTTTGATAGGAGAATTAACTAAGAGCAAAACATGTTATTAACAAGTGGCCAGTGATGTGACAAATATTTTGTGTCAATGGAATTAATACTGAAACATGTAGCAGCCAGCTTTTATTTTAAAAATGAGAAAAATCATAGTTAATTCAGTTTTATAAGACAAACATATATTAAACAGATGTTGTATTGATGTCTTAGGCAATAGCATGCAATTTTTTTCCTTTTTTTTTTTTTTTTTCTTGTTTGGAGAAAATAGGTCAGAATGTCAAACCCTGCAGGTTTATAATAGCCTAACTATGTCATAGTATCAATACTGCAGAGTATGGATTTTATTTTCTGCCCCCACCCCCATTTTTAAGACTCTTGGCTATCAATCTTGTAACATGCTGAAAATTTTAACTTGCTATTGATGTAGTGAAGTGATTATTGTCCCTGATAATTTGCAGTCTAAACAGGTCCGTTCATGGAAATTTTAGGACTCAGTGGAGCTCACAGATAGGAGTCTTGTAAATAATATAAAATTCAGTGATCCAAGGGTGTGAGTTCTGACCTTTCCCTGTGACCTCAATATCCTAAGCATTTGGATTAGATCTTATATTGTGGATGAACTGGAGAAAGTCATAGAAACCCACTGCAGTATTCTTGCCTGGGAAATCCCATGGACAGAGGAGCCTGGTGGCTATCCATAGGGTTTCAAGAGTTGGATAGGGCTTAGTGACTATACCATTACCACCATGGAAGGACAAACAGAAGGCAGGATGCTCTCATATCCCATTACTCATTCTTATTCATTGTGTGAGACTTGATCCTCTATTGAGTGACCACATACTGCGTTTATAAAATTGCTTGCTGTGTTGTGTTGCCTTCTGAATCAAAAAATGTTGAATCCACATTGTAAACCAACTATACTTAAATCGAATTAAAAATAAAAAAGATGTTAAGTATGATCTTCTGCCATATATGCCGAAATTTCCCAATTCATCCCATCCTCCCGTTCCCCCTTGCTATCTGTAAGTTTGTTCTCTACATCTATGTCTCTGTTTCTGCTTTGCAAATAAGTTCATCTGTACCATTTTTGTAGATTCTACATGTAAGTGATATTATATTTGTCTTTTCTCTTTCTGATGTACTTTACTCTGTATAACAGTATCTAGGTCTATCCACATCTCTGCGGATGAGATATAAGTGTTATCTTATAGTACTTCTTTTTCAGTTTGAGGGCTTCCCATGGGGATGGGATAGCCAAGGAGGGAACTTCAAGACAGTGTGTGGCATTGTTATTATGTAGCTGATGCATCATGGTATTCAAAGAAATAGGAAGACTATACCCAGTCATCTGCTCACATGTACATCCTCTGGCTAACCTTACTGGACCCAAGGGGCAGTTGGAAATGCCACAGTTAGTGCAAGGGAATTGGTGAACAAGTATCTGAGTCCAGGATGACTTAGAGAGTACCCGACAATCTCTCCCAGGGGTCTCCGGCAGGCCTGGGCTGCAGGGTCAGGGTAACCTGCTTGGGTTCTGTGTATCAGCTTCCTTCCCTTCCCTGCATCCCCTTGATCATGCTATACCTGCAGATGTTGTCATCATTCACGGTTTGGAACTTCCTAGGAATGTGTCTCAGAGAAACCAACTTTCAGGTAAATCCCTGTGACATGGGTTGCTTTGGGGTGAGGAGGAAAGACAACTGGTGCAGCTGAAATTTGAATACCACTGGGAAACTCAAGTGAACATCCAGGGAGCATTTATGTAGTAAATTGGGCTTTCAATAACTTTTTGTCAGGTATACTTATTTTGTTAGCGATGAAGGTTCTTAGAAGAATTAGAAAATTCAGGTCATGCAAACCTAAATGTTCAAGTCATCTAGCAGCTAGAGGTAAAGGTGGAATAAATCTTACACTGACACGCATCCCTTGCTGTGACTCACAGGGTCCATCCAGTTTCAGAGCAGCATTGTGTTCAAGAGAACACGTCCATCAAAAGAAGGGAAAGTCAAAGTAGCATGAATTCTTTAATTTCTTGGAGTGTTTAAGGGTTAAGTATGTGAAACATTGTCTTCACCTCTAACATATGGGTATTTCTTCTTCACGCCCTTCAGATACTAGGACAGCTCCCACATCTTTTTTTTTTTTTCTTTTACATACAATTTCTCCCCAAATAAAACTCCCACTGAAAAAAGCCCACCCATATCAGATCGGTACCACTTATCTTCCTCTTCCTTCCTTTTTGTTCCTAAGTTTACAGGACTTAGAAATCGTAAAAATACCTGCTTGCCTCGCCGGTTCCCTCCTTAGAAGGCTTAGGAGAGAATCAGTGCAGGAGTGGGTCCCCAGCCTCCCTTAGCAGTTCAGGGTGGTGCCGCAGATCTGAAGACATTAATTAATAAACAATGTGTGTTCTGCTACAGAGATATTTAGACCATGCTTTAGTTTTCTGTGACAGTTTTTTTTTTTTTTCACTTAGCAGTGCCTTGTATAGTTTATTCTTTAATAATTATGAATGCACAGTCATTTCTGTTGGATTTCACAGATTCAATTAGAGAGTATAATTTATTTACCTAGTCTGCTATTTCTGAATATATATGATACTTCCATTTTTTTTCTCCCGTTATAAGTTGCTGTGTGTATATGTTTACGTACTGACTTGCCACTTTCCTTAGGATCATTTGCAGACATGAAATTACTAAGTCACAGATTGCACTTTTCAAATCTTCTGATATATGTTGCCGTTTTATCTTCCAGCAATATATGGGTATAGTGATTTTGCCAGGACCTCAAAAAACCAAGAGGTCAGTGTTCTGTTTTCATCTTTGTCAGTAGATAGGCAAATAAATATATAAATAGCATCTTGTGAAACATCTGGTTTCTTTTTTCATTAATTGCACTTTATTTGGGTAACATTGGTATTTAACATAATGTAAGTTTCATGTGGACAGCCTTTTATTTCTGCTCTTTGCACACTATAACATGCTCACCACAAAAGTTTACTTTAGTTTCCTCTCCCCATATAGTTGATCCCCCTTACATGTTTGCCTTCCCTCCCTGCTGCCCCCAGGACTTTGGTAATCACTGCTCTGTTGTCTGTACCTGTGTGTCTGTTTTTGTTTGGTTCAGTTTGCTTAATTTTTTTATATTTTACATATGAATTAAATCATATGCATGTGTCTTTCTTCCTCTGACTTATTTCTCTTAGCATAATAACTTCAAGATCCATCCATGTTGACACAAATAGCAAGATTTCATCTTTTTACAGCTGAATAGTGTTAGAGTGTGTGTGTGAGAGAGAGAGAGAGATACCATCTTTATCCATTCATCCATTGATGGGCACTTGAGTTTGTTTCCATATCTTGGGTATTGTAAATAATGGTGCAATAAACATAAGGGTGTGTATATTTTTTGAATTAGTGTTTTCATATATTTTGGATAAATACTGAGAAGTGGAGGATAGTTAGATCATATGGTAGTTCTCTTCTTAATTTCTTTTGTATGTTACACAATCTTCTTTGTGTTCCATAAATTACTCTTCTATCTGCAGCCTACTTTTTCATTGAGGTTTTTGTCTTTGATCTATGAAGCGTGCTTAATAGATAAAAAGAAGTTATCTATTTATCTGGGAAATGTTTCCTAGGGTGGTATTGTCTTTGTAAAACATTAGGCTTTTACACTGGATACTTGAAGAATTATAGTTTTAATTAACAAATTGCTAAATGATTCCTTTTTACCTCATGGCCACTACAGGCCTCCTTTCTTCAAGTCACAGCACATGTGCTATCATCTCTCATGTGCTGGCCCTTTTTCAGAGCTTCAGAAATGAGAAGCCACTTTATATAATTCTCTAGTGTTGCTGTGTTGAATATAAATGAATGTGTTTGCAAATTCCACTGAAGGATCGCTTTTATCATTCTCATGATTTAAAGTTATTATACTGCACGAGAATTTCATGAAGCATCCATTGGAAGGTTATATTAGATTGCCTATCAAAGTTGGTGTTACTGACAAATGCTGGAGAATTTCAGAGAAGACTCTGAGACCAGTATCAGCCTGCGCAGTTGCTTCTTGAGGGAGGCAGTGGCTTGAAATGCCTCTGCTGTGATTTCAGTAGGTAAAGAGATAGAAAAAGACATTGTGGGTCTTGTTCCTTCTTTTTTTTGTATAAGCAGGAAAGGCCTCTTCCAACACAGAGCAAGTAAATAAAAATAAATGGCAATGTCAGTACACAGGCCAGCTGCTCACCCACAATTGAATTGCCCGCTAGCAAGATTCAGCTGCTTGTGGAAGCCCAGATGACCTTCTGTGCTACTCTTCACAAGCAGAGCACACAGTGGCTTCAGTCTTGGGTCAAACTTGGCAGTGAACTTACACGATCCCTGTGCTTCTGCTTGGATGGAATTTTGTCCTGTTCTGTATCTTTGTTTCAGGTTCACATGCATGGGCTCAGATAATCATACTGTGTAACTGTAGAAGGCTGTAAGTGATATTCCTTGATATGCTGAATAACTGTGTGGGAATATAAATGATGTTTATGAGGAAGTTGGGAGTGCTTTAAATATTGTGAAAATGCTGACTTTGACACATTGGGGATAATGACGCAGAAACACTAGGCTCTTTGTAAACTGTTTAATGGCAACAATTTTCTAAATCAAAGCAATCTACACTTCCCCCCTTTACAATTTCATTTCTAACTACTATAGTCTCATAAAGAGGTTTACTACACAAAACTTTTGCTTTTGTGAATGGTTATCCCATACTCTGATGCTTTGAACCATTTATATTTTGTCTTTTAAGGCAGAAATATTCCATGGGGGTTAGAAGGATGTGTCATTTTGGCTGAAATATGGTTTTGTCAATACACGCAGAGTTTAAGGAGCATGAGTTTTAAACATGTGAGATGATTTCCTTCTATAGTGTTTAATATCCTAGATAAATATCAGTACTTAAACCAGCGGGGTTGTGTGCTTACATAGAAATAATGCAATGGTGATGTACATATATCTCTAACCTGTTGAGTAATGGGTGTGCGATGGTAAATGCCAGGAGGATTACATGGTGTGACTGAACTTCATTTAATTTTTCAAATATGGCAAAGTTTAATCTGTGTATTAACGTCTTTATTTGCTAAATTATAGACATTTTCCTTTAAAAGCACATTTTTCTCCATATGTGAGCTGGAAAGAATGCTTATAATCTAATTGTCTTTGATTGTAGCCAGTGCTGTTTACATTTCATAATGTCTGCATGTATTTCTGACCTGCTGTATCTTCATTTAATGAGTTTTCCTCTAGAATTTTCCATGACCCCCTTTGTTTGCAGCAGATGAAAAAAAAAAAAAAGTTAATAAAAAAGACCAGAAGGCTGAGAGAAAAATACTTGCTGGAAAACACTTGAAGACTTGTAAAGGGAGCTGGAAAGCGGTTTCCTACTCTTATGTTCTTTTTGTCATGCAGAACATTTCTAGAAATAAAGATTCTTCTGTATTCTGCGCTGAGTACATTTGAATCTCCCATCTCAGTGTTAGTAAGCTCCCTCTGATTCCACTTTTCATGTTCATTTGCACAGAGAGATTTCTTTTATTTGGCAAAGTAATTTTCATCTTCTCTGATGGTTTAAGATACAGGAAGAAAAGTAAACCTAGCTTTGTGCTCAGAAACACAAGATGCCAGCCTTGTATCTCTGGGACTTTGCTATAAACTTTTATTTTAAATGTTCTTCTGTGTGCTCACAAAAATTTAAAGGATATGAAACACATATTACCTTTTTTTTTTACCCTCAAACACTGAACAAAAACTCATGCATGAAAGTGCCTAATAAAATGGATAATGTCCAAAGGAAGGAAGAGAGGTTTTATGATTCTGATACATACCTGACAGAAGAAAATTAGGTTAAAAAGCAGAATAATCTCTTGGTGAGGAGTGTGACTAACCAGTGGAAAGATAGAGAAGATTTGCACATTTAATTTCTGGGGATCTTGACTCTGTATGATTTTACCCTGAACTTTTGGTTCATGGTATGTATATTCTCTGGAGGATTTCCATGTCATTTTTATGTTGGAATTCTTAAAAGATAAAACAAAATTCTCTAAATTGAAAAACTCTGGCTTTACCTGACTCCCTCTTTCAATTTTCTATATGCTCCTGGGGAAAAAGAGGAAATGAACTTTAGCTGGGGGTCTGGGAGGTAAAAAACTGTCAGTGGAAGCCATGATACTATCACTATTTAGACTAGTAGGAACTGACAGGAACTGTGTAGAAATAATTATTTTCTTTGTGTGGAGTTGCAAATCAGATTAGAGGCTTTCGATCATAATGACTGATTAAATATGTATTTATATAGAAAATAATGAAAACTCATTAGGACTGCAAAGATTTTTTCCCCATAAATATGCTGAAGGAATCATTTTAAAACATTGGTGATGTATGGAATTTCAAGGTGTATTTTCCTCTTTAGTCATATGTGCTGTTTTCCTATTCTTTTCCCCCAGTATATACTGCAGAATCAATGTGTGGATCACAGAAGCTTCCCTGGTGCTCCAGTGGTTAAGACTCTGCACTCCCATGCAGAGGGCAGAGGTTCGGTCCCTGGTCGAGGAACGAAGGTCCTGCCTGGTGCACTGTGTGTCCCTAACAAAAGGTTTTATTAAATGTATGTATCCTAGTTGGAGCAGGTTAATTGTCAGAAAGAAAATGAAGGAGAAATATAGAATTGTTAAGGAGCATCTTAACTTCAGGGAAAACATAAAACCATGAAATGAAAATAGTTGATATGTTTACATACATATGTAGAGTATGTATAAATATTTGTATATGTACACAATTTTATGTGTATAAATATTTATCACATCATCATATAACCAAGAATTTTTAAGCTTAAGTAGTCAGCATTTGATGCAATTAAAGAAGATTAAAAATTTGTATCATGGTCTTGAATGTAGAATGGAGTCAGTTGCTTTTTTGGACAGTAGGTAGTGGAGGATCACAATTCTAAATATATATATTTTTAAATTTAGAGTTACAAAGGAGATGTTGTGAGAGGGCAGGAAGACTTCACTACTCCTTCGTTTGCCCAGTTTTAAGTTTTCTAGTGATTCCATGTACCAGATGTTGCCATGCCCAGCAGTGATTTTTGTCTTTGTGTGTGTTTCGGTTGACTCACATTATACCTATTCAGCGTAACACAGTACATCACTGCAGACCAGAAAATTTATACATTAGGGGACAGTGTCCACACCTTTTAAAATTGCTTATGCAGATATAGTTAAGTAGATTTAGTCTCCGTATCATTGGTGGTGTCTTACCCAAATAAAATCATTCTGTATACATTAATTTGCCTTTTTCACTAAAGAAATATACCATGGAGCGAAAAAAGTGAGTACAAGTCATGCAGTCAGTGGAGCAAGTTTGGGAGTATCTGGAATATCATAAAGGACAGTTGGGAGAGAAGCAAGTTCAGGGGTTACGACGACTGTCGCATGCTACAGGATAAGATGGATATACCAAATACTAGGTAATAAGTAAACATTAGCTTCTTTATTTCTAGGATCACAGATACAGACATTCTAGTTAAAGCTTTAGATCAGCCTGGGAAAATTGGTGTGGTGTTACCACACTGAGAAGTACTCCTCTATCCATGAGAAAAAGAACTTTAAGACAGGAATGAAATGCTGTTTCTCTGTGATGAATGACGAACATGAAAAGTTCTGATAATTCCCAAATTTGGAGAGGATGAAAAGAGGAGCAATACATATGCTGCTGGCAGTAAAAATTGGGAAATATTTTTTATTATCTAATAAAGTTGAAGGTTATGTGTATCCAAATTCAGCATTTTCATTCTCGAAATACACCCAAGAAGTCCTCAAATGCTGCTGTTTTGTCTCTAGAGTCTTAAACTTTATTAGGAGCCCCAGACAGCTTTTGCTTCTGTAGGTTTTACCTATTGATTTTTTTCTTTTACATTTTGACCATGCCTCAAGGCATGTGGGATTTTTGTTCTCTGACCAGGGATTGAACACTCACCCCCTGAGGTAGAAGTGCAGAGTCTTAGCCATTGGACCACCAGGGAAATCCTATCATCTATTGATCTTCACCAAAAATAATTTAATGCATTTTTAGAACATTTTAAGATATTTATTACCATATCTAGAATAACAAAAATATACCCACCACAAGTTAGCATAAACAGCAAGTTTTTATGAAAATTAGCTATGTTTTACAAAACAAAAATGAACTTAAAAACATGATTTTTTCATCTTTGCAAATCTTTTTAATGTTTGGCTGAATAGGAGGCAACTCATATCTGCTTCTGGATTCAATCTATTTCGGTTATGTTGTTTTGGTCCCCATATATGAAGAAAATCTAGGCCCACACTGATGTAAACTTGATGAAGGAAGAGGTGTTTTAACAATCTTTTTAGGTATCTATAGGCATTCTTTTTGATACTACATAAAACTTGACATATAGTAGTTTTGTAAAGTTTAGTGGCAATATAATAAAACAATATCACATAACTTTTACTCTTTGTTTCTGTTCTGGTAGCTTGCATTTTGGTTGGGTGTTTATCCACAATAATTTTGTGATATCATGCAACATTCAATTAGAAAATATTGATTGACTTAGTTCTAAACACCTTCCAAAAGTGGACCCATTGCATAATTCAATAGAAAAATTACTTTCATTAATATTACTACTGATTTCATCTGAATAGTCTTTGATTATTAGGAAGCTGTAATTTACAGTGACAGATGAATTTTTAGCAATTCTGATTGTCACATGAAAGCACACACTTTTGTTATTGTCCATGAGTACTGTCTTTTGTTTCGTTTTGTTTGAAATGATAATTTCACTGTTTATTTTCAAGACAATTTCTGCTAAATGCTGAAGTCTGGATAATAGTTTTTTCAGTCTTTCAGTGTAACAGTGTTCCATGGGAAAAAAAAAGCTAGTTTAGCTTATAGCTCAGTGACATAAGAGTTTTTTTACTTCAGTATGCAAGAGAAGGGCTTTATGCATAATTTTTGTTTTTTAAAAAGCATGTATTCAAGAGTAGAGACCTAATACAATTAATGATTGTTATTACTGCGTTAATGTCCTCAGGTTGACACTTTTTTTCCTGCTGAATCATGTGGCAGTATATCATTTTTGCCTACAGTTTACTCACCATTGGTTTTATACCATGAGTTCAGTGTCAGTGCGGTGAAAAAAGAAAATCACACTTTAATATTGTTAGTAAAAATAGATTTTTCTTCCTGGTCATGTGGATGTTGTGAAGCCTCAGGATTCTGTGAATCACATTTTGAGAAATTTTAAAAATATTTGCGTGTCTTCACCACAGTGTAGGTACAAGTATGTGTATAGTTTAGTTGTGTGTAATACAGAAATACTTGGGAATAACTCCAGCAGCCATTAACTTGAGGATGGAGAAATAAATTGTAGTGCAAAGGAATGAAACTGCCATTTGCGGAGATGTAGGTGGACTGAGAGATGGTCATACAGAGTGAAGTCAGAAAGAGAAGAACAAATACCTATGTGAATGCATATATACAGAATCTAGGAAAATGGTACAGATGGGCCTATTTGTAAAGCAGAAATAGAGACACTGATATAAAGAAAAAACTCATGGACATCCGGGGGGGAGGAGGGTGGGATGAGTTAGAAGATTGAGATGGACGTGTATACGCTGCTGCTGCCGCTAAGTCACCTCAGTCGTGTCCGACTCTGTGACCCCATAGACGGCAGCCCACCAGGCTCCCCCGTCCCTGGGATTCTCTAG
>NW_011494677.1:3553671-3563236 GCF_000754665.1 Bison bison bison | reverse complement strand
GGGTTGCCATTTCCTTCTCCAGTGCATGAAAGTGAAAAGTGAAAGTGAAGTCGCTCAGTCATGCCCGACCCTCAGCTACCTCATGGACTACAGCCTTCCAGGCTCCTCCGTCCATGGGATTTTCCAGGCAAGAGTACTGGAGTCGGGTACCATTGCCTTCTCCTATGTATAAAATAGATGACTAACGGGAACCTACTGCACAGCACAAGGACCTCTGCTCAGTGCTCTGTGGTGACCTAAATGAGAAGGAAATCCTAAAAAGGGGATATATGTATACGTCTAGCTGTTCCACTTTGCTGTGCAGCAGAAAACAGCGCAACACTGTAAAGCAACTATACTCCAATAAAAATTTAAAAATAAATCGTAGTGCACAGGCATAGCTCACTTTACTGCACTAACCTTCATTATGCTTTGCACATACTGCATTTTTTTTATTTTTTATTTATTTATTTTTTGTTTAAGTAGACAGAGGGTGACAAAATCCAGGACAATTCATGAAGAGGAGGAGCCTCCATCAGTTAAGAAAGTATATCAAGAGGAGTATGAGCTCTAAGGTTAGTGGATCAGATATACAAGTCAGATTTGGCTACAGTACACAGTTAAGGGCCACATTTTATGTTTATTTCTAGTGTCTCAATTGAGCAGAAACTTCTCAGAATTCAATCAAGATTAAATATAAGTAGGTATCAAATCATAACCTCATATACATTAAACTTTCAAAATGTTCTATGTCAGTTATATGTCAATAAATCTGGAGAGTAAAAGGGAAAAAAACTATAGTAGGTGTATAAATTCATCCATATGGGAAATGCATTCAGACTACTCATGAAGGTATGAATAAAAATTTTTTTTTAATTGAAGGTTTGTGGCAACCCTGCATGAAGCAAGTCTGTGGTGCTGTTTTTCCAAGAGCACTTGCTCACTTCGTGTTTCCATGTCACGTTTATTTGTAATTCTCTTAAGATTTCAAATGTTTTCATTATTGTTGTTTGTTATGGTGGTTTGTGATCAGTGATCTTTGATATTACTATTGTAATTGTTGGGGGGCCCACAAACCCTATGAGAGGTCGCACTTAATTGATAAATGTGTGTGTTCTAACTGCTCCACTGACAGGCTTTTTCCCTCTCCCCATCTCCTCTGGCTTCTGTCTTTGGGGGTTGGAGAAATATTAAAATTAGGCCAATTAATAACCCTTCAGTGGCCTCTTGAGTGTTCAGATGACGAGTCCTATGTATCTCACTTTAAATCAAAAGAAGCAAATGATTAAGCTTAGTAAGGAAGGCAAAATAGACTGAAAGCTAAGCCTCTTGTACCAGTTAGCCAAGTTGTAAATGCAAAGGAAGAGTTCTGGAAGGAAATTAAAAGTGCTACTCCAGTGATAAACATGTAAGTGATAAGAAAGCAGGACAGCCTTATTGCTGATATGGACAAAAGTGTGAATGTTCTGGGTATATCAGTGCAGCCATAACATTCCCGAAAGCCAAAGTCTAATCTAGAGCCTAAAGCTCTATCTCTCTTCAATTCTGAGAAGGCTGAGAGAGGTGAGGAAGCTGGAGGAGAAAACTTTTAAGCTGGCAGTAGTTGGTTTAAGGAAAGCAGCCACATTCATAAAATAAAAGTATAAGTTGAAGCAGCAATTGCTGATGTAGAAGCTGCAGCAAATTATCCAGAAGATCTAGCCAAGATAATGAAGATAATACAGATTTGTTACTGTTGTTGAGTCGCTCAGTCGTGTCCAACTCTTTGTGACCCCATGGACTGCACCACTCCAGGCTTCCCTGTCCTTCACCATCTCCTGGAATTTACTTAAACTCAAGTCCATTGAGTCCACAGACAGGCTTCCCTGTCTTTCACCATCTCCCAGAGCTTGCTCAGACTCATGACCATCGAGTCGGTGATGCCATCCAACCATCTCATCCTCTGTCATTCCCTTCTCCTGCCTTCAGTCTTTTCCACCGTCAGGGTCTTTTCCAATAAGTCAGGTCTTTGCATCAGATGGCCAAAGTATTGGATCTTCAGCATCAGTCCCTCCAATATTCAGGACTGCTTTAGGATGGACTGGTTGGATCTCCTTGGAGTCCAAGGGACTCTGAAGTCTCCAACACCACAGTTCAAAAGCATCAATTCTTTGGTGTTCAGCTTTCTTTATGGTCCAAGTCTTATATCCATACATGACTATTGGAAAAACCATCGCTTTTTCAATTAAGTAATATCCCTGCTTTTTAATATGCTGTCTAGGTTTGTCATAGCTTTTCTTTCCAAGGGGCAAGCGTCTTTTAATTTCATGGCTACAGTCACCATCTGCAGTGATTTTGGAACCCAATAAAATAAAGTCTGTCACTGTTTCCATTGTTCTCCAATCTGTTTGCCATGAAGTGATGGGACAGGGTGCCATGATCTTCATTTTTTGAATGTTGAGTTTTAAGCCAGTGTTTTCATTCTCTTCTTTCACCTTCATTAAGAGGCTCTTTAGTTCCTCTCCACTTTCTGCCGTAACTGTAGTGACATCTGCATATCTGAGATTATTGATATTTCTCCCGGTCTTGATTCCAGCATGTGCTTCATCTAGCCTGGCATTTCATATGATATACTCTGCATATAAGTTAAATAATCAGGGTGACAATATACAGCCTTGACTCCTTTCCCAATTTTGAACCAGTCCATTGTTCCATGTCCAGTTCTAACTGTTGGTTTTTGACCTGCATACATGTTTCTCAGGAGGCAGATATGATGGTCTGGTATTCCCATCTCCTGAAGAATTATCCAGTTTGTTTTGATCCATGCAGTCAAAAGCTTTAGTGTAGTCAACGAAGCAGATGTTCTTCTGGAATTCTTTTTCTTTCTCTCTGACCCAGTGGGTGTTGGCAATTTGATCTCTGGTTCCTCTGCCTTTTCTAAATCCAGCTTAAACATCTGGAAGTTCTCAGTTCACGTACTATTGAAGCCAGGCTTGGAGAATTTTGAGCATTACTTTTCTAGCGTGTGAAATGAGTGCAATTGTGCGGTAGTTTGAACATTCTTTGGCATTGCCTTTCTTTGGGATTGAAATAAAAACTGACCTTTTCCAGTTCTATGACCACTGCTGAGTTTTCCAAATTTGCTGGCACATTGAGTGCTTCACTTTACCAGCATCATCTTCTAGGATTTGAAATAGCTCAGCTGGAACGCCATCACTTCCACTAGCATTGTTCATAGTAATGCTACAAACTCTCCACCATTCCCCGTCCATCTTGCATGGCCCTACACGGCATGGCTCATAGTTTCATTGAGTTAGACAAGGCTGTTATCTGTGTGATCATTTTTGGATGATACAGTAGCAATGAATTTTTCAATGTAGACCAAGCAGCCTTCCGTGGAAGAAGATAACCTTCTTCTTAGTTCCATCTAAGACTTCCGTAGCTAGAGAGGAGAAGTCAGTATTTGGCTTCAAAGAGGATAGGACAAATCTCTTATTAGGTTCAGATGTATTTGATGACTTTAAGTTGAAGCCCACAGTGGTAAAGCATCCACCACCAATGCAGGAGACGTTAAGAGTGGGTACGATCCCTAGGTTGAGAAGATCCCTTGGAGGAGGGAATGGCAGCCCACTCCAGTGTTCTTGCCTAGATAATTCCTTGGGCAGAGGAACCTGGTGGGTACAGTGCATTGGGTCGCAAAGAGTCAGATATGACTGAGCACCAGCACCACCACCACCACCACCGGTGCTCATTTACCATTCTGAAAATCCTAGGGCCTTTAAGAGTGATGCTGCATCTGTTCTGCCTTTGCTCTGTATGTGGAACAACAAAGCTTGTATGACAGCACACCTCTTTACAACATGGTTTACTGAATATTTTAAGCCCATTTTGGAGACCTACTACTCAGGAAAAAAAAAAAGATTTTTTTCAGAATATTACTGCTTATTGATAAAGCACCTGGTCATTCAAGAGCTTTGATGAAGATGTACAAAGAGATTTATGTTGTTTTCATGCCTGCTAGCACATTACTTTGTAGCCCATGGATTAGGAGAAATTTTGAATTTCAAGTCTTATCATTGGAGAAATACATTTTGTAAAACTCTCACTTCCAGAGATAGTGATTCCTCTGATGGATCTGGGCAAAATAAAATAAAAATCTTCTGGAAAGTATTCAACATTCTAGATGCTATTAGGAACATCAGAACTATAAGGAAAGTTGAGTGCCGAAGAATTGATGCTTTTGAACTGTGGTGTTGGAGAAGACTCTTGAGTCCCTTAGACTGCAAGGAGATCAGTCCTGAATATTCATTGGAAGGACTGATGTTGAAGCTGAAACTCCAATTCTCTGGCTACCTGATGCGAAGAACTGACTGATTGGAAAAGACCCTGATGCTGGGAAAGACTGAAGGTGGGAGAAGGGGATGACAGAGGATGAGATGGTTGAGTGGTATCACCGACTCAAAGGATGTGAGTTTGAGTAAACTTTGGGAGTTGGTGATGGACAGGGAGGCCTGGCGTGCTGCAATCCATGGGGTCACAGAGTCAGATATGACTGAGGAACTGAACTGAGGAACATTTGTGATCGAAGGGAAGAGGTCATAATATCAACATTAACAAAAGTTTGGAGGAAGGTTATTCCAACCTTCATTCTGAGGGGTTCAGAATTTCAGAGGAGGAAGTAATTGCAGAGGTGGAGGAAATAGGGAGAGAACTAGAAGTGAAGCTGAAGATGTGACTGAATTGCTAAAATCTCATGATAAAGCTTCAAAGAGTGAGAAATTGCATCTTAAGGATAAGCAGAGAAAGGGATTTCTTGAAAGAGACTCTACACAGGCTGAAGATTCTGTGAAGATTGTTGGAACAACACAAAGGATTTAGAATATTACACAGACTTAGTTGATAAAGCGGCAGTAAGGTTTGAGAGGATGACTTCAGCTTTGAAAGAAGTACTATTCTGGGTAAAATGGTGTCAAACAGCGTGCGTACTACAGAGAAATTGTTCATCAGATGAAGAGCCGATCAGTATGCAAGCTTCATTGTTGTTTCCTTTAAGAAATCCTTTAAGAATTCCCCAAATTCTGCAAATACCACTCTGATCAGTCAGCAGTCGTCAACATCAAGGCAGGGCAAACAAAAAAAGATTATGACCTGCCAGAGGTTTAGATGATGGTTAACTTTTTGTAGCTATAAAGTATTTTAAAGTAAGGTATGTACATTTTTTAGACATAATACTATTATTACTAATAGACTACAGTATAATGTAAACATAACTTTTATATGCACTTAGAAACCAAAAAACTTGTGTGACTCACTATATTGCAATACTTGCTTTATGATGGTGGTCTGGAACTGAACCCAGAAAATCTTCAAGATATATAATAGGGTTCTATTTCAAGAGCATAACGTTAGATGAAAGAGAAAAATGAAAAAAATTATAGCAGACCACTAAGTATGCCTTGACTGAAATATGATCTCCACAAAATTGAGTGTCTTTAAGTATTGAATTCATGTTTGGATCTTAAATATCCATAAATTCCTAACAAAAAAACAGGTACTCAATATTTTTTAAATGAATAATTGCTATCAATAAAATCCAAGAGTATGTAAAACTCAAGAATATAATGTTTGGAGAACATCGATGGAAAAATAAGCTCCTTCACCACTTTTGATTTCAAAGCATTTCTAGCTTTAAAATGTACCCCGAAAGTGAGTTTACATTTTCTAGATAACTATTTTTGACATAATTGCTTAGAAACAGTCAAATTTTCTATCTTCCATCTTCATTCTAAGTATTTAGGGAAATGAGATTTATAGTTTATTTAATAAAATAGGGGACAGGGGGAATTATGTTTCCAAAAATGTTTAAGAACATGCTGTCTTCTGTTTCTGAGGTTTCGATTTTCACTCTGTACACCCTCTTCTTTTGTGACCTTCAAGAGCCTGAAGACCATTGCATTTGTTGTAGTTTTTTTGCTGCTTTTAGCCCAGTCCCCAATATTCACTAAGTAGACAATGTCTGGGCTTTATGATGGCTCAGATGGTAAGGAATTTGGCTGCAATGCAGGAGACTCAGGTTCCATCCCTGGGAGAAGAGAATGACTACCCACTCCGGTGTTCTTGCCTGGAGAATCCCATGGACAGAGGAGCCTGGCAAGCTACAGTGCATGGGGTCACAAAGAGTTGGACAGAACTCTTAACACTTTCATTTTTCAGGTAATGTTTCAATTTCATTTAATGGAAAAAGAAGGATTTTGAAAACTAATCTAAAAAGTTCTTTTAAATAGAAGCTTATGTCTTTAGATTTCGTATTATTCTAGGGAGGATATTTCTTCTGGTTTGAAAACAGCTGTGTGTGTGCGTGCATGCGTGCATGTGTGTGTGTGTGTGTAGTTAAACTTTATAAACTGCCAAGTTGAAAAAACCAGTGTGAACATGCGTAAGCTTTTGGCAGTTGAAAATTAGCTGCAGGAATCGACATATGTGCAAGTACTTTTAACAAAGAACCCTATTCCAAAACCTTGAGATTCATTTTTTCACAAAAAGTCATTGAAAATCCTTTATAATTTCTCTTACCTACCAAGTCCGTACATGACTCATGAAGCCTTTAAACAGTGATAAACTTTTAACAGTTATAACTGATCTTATGGAAGGTTTTCTAAAATATTCCTGATAGTGATATTTAAGGCACTTGAACTCATAGTATTAAATATATCTATACAGTTTGATTGCATTTTATAAAGGTAAATAGATTGATATAGGTCAGTATAAGTAATTTTAAGTTTAAGAAATTATGGAAAATGGCACCATCTTCCTTGATAAATTACAGTCAGGACCATCCTCTCTCTTGTTTTTGAAGACTGTAGAATCAAACCCCTGATCTGCACATAGAGACTAAGAATTGTTTCCCATAGAAAATATGACATTAAATAAATATCATTTATAAAACATGAAATTTACTAATCTCATTGCCCCCAAGGAACATCCATTGGGCTGTTGCCTAATATGAGATGTGGTTTGTGTTATTGGAATTATAAATGGTAAGACTTTAATTTTATTTAATATTATTAATAAAAATTCAGGTTGAAAGATGGAAGTGCTATTTTCCCCCTTTTAAGATTAATAGAGCCTTAAAAGTCTAATAAAAGCTGGTGCTTATATTCTCAAAACATATTTTTCTCATGACCAAAAGTTTGTAAATGTGCATGCTCAGTTGTGTCTGACTCTTTGCGACCCCATGGACTCTGTCCTGCCAGGATCTCTGTCCATGGAATTTTCTAGGCCAGGAATACTGGAGTGAGTTCCCATTTCCTAATCCAGGGGCTCTTGCTGACCCAGCAGTCGAACCTGTGTCTCCTGCATTGGCAGATGAATTCTTTACCACTGCACCGCCTGGGAAGTCCAAAAATTTGTCTATTTTATCTTTTATCTCCTCATCTCTCCCTCACTACAGCCCCAGACAACCACCAATATATTCTGTTTCTGTGAAATTCATTTTAAAAAAATATTCTTCATATAAGTAATACTATCCATTATGTGTCTGTCTTTCTGGCTTATTTCAGTTAGAATGATGTTCATTCATGTTGTTGCAAATGGCAGGATTTCCTTATCTTTAATGGCTGAATCATTACATGCATGTGTGTACGTGTATAGATATATATGTATGTATATATGTATTACATTTTTTGTCCATTCATCCTAGTTTACTTCCATATCTGTCTATTGTGAATAACGCTGCATTGTACTTGGTATTGAGGATATCTCTTTGAGATATTCATTCCCTCTGAATGTATACCCATAATTGGAATTGCTGGATCATATGGTAGCTCTGTTTTTAACTTTTAGAGGAATTATTTGCTGTTTTCCATAGTGGGTGCACCAGTTTACATTTCCTGTAACAGTTAAAAGTGGTTTTCTTTTCTTTGCATCTTTGCCAACACATAATATTTCAAGTCTTGTTGATAATAGACATCCTAACAGATATGAAGAGATATCTCATTATGGTTTTGCTAATCTTTTAAAATTTATTAAGACTTGTTTTGTCACCTAACCTATTATCTATCTGGGAAAATGTTCTGTGAGAGCATGGGAAGAATGTGTATTCTTCTGCTGTGGGGTGGAATGATCTGAATATGTCTGTTAGGTATATTTATTTGGTTGAAAGTGTAGTTCAAGTCCATTGTTTCCTTATTGATTTTATGTGTGAATGATCTATCCATTGTTGAAAGTGGGGTATTGAAATCCCCTATTGTTATTGCATTGAGGTCTATTTTTATCTTCAGTTCTGTTGGCTAATAAACATATGAAGAGATGCTCAACATCACTCATTATTAGTGAAATGCAAATCAAAACTTCAATGAGATATCACTTCACCCCAGACAGAATGACCATAATAAAAAAATCCCAAAACCACAATTTCTGGAGAGGGTATGGAGAAAAGGGAACCCTTCTACACTGCTGGTGGGAATGTAAGTTGATACAGCCACTATGGAGGACATTATGGAGATTCCTGAAGAAACTAGGAATAAGGGATTAGATCTGATAGACAGAGTGCCTGAAGAACTATGGATGGAGGTTCATGACATTGTACAGCAGACAGGGATCAAGACCATCCCCAAGAAAAAGAAGTGTAAAAAAGCAAAATGGCTGTCTGAGGAGGCCTTGCAAATAGCTGTGAAAAGAAGAGAAGCGAAAAGCAAAAGAAAAAAGGAAAGATATACCCATTTGAATGCAGAGTTCCAAGGAATAGCAAGGAGAGGTAAGAAAGCCTTCCTCAGTGATCAGTGCAAAGAAATAGTGGAAAACAATAGAATGGGAAAGACTAGAGATCTCTTCAAGAGGATACAAAGGGAACATTTCATGCAAGGATGGGCTCGATAAAGGACAGAAATAGTATGGACCTAACAGAAGCAGAAGATATTAAGAAGAGGTGGCAAGAATACACAGAAGAACTGTACAAAAAAGATCTTCACGAACCAGTAATCATGATAGTCTGATCACTCACCTAGAGCCAGACATCCTGGAATGCAAAGTCAAATGGGCCTTAGGAAGCATCACTACGAACAAAGCTAGTGGAGGTGATGGAATTTCAGTTGAGCTCTTTCAAATCCTGAAAGATGATGCTGTGAAAGTGCTGCACTCAATATGCCAGCAAATTTGGGAAACTCAGCAGTGGCCACAGGACTGGAAAAGGTCAGTTTTGATTCCGATCCCAAAGAAAGGCAATGCCAAAGAATGCTCAAACTACTGCACAGTTGCACTCATCTCACACGCTAGTAAAGTAATGCTCAAAATTCTCCAAGCCAGGCTTCAACAGTACATGAACCATGAACTTCCAGATGTTTAAGCTGGTTTTAGAAAAGGCAGAGGAATCAGAGATCAAATTCCCAACATCCGTTGGATCATTGAAAAAGCAAGAGTTCCAGAAAACATCTGTTTCTGCTTTATTGACTTTGCCAAAGCCTTTGACTATGTGGATCACCACAAACTGTGGAACATTCTTAAAGAGATGGGAATACCAGACCACTTGACCTGCCTCTTGAGAAACCTGTATGCAGGTCAGGAGGCAATAGTTAGAACTGGACATGGAACAACAGACTTGTTCCAAATC
>NW_011494677.1:3547238-3553571 GCF_000754665.1 Bison bison bison | reverse complement strand
AATACCAGACCACTTGACCTGCCTCTTGAGAAACCTGTATGCAGGTCAGGAGGCAATAGTTAGAACTGGACATGGAACAACAGACTTGTTCCAAATCTGGAAAGAAGTATGTCAAGGCTGTATATTGTCACCCTGCTTATTTAACTTATATGCAGAGTACCTGCTGGGCTGGAGGAAGCACTAGCTGGAATCAAGATTGCCGGGAGAAATATCAATAACCTCAGATATGCAGATGACACCATTCTTATGGCAGAAAGTGAAGAACTAAAGAGCCTCTTGATGAAAATGAAAGGGGAGAGTGAAAAAGTTGGCTTAAAACTCAACATTCAGAAAATGAACATCATGGCATCTGGTCCTATCACTTCATATCAATAGATGGGAAACAGTGGAAAGAGTGACAGGTTTTATCTTTTTGGGCTCCAAAATTACTGCAGATGGTGACTACAGCCATGAAATTAAAAGATGCTTACTACTTGGAAGGAAAGTTATGACCAACCTAGACAGCATGTTAAAAAGCAGAGGCATTACTTTGCCAACAAAGGTCCATCTTGTCAAGGTGATGGTTTTCCAGTAGTCATGTATGGCTGTGAGAGTTGGACCATAAAGAAAGCTGAATGCTGAAGAATTGATATTTTTGAACTGTGGTGTTGGAGAAGACTCTTGAGAGTCCCTTGGACTGCAAGGAGATCCAACCAGTCCATCCTAAAGGAAATCAGTCCTGAATATTCATTGGAAGGACTGATGTTGAAGCTGAAACTCCAATACTTTGGTCACCTGATGCAAAGAACTGACTCATTGGAAAAGACCCCGATGCTGGGAAAGATTGAAGGTGGGAGGAGAAGGGGATGACAGGGACAACAGAGGATGAGATGGTTGGATGGCATCACTGACTCAGTGGACATGAGCTTGAGTAAACTACGGGAGTTGGTGATGGACAGAGAGGCCTGGTATGCTGTAGTCCATGGGGTCACAAAGAGTCAGACATGACTGACCAACTGAACTGAAAACCACCATATGACCAAGCAATACCACTTCTAGGCATATACCCTGAAGAAACAGAAACTGGAAAAAGACACATGTACCCCAATGTTCATTGCAGCTCTATTTACAATAGCCGAAACATGGAAGCAGCCTAGATGTCTGTCAACAGATCGATGGATAAAGAAGCAGTGGTACATATATACAATGGACTAGTACTCAGCCATGAGAAGGAATGCATTTGAATCAGTTCTAACGAGGTGGATGAACCCAGATCCTGTTATACAGAGTGAAGTTAAGTCAGAGAAAAACAAGTATCTTATATCAACACACATATATATGGATTCTAGAAGGATGTGACTGACAAATCTATTCTCAGAGCAGGAATGGAGATGTGGACTCAGAGAACAGACTTATGGAGAAGGGTTGGGGAGAAGAAGGGAGAGGGTGGGATGAATGGAGAGAGTAGGATGGATGTATATACACTCACATATGTAAATAGGTAGCCAATGGGAATTTGTGTCTGTCTGCCTCAGGAAACTCAAACAGGGAATCTGTAATAACCTAGAGGAGTGGGAATGTGCAGAAGGTGGGCGAGAGATTGAAGAGGAAGGGGATATATGTACACCTATGGTTAATTCATGTTGATATATGATAGAAATCAAACCAATATTGTAAACCAGTCATCAATTAATTAAAAATAAATATTTTTTAAAAGTTAAAAGTCAATACCAGCTTTATACATAATGACTAAAAACCAGTAACAATTTGGATATCCTCCAACAGGTTAATGGTTACACTGTGGTATGTCCACAGCTTGGAATACAACTCACCATTAAAAAGGAATGAATTAAAAAAAATAGTTTAATATGTTTAGATGCTCCAATATTGTGTGTGCATATATTTACAATTATTACTTCCTCTTGATAAATTGTATTTTATCAAGAGGCAGTAACTCCTTTATAATTGTGTAATGTAAATACAATTACAGTTGTAAATACAATTATAATGTAATTGTATAATGATCTTTTAAAATAAAAAGTTTACTGCTGCTAAATTTGCTACTAGCCCTATCTGGGTTCCCTTGTATGTGATTAGTCTTCTTTCTCTTGCTTACTTTGAAATTCTATATTTGTCTTTGATTTTGGAGAGTTTGCTTATAATATATTTATGTGAAGATCTCCTTGTGTTGAATCTATCTGGAGATCTTTGAGCCTCATGTACCTGTGTGGCTGTGTATTTCCAACAGATTCAGGAAGCTTTCAACAATTATTCCTTTAAATAATCTTCATTTCCTTTCTTCTTCTTCTTTTGGAACTCCTATAACGCTAATAGCGTTTTCTTGGATGGTATGCCATAATTTCTGTCAGTTTTCCTCTTTCGTTTTTAGTTCTTTTTTCTTTGCTGTATAATGTTGTGAGATCTGTATTCAAGTTCTCAGATTTTCTTTTCTTCTGTTTGATTGAGCCTGCTGTTGAAGCTCTCTATGTCATGTTTCATGGTATTCATTATGTTCTTTAGTTCTATAATTTCTGTTCAGTACTTAAAAAAAAATTGTTTATATCGCTTTGCTGAACAGCTCATTTTGTTCACACATTATTTTTCTGAGTTCTTTGACTTGTCTGTCTGTATTTTCTTGACCCTTGAGTTTCTTGAAAATAATTGTTTGAATTCTTTTTTCTGGCAACTCACAGGTTTCCATTTCTTTGAGGTCAGTCACTGGAAAATTATTATTTTCCATTCGTGGTGTCATGGTTTTGCTTTTTCATGCTTCTCATGGCTTTGCATTTATACGTGTGAATTTAAGGGAGCGGTTGCCTTTTTCAGCCTTTTATGAATTGACTTTGATGGAGAAAGACTCTCCTTGAAGCTGAATACAGAAGCACCGGCTGGGTGGGGTTCAGTGTCTCTTATGTCTGGGATGCCACTGAGGCAGGGTCTCTTGAGTATCTCCTTCAGCTGAAATCATCTTCTGCTAAAACTTCTGGAGTTTTCTGTGGTCAAGACTGCAGAGGTTCTCTGAATGGCAGTGTCAGCCTCAGAGGTGAAGACTGCTGGGATCCTTTTGTTCCCTTTATTCTCTTGGGGAGGATATTTTATTTGAGGTTATCCCTGTTGGCCCCAGGTATGGTGTGCTGTCTCTCAATGCAGAAGTGGAGCTGTGGTTGGGGGATCAGGTGCTTGTAGAGCTACTGTGGCACATAGGTCCTGGGACAGAGATGTATTTTTTATGGTGGGGATGTTGGTGTCTGAGGGGCAGGCCTGTGCCCATCTCCTGTGGAACCAGGGTCCGCATCTCTGAGACTCAGGGCAGTGGTCCTGGCCTCGTGTGTGTGTGTGTGTGTGTGTGTGTTGGGGAGACCGGCAGTAGCACAGGCCTGGGACGACAGGGTATAGCAGTGTCTTTGGCCCAGGGGAAGGGCAGGGTGCAGTAGCAGGAGGCCCTGGGAGTGGTGGGTCAGAGTCCCAACTCTGGTCCCCCAGAGGGTAGAGTTGGAGATAGTAGCAGCTTGGCTCTGCTGATTGGAGGTCAATGCCACAACCTCCTGGGGGAGGTAACAGAATCCTGGGGGTGGGCACAGAGCTACCACAGTACAGCCCAGTGATGGCAGGACAAAACAATGACTTACAACCCCAGGGGCTGGATACAGAGAAGCCCTAGTGCCCTCCCCCACCTGTGTAATGACAAATCAGAGCCACAGCTAGAACCTTTGGGTTGGGGCACAAAGCTGCAGCATCACAGCCCAAGCACAGCCATGATTTATGATCCACAGTGGGCAGTCACAGAACAGTAAGTAGCATGATCCTGGTGATGGTCCCATTAAAGCCTCATGTCAGGACCCAGAGATGGAGAGACAGCAACAGCAGCTCAGTCCCAGTGATGCAGGTCAAAGCAGTGACTTAGGACCTGGGTCTGCAACTATGACACTAAATGCGTAAGCATCGGCAGTGCCACCCTGGTTACTGGGAGTTGAAGCCTGACTTGAGCCCCAGAGGGTTGTTACAGAGCAGCAGCAGCTCTGGTCCCCGGAGGACCGGGAGGAGACACATCAGTATGGGCTCTGGGCAGCTCTAACAACTGGTTAAGACTGTCGGATCCTTGGTAGCAAATGCTGCTGATGTTCATGACCTCCTTTTCCCTGCGGGGTGAAATCTCTCCCAGTGGATCACTCCTGGTGCCAAGCTGCTTTGGACTTGGGAAGGTGGTGATGCAGGTAAGATGCTTCCTACATTTTTCTGTGCAGCCATCCTTGGGTTTTGAGCTCTATAGGGTTTCTGCTGCTTTTCACCATAGTCCTGAGCTTTCCCAGAGCTGTTTTTGTTGATTTGTAATTGTTTACATACTGTTTTTGTGGAAGCAATAAGCATTGCTATCCTCTAGCCCTCCCTCTAAGGCCTCAATCTTTCTGACATCATCTTCTTAATAATTTTAAGTGTAAAAAGTTATCAACATCAAAAATTATAACTAAAATTCTATTGTCTAGTGAAAGCCAAGAAATTTCCCCATTGTTTCTTTTTAACTGCACTATAATTACATTGATTCAAATGTTGCTGAAAATAAATGACTCACTAATAAGGATCTTAGAAAATTTTTATTCTATCAAGATTTTCTCAATGCTGATAGTTCTTAATGACACTTGACTAATATCTTTTTGCAGGATATTGCACTCATTACAGCAAAATAAATCAACAAGTATTCTGTGCCACTATGACCCTAAATGCATAAACCACTGGGAAAAAGTCTGGTAAATTCAACTGCGTTAAGAAAATTGTCATGGTAATACCCTGATGAGCAAATTCAAAAGATAATTTGGGAAAGAACTTTTCAAAATTCCTACCAGAGCCAAAGTGATAGTTTCTTTAACATAAATAATCCCTAGAAATCAATAGGAAATGGACCAATACCTCCTTACAACAGTAAGCAAAGAATAAGAGCCAGTGACTTACAGAAGCAGAAGTGTAAATGGCTCTTAAACACAAACAGTACATAAAAGAATTATAAAACACGCCAAAACAACACTTTTCACCTGTTAAATTAGCAAAACTCTAAACAGTAGTAATAAAATCATGTCTATGGATAAAATAAACCACTGACTTTGGTATTGTAACTTTATACAGTCTCTATATAGGCAAAATTGAGAGAAATTATCTAAATTATGAATCCATATGCCCTCTCTCCCAGAACTCTTACATCCTGGAAATAAGTGTCCTGTGTGCTAGGAAATGAAGGATAGTCATTACAGCAGAAGAGCAAAAACTAGAGGCATCCTAATATTTATCCACGGGGTTCTGAGCAAATACAGAGCAGGGGACTAGGCACTACTCTAACAATGAACAAGATACCTCCATATGTATTTTTTAAATTTTCAGTATTTGTATGATTCTTTTTTAAAATTTATTTTTAATTGGAAAATGGTTGCTTACAATGTTGTGTTTGTTTCTGCCATACAGCAGCATGAATGAGCCTAAGTATACATATATCCTCTCCATCACCATCCGCTCATCTAGGTCATCACAGAACATTGAGCTGAGCTCCCGGTACTGTACAACAACTTCCCACTAGCTATCTGTTTTACACATGGTAGTGGTATGTATGTCAGTGCTACTCTCTATATGTATTAATACTGAAAAATCTCCAAAATATGTACTGAGAATGGAAAGGTTCAGGACAGTGTATAGTGATTGTGTAGAATAGGGGGAAAGTTATACCCATCTGTACATCCATGCTCATATACATATTTTTTATATAAAATGTACCTATATATGTATATAGGTGTTTATATAGAGTTATATGACAGCATATGCACTTTCATTGAATGAAATATTTCTAAAAATATTATAGGAAACTGAATATACTTTTTGTCTTCAGGGAAGGATACTAGGTGGCCAAAGAGAGGGTTGGAAGGGTCACTTTTCTCTATTATCTTTACAGAGTTTAGAGTTTGGATAATGTTAATATATTACTTAGCCAGAAAATAAGTGAAACATGTATTTAAAATAGCATAAAATAAAATATTAATATGACTCCTGCAGTTCATTTGGGTATATTTGGTAGTTATTTGCCAAGTTGTGTTGAATACAAGAAAATTTATTGGACTCACAGAGCACTATTATTTTTTTCTTTCTTTTTTTAAAGACTGAATTGGGTTTATACTGCAAATAGAATAAAATAAGTGGGTCATGTCTTTTGGTGTCGATATGTTTACTCTTTTTTTTTTTCCCACCTCTTGTTTTTTCTTCTGATACATTAGGCAAAGCAGGGGCAATGCTCAAATATATGAGTGACAGCTTGTCACTGGAAAAGTTCATTGTGGGAATTTTTATGAGTTTATGACATCTTTGTTAATAAGCACT
>NW_011494677.1:3540388-3547138 GCF_000754665.1 Bison bison bison | reverse complement strand
TAATAAGCACTTAAAATGAACGTCTGACAAGATGTTAACAGAGGGATGTGGTGAACTCCAGTGCAACTGGAGCTATTTCATGTGCATGTGTTTTCAAGGTAACTGAACATCTTCTGTATATTATGCAAAATGTATTTTGTTTTGCTTATTCCATGTAGTAATTCTTGTCATTGGTCTGGTCACTTTTTATGCTGCTGCTGTGCTTTCGCTGAGGTGAAGGAGAGGTTCTCTTGAGACCAGGGAGACAATCTTTTTTACTTAAGATCCTAAAATGGTGGTTTTGCTTTCTTAGTTCACTGATAATTGCCTCCCAGTTATTCTTTACTGCCTAACAGACAACCTCAAAGCTTCGTGGCTTAAACAAAGTCGTTTATATAGCTCATGATTTTCTGGGTAAGGATGTTAGGAAGGACTGGCCTGTGTGGTTTGGTTTGGATCCAGAGCTGGGGCTGGATGATCCATTTCTAAGATGGTTTCCTCACTCACATGTGTGGTGTCTCAGTTCTCTGTGGCCCCTCTCCCTCCACACAGCGTCTTGTCCTAGCGGCTCTCTCTGTGGCTGTGATTCCCACAGTGTGTTCGTGTCCAGGTAGTCACTCTGCTCTGGCAGCTGATCACCAAGGGACCGAAGTGAAAGCTGCCTGTCTCTTTCGGGCTGGGCCGGAAACTACCCTGCGTCACTTCCGGCCAGTTCCGTTATCCAGTGAAGTCACAGGGTCTGCTCAGATTCAAGGGGCGGGAACACGCACCCGAGCTCTAGGTAGAGGGCGTGTCAAAGAGTTTTGAGGCCAGTTCCTTTCTTTTGAAGAACTTGGACAAGATATTGAGGGATCTGTTGGGAACTTTTTGAATGCCATCATTCATCTCAAACCCCAGAGGGTGCCTTCCTTCCTCCTTAGCAAGTAACCTGAGCTTCTGGGCCAAGTCAACAGAACTTAACTTACTTCTTTCTTTAAAAAAAAATTTTTATCGTGGTAAGGTTGGAAGGCATCAGCGACTCAATGGACAGGAGTTTGAGCACGCTCCAGGAGTTGGTGATGGACTGGGAGGCCTGGCGTGTTGGAGTCCATGGGGTTTCAGAGAGTCAGACACGACTCAGCGACTGAACTGAGCTGAACTGAAAAGTCGCGTAGTATAAGACATAATATTGTAACCGTCTGTAATTGTACAGTGAATACCCTAAGTAGATTCACATTGTTGTACAACTTTTTAAACACTTAACTCCCCATTCTCCATCCCCATCCCCCACCTGGCGCCTGGCATCCACCAGTGTACTTTCTGACTATGAATTTGACTCTTCTAGGTACCCCGTCTAAGTGGAATCAAACAGTGTTTGTCTGTACCAGCGACTTCACTTTCACTTTCATGCATTGGAGAAGGAAATGGCAACCCACTCCAGTGTTCTTGACTGGAGAATCCCAGGGACGGGGGAGCCTCGTGGGCTGCCGTCTATGGGGTGGCACAGAGTCGGACACAGCTGAAGCGACTTAGCAGCAGCAGCAGCAGCAAGATATATTGAAATGCCTTTTTAAGGTTAACTTAATATATGTCCTATAAGCAGATTGTACTTTTCCCCTCTGTGTTATACAGTAGGTGAACTTTCTTTATCTTGTTAGGAAGTACCTGCCCAGATGAGAACTCTGAACATTGTGAGTCAGTCTCTCTTCTTCCTCTCCATTCCCACAGTCTGTAACCTGACCCTCAATCTCAAAGCTGTGTTTTCTCTTTCCTGATAAAAAGCCTTTTAAAAATAGCTTCCTTGGTCTTCTATTTTGATATGTCAAGCAGATTGAAGTAGCCCCTGAGAACCTTGTAATGCAATGCCCTCATCAACAGGACCAGGAAGCCTGTTTCCAGTTCCTTAGCAATCTTGTTACTTAGCCAGCGTGCGTGTATGCTTCAGGTCTGTGTCTTTTCCCAGCAGCATGCAGCTCTAAGAACATGGTCAGTGCTGACTGTAATAGCTGTGGAAATGGATGGTGATAAACAATTTTTCTTTGTTTCAATTTCTATGATCCTAACCCTTTTCACTATGTACTACCTCTATTTTGACTTCCTTTATATTTTGTCTAGTTCATGCACAGTCTCCTAATTGTCTTACCTGATACCAGTCTTGTCTCTCTCCGGTTCTATTCTTCACATGCTTACTGAAGTAAAGCATCCTGATGTGAAAATCGGGTTCTCCTCACTTGAATTTCTGTAATGACTCTCTTGTCACCAGAGTAAAGTCAAATAACTTCCAAGCCTCTGAATGATTGGCCCCACTTTCCTTGAGCCTCATCATGATAGAGTTCCCCTTCTCACCTGTTGTTCCAACTACAGGGTCTCCTTTTAGCCATTAGTGTGTGTGTGCTAAGTTGCTTCAGTCGTGTCCGACTCTGTGTGAGCCTATGGACCATAGCCCTCCAGGCTCCTCTGTCCGTGATATTCTCCAAGCAAGAATACTGGAGTGCGTTGTCATGCCCTCTTCGGGGATCTTTCCAACCCAGGAATCGAACCCGCAAATCTTGTCTCTTGCATTGGCAGGTTGATTCTTTACCACTAGCATCACCTGAGAAGCCCTTAGTATGTGCTGCTTTTTCTTGACTGTAAGCTTTCCTCATGATGCTCTTCTGCCTGCATTTCTCTCCCCTTCTTTTGTTTTTTCCCATTTTTAACGGAAAAGTTTTAACCCTGAGCCATTCCATTTGACTGAGTTTTAACCCTGAATCATTTCATTTTAACTATCATTTTCTTATGAAGCATTCTTAAGTTTGTGATACACATGCTTATGTGTAGTGACAGTCATTCTTGCTGTCCTTTTTATAAAATTTTAGGAGCTGGTACTACATCTATCTTTTGGTGTTACTGTGGAGCTGATATCACTTTAAGCCTTTGTTGAGTTAAGTGGAAATTGGGTTTTTATATGAATCAGTTAAAAACTAACCTGTTACAAATCATGATTGCTTATGAATATATAAGACACAGGTAGAAAATGGACCTAGGGATTATAAGTCTCTTTAAGCAGAAACTTTATTTCTATTTGAATGCCCATATTTTTGTTTGCTTTTTACATTCTTGCTTTTACACTTAGTGATGGTCTGAACATGTCTGGGATCCTCTTTTTTTTTTTCCTTTTCCTTTTTCTTTTCTTCTTGCACTTGGGCTATCAATGCTCTCCAAGCAGAAATTCTTTACACTGCTACCAGCTTCCATATTTTTGCCCAAAATCATGGGATGAGGTTCTTTTCTGACTTTGTTGCCCCTTTAGAATGCACATCTTATTGAAGGTATCTTCATTTGTGGACATTAAAGGGACTTCCCAGGTGGCATAGTGATAGAGAATCTGCCTGCCAATGCAGGAGACACAGGGAGATTCAGGTTCGATCCCTGGATCAGGAAGATCCCCTGGAGAAGGGAATGGCAACCCACTCCAGTATTCTTGTCTGGAGAATTCCATGGACAGAGGAGCCTGGTGGACAGTCTATGGGATCGCAAACAGTCAGACATGACTTAGCAACTAAGCAAAAGCAAAATTACTGAAGTCTTTGTGGGTCATGTGGCAATCATATGTAAACTGTATTTTTTGATTGAGATGTTCTGGTGAATTGATTTGTTACTATTTGTTATGTGGATTATCAAGTTTTAAAAAATACATACAGTTTCATTAGGTCTCTCCTTTCTTTCAATTCCTACCTTATGGCCCTTATCTTTTCTGGTCCCTCAGCACTGAGTTCAGTAGCTTCTTCAAAGATGCCCTACATTACATTCATTAAGTGGATGTGTTTCTAATGATCTTCTGTGATGATTCAGAGAGTTAGGATGGGTTCGAAAATGATGAATACCAATTATCATTATATCATAAAAGCTTGGAAGTGAGGGTTAATGGAGAGTTTCTGTACATTAGCTGATTCTCTGATCACTTTCCTTTTTTTTTTTTCCTGAATTAGCTGAAATTATTCTAGTTTGTCTGCGAACTCAAATAATAACTGCATTACAAATGCGGTTTGTTCTAGGATTATTATTATTTTTTTCATGTCCCTGCACTATTCCCAGCTTCTCACTGTGTCCTTGAAGTCTCTCTGCAGTGCATTTATCAAGCCCAGGTCAGTGGCCATGTTATCTTGTAAGGTCCCTATATCAGCATTGTCTCCTGTTTCCTCTGACAAATAAATGTATCCATCCTTTCCAGATGGTAGTAACATGTTGAATTCCTATAACTCACACCAGAAGCCTTCTCTTCTGTTGGAAGTGCTTTAATTAGAGGCTCTCTTACCCTAAATTTTGTGGAATGCATCTTCCTTTAAAGTAGCTTTTGCCATCTTCATTAAATCAGTCAGGGGAGATGTGGTCTCTGATACTGGGCTTTGCTGAACTGCTGATTGGGTTGATGTTCTTGGCAATTTCCCTGGAATGCTAAGACTGTTGGAGGATTCTACAATCTGTCTTGTTTAGTGCACTGTCTATAGGTTATCAGTTATTAGTCAGAAAGGAAATTGTCTTCTCTGCTCCAAGTATCTGAATCTTAACCGCAGTTCTGTTAGAAGTCAAGTATGTGCATTTCTGAATTCAATCTATTAATTTCTGCTCTCTTGAGTATGTATTTCATGAGTATGGAAGGCTCTGTGGCCATGGTAGTAGATCTAAACTGTGGCTATAGTCATATGGATATATATTCCAAGAAAAGATATGAAATTGACAATGTAGGTTTTTAAAACTCCAACTGTAGCTGCTGCTGCTAAGTCACTTCAGTCGTGTCCGACTCCGTGCCACCCCATAGACGGCAGCCCACGAGGCTCCCCCGTCCCTGGGATTCTCCAGGCAAGGACACTGGAGTGGGTTGCCATTTCCTTCTCCAATGCATGAAAGTGAAAAGTGAAAGTCAAGTCTCTCAGTCGTGTCTGACTCTTAGCGACCCCATGGACTGCAGCCTACCAGGCAGCTCCATCCATGGGATTTTCCAGGCAAGAGTACTGGAGTGGGATGCCATTGCCTTCTCCACCAACTGTAGCTACTGACAATCATTTTAAACTCCTCCTGTGTTTTCTGGTTGGTCTCTTCAAACGGCAGGCTTATGATTGGGATACTATTGCAGAATTGCTATAGTTTCAGACAGTTCTATTTTTCTACAAGTTGCTAAATTTTATTTTATTTTTAAACTTTACAATATTGTATTGGTTCTGCCATATATCGAAATGAATCCACCACAGGCATACACGTGTTCCCCATCCTGAACCCTCCTCCCTCCTCGCTCCCCATACCATCCCTTTGGGTCGTCCCAGTGCACCAGCCCCAAGCATCCAGTATCATGCATCAAACCTGGACTGGTGACTCGTTTCATATATGATATTATACATATTTCAATGCCATTCTCCCAAATCATCTCACCCTCTCCCTCTCTCACAGAGTCCAAAAGACTGTTCTATACATCAGTGTCTCATTTGCTGTCTTGTATACAGGGTTATTGTTACCATCTTTCTAAATTCCATATATATGCATTAGTATACTGTATTGGTGTTTTTCTTTCTGGCTTACTTCACTCTGTATAATAGGCTCCAGTTTCATCCACCTCATTAGAACTGATTCTAATGTATTCTTTTTAATGGCTGAGTAATACTCCATTGTGTATATGTACCACAGCTTTCTTATCCATTCATCTGCTGGTGGACATCTAGGTTGCTTCCATGTTCTGGCTATTATGAACAGTGCTGCGATGAACATTGGATTACACGTGTCTCTTTCCCTTCTGGTTTCCTCAGTGTGTATGCCCAGCAGTGTGATTGCTGGATCATAAGGCAGTTTCATTTCCAGTTTTTTTTTTTTTTAATTTTATTTTATTTTTAAACTTTACATAATTGTATTAGTTTTGCCAAATATCAAAATGAATCCATCACAGGTATACATGTGCTCCCCATCCTGAACCCTCCTCCCTCCTCCCTCCCCATACCATCCCTCTGGGTCGTCCCAGTGCACCAGCCCCAAGCATCCAGTATCCTACATCGAACCTGGACTGGCATCTCGTTTCATACATGATATTTTACATGTTTCAATGCCATTCTCCCAAATCTTCCCACCCTCTCCCTCTCCCACAGAGTCCATAAGACTGTTCCATACGTCAGTGTCTCTTTTGCTGTCTCGTACACAGGGTTATTGCTATCATCTTTCTAAATTCCATATATATGCGTTAGTATACTGTATTGGTGTTTTTCCTTCTGGTTTACTTCACTCTGTATAATAGGCTCCAGTTTCATCCACCTCATTAGAACTGATTCAAATGTATTCTTTTTAATGGCTGAGTAATACTCCATTGTGTATACGTACTACAGCTTTCTTATCCATTCATCTGCTGATGGACATCTAGCTTGCTTCCATGTCCTGGCTATTATAAACAGTGCTGCGATGAACATTGGGGTACACGTGTCTCTTTCCCTTCTGGTTTCCTCAGTGTGTATGCCCAGCAGTGGGATTGCTGGATCATAAGGCAGTTCTATTTCCAGTTTTTTAAGGAATCTCCACACTGTTCTCCATAGTGGCTGTACTAGTTTTCATTCCCACCAACAGTGTAAGAGGGTTCCCTTTTCTCCACATCCTCTCCAGCATTTATTACTTGTAGACTTTTGGATCACAGCCATTCTGACTGGTGTGAAATGGTACCTCATAGTGGTTTTGATTTGCATTTCTCTGATAATGAGTGATGTTGAGCATCTTTTCATGTGTTTGTTAACCATCTGTATGTCTTCTTTGGAGAAATGTCTGTTTAGTTCTTTGGCC
>NW_011494677.1:3540009-3540288 GCF_000754665.1 Bison bison bison | reverse complement strand
AGAGTGTTTTGCCTGTGTTCTCCTCTAGGAGTTTTATAGTTTCTGGTCTTACGTTGAGATCTTTAATCCATTTTGAGTTTATTTTTGTGTATGGTGTTGTGTTCTAGTTTCATTCTTTTACAAGTGGTTGACCAGTTTTCCCAGCACCACTTGTTAAAGAGATTGTCTTTTCTCCATTGTATATTCTTGCTTCTTTTGTCAAAGATAAGGTGTCCATATGTGCGTGGATTTATCTCTGGGCTTTCTATTTTGTTCCATTGATCTATATTTCTGTCTTTG
>NW_011494677.1:3538779-3539790 GCF_000754665.1 Bison bison bison | reverse complement strand
TTTTTCTAAATTCCATATACATGCGTTAGTATACTGTATTTATGTTTTTCCTTCTGGCTTACTTCACTCTGTATAATAGTCTCCAGTTTCATCCACCTCATTAGGACTGATTCAAATGAATTCTTTTTAATGGCTGAGTAATACTCCATTGTGTATATGTACCACAGCTTTCTTATCCATTCATCTGCTGATGGACATCTAGGTTGCTTCCTAGATGTGCAGAAGCTTTTAAGGTTAATTAGGTCCCATTTGTTTATTTTCCTTTTATTTCCAATATTCTGGGAGGTGGGTCATAGAGGATCCTGCTGTGATGTATGTCGGAGAGTTTTTTGCCTATATTCTCCTCTAGGAGTTTTATAGTTTCTGGTCTTACGTTTAGATCTTTAATCCATTTTGAGTTTATTTTTGTGTATGGTGTTAGAAAGTGTTCTAGTTTCATTCTTTTACAAGTGGTTGACCAGATTTCCCAGCACCACTTGTTAAAGAGATTGTCTTTAATCCATTGTATATTCTTGCTTCTTTTGTCAAAGATAAGGTGTCCATATGTGCGTGGATTTATCTCTGGGCTTTCTATTTTGTTCCATTGATCTATATTTCTGTCTTTGTGCCAGTACCATACTGTCTTGATGACTGTGGCTTTGTAGTAGAGCCTGAAGTCAGGCAGGTTGATTCCTCCAGTTCCATTCTTCTTTCTCAAGATAGCTTTGGCTATTCGAGGTTTTTTGTATTTCCATACAAATTGTGAAATTATTTGTTCTGGCTCTGTGAAGAATACCATTGGTAGCTTGATAGGGATTGCATTGAATCTATGAATTGCTTTGGGTAGTATACTCATTTTCACTATATTGATTCTTCCAATCCATGAACATGGTATATTTCTCCATCTATTAGTGTCCTCTTTGATTTCTTTCACCAGTATTTTATAGTTTTCTATATATAGGTCTTTAGTTTCTTTAGGTAGATATATTCCTAAGTATTTTATTCTTTTCGTTGCAATGGTGAATGGAATTG
>NW_011494677.1:3496577-3538301 GCF_000754665.1 Bison bison bison | reverse complement strand
ATGTGTTGTTGGATTCTGATTGCTAGAATTTTGTTAAGGATTTTTGCATCTATGTTCATCAGTGATATTGGCCTGTAGTTTTCTTTTTTTGTGGCATCTTTATCAGGTTTTGGTATTAGGGTGATGGTGGCCTCATAGAATGAGTTTGGAAGTTTCCCTTCCTCTGCAATCTTCTGGAAGAGTTTGAGTAGGATAGGTGTTAGCTCTTCTCTAAATTTTTGGTAAAATTCAGTTGTGAAGCCGTCTGGACCTGGGCTTTTGTTTGCTGGAAGGTTTTTGATTACAGTTTCAATTTCCATGCTTGTGATGGGTCTGTTAAGATTTTCTATTTCTTCCTGGTTCAGTTTTGGAAAGTTGTACTTTTCTAAGAATTTGTCCATTTCTTCCACGTTGTCCATTTTATTGGCATATAATTGTTGATAGTAGTCTCTTATGATCCTTTGTATTTCTGTGTTGTCTGTTGTGATCTCTCCATTTTCATTTCTAATTTTATTGATTTGATTTTTCTCCGTTTGTTTCTTGATGAGTCTGGCTAATGGTTTGTCAATTTTATTTATCCTTTCAATGAACCAGCTTTTGGGTTTGTTGATTTTTGCTATGGTCTCTTTTGTTTCTTTTGCATTTATTTCTGCCCTAATTTTTAAGATTTCTTTCCTTCTACTAACCCTGGGGTTCTTCATTTCTTCCTTTTCTAGTTGCTTTAGGTGTAGAGTTAGGTTATTTATTTGACTTTTTTCTTGTTTCTTGAGGTATGCCTGTATTGCTATGAACTTTCCCCTTAGGACTGCTTTTACAGTGTCCCACAGGTTTTGGGTTGTTGTGTTTTCATTTTCATTCGTTTCTATGCAAATTTTGATTTCTTTTTTGATTTCTTCTGTGATTTGTTGGTTATTCAGCAGCGTGTTGTTCAGCCTCCATATGTTGGAATTTTTAATAGTTTTTCTCCTGTAATTGAGATCTAATCTTACTGCATTGTGGCCAGAAAAGATGCTTGGAATGATTTAAGTTTTTTTGAATTTACCAAGGGTAGATTTATGGCCCAGGATGTGATCTATCCTGGAGAAGGTTCCATGTGCACTTGAGACAAAGGTGAAATTCATTTTTTTGGGATGAAATGCCGTATAGATATCAATTAGGTCTAACTTGTTTATTGTATCATTTAAAGTTTGTGTTTCCTTGTTAATTTTCTGTTTAGTTGATCTATCCATAGGTGTGAGTGGGGTATTAAAGTCTCCCACTATTACTGTGTTATTGTTAATTTCTCCTTTCATACTTGTTAGCATTTGCCTTGTATATTGCGGTGCTCCCATGCTGGATGCATATATATTTATAATTGTTATATCTTCTTCTTAGATTGATCCTTTGATCATTATGTAGTGACCGTCTTTGTCTCTTTTCACAGCCTTTGTTTTAAAGTCTATTTTATCTGATATGAGTATTGCTACTCCTGCTTTCTTTTGGTCCCTATTTGCATGGAAAATCTTTTTCCAGCCCTTCACTTTCAGTCTGTATGTGTCCCCTGTTTTGAGGTGGGTCTCTTGTAGACAACATATGTAGGGGTCTTGTTTTTGTGTCCATTCAGCCAGTCTTTGTCTTTTGGTTGGGGCATTCAACCCATTTATGTTTAAGGTAATTATTGGTAAGTATGATCCCGTTGCCATTTACTTTATTGTTTTGGGTTCGAATTTATACACCATTTTTGTGTTTCCTGTCTAGAGAATATCCTTTAGTATTTGTTGGAGAGCTGGTTTGATGGTGCTGAATAATTCTCTCAGCTTTTGCTTGTCTGTAAAGCTTTTGATTTCTCCTTCATATTTGAATGAGATCCTTGCTGGGTACAATAATCTGGGCTGTAGATTATTTTCTTTCATCGCTTTAAGTATGTCTGCCATTCCCTCCTGGCTTGGAGAGTTTCTATTGAAAGATCAGCTGTTTTCCTTATGGGAATTCCCCTGTGTGTTATTTGTTGTTTTTCCCTTGCTGCTTTTAATATTTGTTCTTTGTGTTTGATCTTGTTTATTTGATTAATATGTGTCTTGGGGTGTTTTGCCTTGGGTTTATCCTGTTTGGGACTCTCTGGGTTTCTTGGACTTGAGTTATTATTTCCTTCCCCATTTTAGGAAAGTTTCAACTATTATCTCCTCAAGTATTTTCTCATGGTCTTTCTTTTTGTCTTCTTCTTCTGCGACCCCTATGATTTGAATGTTGTAGCGTTTAATATTGTCCTGGAGGTCTCTGAGATTGTCCTCATTTGTTTTAATTCGTTTTTCTTTTTTTTCTTTCTGATTCATTTATTTCTACCATTCTATCTTCTAATTCACTAATCCTATCTTCTGCCTCTGTTATTCTACTTTTTGTTGCCTCCAGAGTGTTTTTTATTTCATTTATTGCATTATTCATTATATATTAACTCTTTTTTATTTTTTCTAGGTCCTTGTTAAACCTTTCTTGCATCTTCTCAATCCTTGTCTCCAGGCTATTAATCTGTGATTCCATTTTGATTTCAAGATTTTGGATCAATTTCACTATCATTATTCAGAATTCTTTATCAGGTAGATTCCCTATCTCTTCCTCTTTTGTTTGGTTTGGTGGGCTTTTATCTTGTTCCTTTACCTGCTGGGTATTCCTCTGTCTCTTCATCTTGTTTAAATTGCTGAGTTTGGGGTATCCTTTCTGTATTCTGCCAGTTTGTGGAGTTATCTTTATTGTGGTGTTTCCTCACTGTGTGTGGGTTTGTATAGGTGGCTTGTCAAGGTTTCTTGGTTAGGGAAGCTTGTGTCGGTGTTCTGGTGGGTGGAGCTGAATTTCTTCTCTCTAGAGTGCAATGAAGTGTCCAGTAATGAGTTATGAGATGTCTATTGTTTTGGGGTGACTTTGGGCAGCCTGTATCTTGGAGCTCAGGGCTGTGTTCCTGTGTTGCTAGAGAATTTGCTTGGTATGTCTTGCCCTGGAACTTGTTGGCCCTTGTGTGGTGCTTGGTTTCAGTGTAGGTATGGAGGCGTTTGATGAGCTTCTGTCAATTAATGTTCCCTGGAGTCAGGAGTTCCCTGAAGTTAGAGTTTGGTCTTAAGCCTCCTGCTTCCAGTTATCGGTCTTATTTTTACAGTAGTTTCAAAACTTCTCTTATACAGCACCGTTGATAAAATATCTACGTTAAAGATGAAACGTTTCTCCACCGTGAGGGCCACCCAGAGAGGTTCACAGCGTTACATGGAGAAGAGAAGAGGGAGGAGGGAGTTAGAGCTGACCCGAATGAGATGAGGTGGAATCAATAGAGAGAGCGGGCTAGCCAGTAATCACTTCCTTATGTGTACTCCACAATTGGACCGCTCAGGATGTTCACGGAATTATACAGAAAAGAGAAGAAGGAGGAAGGAGACAGAGGTGGCCAGGAGGATACAAGGGGGAATGAAAAGGAGGGAGACAGATCCAGCCAGTAATCAGTTCCCTAAGTGTTCTCCACCGTCTGGAACACACAGAAATTCACAGAGTTGCATAGAGTAGAGAGAGGTTAGGGAGGAGACACAGGTGACCTGGTGGAGAAAAAGGAGAGTCCAAAGAGGGAGAGAGCAGTCAAGCCAGTAATCTCGCTCCCTAGTGAAAAATGGGTATTGAACATTGGGTTCTTAAAGGTACAAATTTGGTAACAAATACATAAAAGCAAAAATTAAAAATGTAGAATAGAGTTTGGCATTTCAAAAATACAATGTTAAAGAAAAGAAGAAGGAAAAGAAAGAGAGAAAAAAGTCGCAAAAATTATAAAGAAAATATAGGTACAAGATTGATAACAAATACCAAAAAGCAAAAGTTAAAAATCTAGAGTAGAGTCTGGAATTTCAAAAATACAATGTTAAAAAAAAGAAGAAGAAAAAGAAAGAGAAAAAAAAAAACAAACCAAGTCACAAAAATTATAAAGAACATATAGGTACAAAATTGATAACAAATACCAAAAAGCATAAATTAAAAATCTAGAGTAGAGTTTGGAATTTCAGATATACAATGTTATATAAAAGAAGAAGAGAAAAAAAGAAAAAAAAGGTACGCAAAAATTATAAAAAGTATATATATGAAGTTTGCTTTAAAAAAATAGGGTCTTTTTTTTTTTTGCAAAGTAATAGTAGGTTATAAAAGTGAAAATTAAAGGAATAATAGAGGACTTAAAATTTTTTTAAGAATTAAAAAAAAAGAATGATCATAAAAGTAGTAAAAATATATCTAGGACTTTCTCTGGTTTTGTTTGTGTATTGTGGGGTTAGTTCATTTTTGGCTAGTTTCTTGGTCTGACTTATATTTCTCAAAATCTATAGGCCCCTTCCTATGTATTCTGTTCTAACCACAGGGTTTTAATCTATTGCCTGTAGCTTTGAAAGTGGTTCCCTCTGTTATAGCTTCTTCTGTTTGCTGGTCTGTTCAGTGTCTGGTTTCCGCCCTGACACAAAGGGGACGGTGGTGGACACTTTTTTTTTTTAGGCTCGCTTGTTCAGTCGCGCTGTGGGGAGGGAGGGACGCTGCAAACAAATAACACTGGCGTGTGCTCGCAGTGCCTCAGCCACACTGGGTCTGCCCCCGCTCACAGCATGTGTAGCCTCCCTGTCCACACTGCTCAGGCTCTAGGTTGCTCCACCGGGAACCATCTGTGGCCGGCCCTGGACTGCTTGCACCTCCCAGGTCCAAGCCGCTCAGGTTCAGGCACTCGGGTAGTCGTCAGAGGCGCAGACTCTCGGTTGGGCCAGCATTTTGCACCCTTCCCAGGTCCGAGCAGCTCAGGTGAGGTGTTTGGCGAGCGCGATTGCTGCGACTTATCGCCTCCTCGCCGCTCGGTTATCTAGGTGTACAACTGGCGCACCTTCTCAGGCGGATGTTGACTGACAAGACCCCAAAGAAGTTTTAGTTAGCAAAGAAGCCTGCTTACCGATTTATAGATAATGTCTCTCTGGGGCTGCGATAGCCCCCTTCAGGCTCTGGTTGTCTGTCACCAGAGGAGGACGGTCTGATGCCGGCTAGCTCTGTACAGTCCTTTGTTCTGCGTGCGGGCCTGGCGGTGTCTTAGGTTGGGGCTGGCTTTTTGCGTGGTAGATATCCCACAGTCTGTTTTGCTAGCCCAAATTATTTCGCTCAGATAGTGCTCAGGGTATTCAGGCCAGATCCTTATTCTAAGCGATGCAGCCGGTGCCGCGCCTCCCTGCCCAGCCCCCGCTTGCTAATGGCGGATGCAGGCATCTGCGCTGCTTCTCCGCTGGGGGAATTACCGTAGGGCTCGTATCCTTCAGGTTTTAATTGTTTATTTATTTTTCCTCCCTGTTATGTTGCCCTCTGAGCTTCCAAGGCTTGGCACAGGTTCGGCAGTGAGAAGGTTTCCTGGTGTTTGGAAACTTCTCTCTTTTTAAAGACTCCCTTCCCAGGATGGAGCTCCGTCCCTCCCTCTTTTGTCTCTTTTTTTGTTTTATATATTTTTTCCTACCTCCTTTCGAAGACATGGGTTGCTTTTCTGGGTGCCTGATGTCCTCTGCCGGCATTCAGAAGTTGTTTTGTGGAATTTACTAGGCATTTAAACGTTCTTTTGATGAATTTGTGGGGGAGAAAGTGTTCTCCCCGTCCTACTCCTCCACCATCTTAGCTCCTCCCTCTAAAAATATTTTTTAAAATAATACACTGTCCAACATCAAAAACACCTTTGAACTCTTTTTTTTTTTTTTCCAAAAAGAAAGTAAGTTTAATGGATGTTCAAATATCTGAGAACTAGCATGTTTGCCAGGATCATGATAAATGGTATGTAGGTATTGGAGGAGTTTCAGGGCAGTTGCAAATATTAAACAAGATTCAGTCCTTTGCATAATGGAATGTAAAGAGTTTTGGACAAGGAGTTCGGGGACCTGGGTTCTGGTCTGGGCTCTGCTTGAGTATTTCTCACTTTCTTTTTTTATTATGTATTGTTGGCCGTATCAGCATATGGGGGATCTTACTTCCCCAACTAAGAATCGAACCCAGGCCTCCTGCATTGCAAGCACAGACTTTTAACCATTGGCCCACCAGGAAAGTCCATTAAATTTTTTAAAAAATAATACTGTGTTAATTTCCAGTGTACACAACAATGATTCAGATACACACACACATATATATAGTCTGACTCTTTGTGACCCCATGGACTGTAGCCCACCAGTCTTCTCTATCCTTGGAATTTTCCAGGCAGGATACTGGGGTGAGTTGCCATTTCCTACTTCTGGGGATCTTCTCTACTCAGGGATCGAACTTGCGCCTCCTACTTTGGCAGGTGGGTTCTTTACCACTGAGTCACCTGGGAAGCTATATTTCAGATTCTTTTGCATTATAGGTTACTACAAAATATTGAGTATAGTTCCCTGTGCTATGCAATAGGTCCTTGTTGATTGTCTATTTTATATATAGTGGTGTGTGTATGTTACTCCCAAACTCCTAATTTATCCCTCCCTCTTCTCCCCCTTTGCTAATCATAAACTTGTTTTCTATATCTGTGGTTCTATCTCTGTTCTGTAAAGAAATTCATTTGTATCTTTTTTCTCACTTCCTTTTCTTATGTGAATATTATCATCTCTCCCTGTTTCTGTCTCCTTTGTGGTCTAAAGTAGCCAGACTGGATGTTATCTAAGACCTAGCTTATGAAACCCCATGGCTAGCCTTGATTTTAACAGGGACACTAAGCAAATAAGGAAATAAATAGGGCTGTTGGATCTTATGTTATCAGACCGTGTAATCTCTAGGGAACAAGAAATGTTTAGGACAGACTCACAAGGAATTAGCCATCTATCCCAGTGTCTTCAAGATGCCAACTCTTGAGTGTTAAGAAGTCAGCACAATGGACTGATTGCTTTCAGGTGGTATAGTGAGTGTTGTTGATATCAGGAGCAGAGAGCATAGAAATGCAGAGATGTGTGACAGGGTCTGTAGCTTGCAGCCTATGGCATCTATGCAGGGGTAATTTGGGTTCTCAGAATGGCTTGTGTAAGCTTCTTTCCTTTAAAAGAACTGAAATTTTCCAGTCTTGACCATCATTCCCAGTAATATGAGTCTTAGTAACAGCTTTAACTAGCCATCTGTTTTAGTCACTTTTGTATGTTGTTGTTAAATTAGACCTGTGATGCCACTCTGCATAGGACAATCCAAATTAGTAAAAGTTATTTCCAAAAATAGGAGATTATCATATGAAGTGAAGTCAGAGGACAGATATCATATGATGTCACTTACATGTGAAATCTGCAAAAAAAAAGATGCAAATGAACTTATTTCCAAAACAGAGATTTATAGACACAGAACACAAAGTCACGGTTACCAAAGAGGATGGCAGGCTGGGGATGAGGATGTATATTAGAAGTTTGTGATTAACACATGCACACTACTGTATGTAAGATAGATAAACTACAAAGACCTGCTGTATAGAACAGGGAACTGTACTCAATTTCTTATGATATTGAGTACCTATAGTGGAAAAGAATCTAAAATAGAATATATGTATAACTAACTCTCTTTGATATACACTTGAAACACAACATTGTAAATTAACTATACTTCAGTTAAGACAGAAACCAAAAAACTATATGCGGATCATATGTTGAATATATATTATATATTGTATTTCATTCTAAGGCATACGTTTTAATCTCTGAATTTGAGATGTTTATTATTGATGACATTTTCTGGTTAAAATGGGCAAAACCCTTACCTTCAGGGGTAAATAAAATACAGGTGTATTTGCAATCAATGATAGCTTAGATTTGATGGATTATGATACTTATCTTTATCACCAGCCATGATATCAGTCCCTTTATTCAAGCAACGTTCATAGTGAAGTAGAGATAGAAAACCTTCATAAATGTATGCGGGATGTTGGGCATGGAAGAATTTCACTAAACTTTTCACACGTTGCAGTTGAGAATTGAGTCACTATCGGAGGTAGGTCCTCTGTAGCCTTGTTTACTTATTTTACTATCTACTAGAAAGTTTCTTTTTAATGGAATTAGAAATCTTGAAGTAAATGGATTTCCCTTTTGCAAATGCACTTCTTTACAAGAAAGTAGGTGAAAAGCACTTAGTCCAGAGCCCATAATGAATGGCAACCATAAAGTGCCTTCTGGGTGAGAGCACTTTCTGGCTAAGTGTATGGCTTTAGCATTTTTGCATTTAGTCTTCTGTGAGGGTGGCCATCTCTCACCAGAGCAATGAAGGGACTCACTTCAGTGGATGAAACCAGGGAAGAATCTCTTTCTTACAAATGACTGGGCCACTGTGACAGTGGAAATAACTAGGCTCTAAAGCATATGTTATTTTTGAATTTTTCATTTTGAAATATTTTAAGACTCACAGAAGAGTGACAAAAACAGATTTGCTGTAAACCCTTCTCTCAAATTCCCCAAACTAACATTAAAAAAAAAAAAAGTGCAGCAATCTAAATCATGACATTAATCTTGATCCATGATTATTTTCTTCCTTTAAAAAATTTTTTTCACCATACTTTTATTGGAGTATATATTTAATTTAGAATATTGTGTTAGTTTCAGGTATACAGCAAAGTGATTCAGTTACAGATCTATGTATATATATCTATTCTTTTTAGGTTATTTTCCATTATAGGTTTTGTTGTTGTTGTTCAGTCACCCATTCCTGTCCGACTCTTTGCGACCTCATGGACAGCAACATGCTAGGCCTCCCTGTCCCTCACCATCTCCTGGAGTTTGCCCAAGAGTTCATGTTCATTGAATCAGTGATGCCATCAAGCCCTCTTGCCTCTGATGCCCTCTTTTCCTTCTGTCCTTGATCTTTCCCAGCATCATTTTCCAATGAGTTATCTGTTTGCATCAGATAACCAAAATACTGGAGTTTCAGCTTCAGCATCAGTCCTTCCAGTGAATATTCGGGGTTGATGTCCCTTCAGGTTTGCTGGTTTGATCTCTTTGCTGTCCAGGGGACTTTCAGAAGTCTTCTCCAGCATCACAGTTCTAAGGCATCAATTCTTTGGTGTTCTGCCTTGTGTATGGTCCAGTTCTCACAACCGTATGTGACCACTGGGAAGACCATATAGTCAAGGCTATATGGACCTTTGTCAGCAGAGTAACGTCTCTGCTTTTCAACACAGTGTCTAGGTTTGTCATTGCTTTCCTGGGTGACAACAGGCAGCCCTGTTGTACTTCTTTCTCAATCTTGAACCAATCAGTTGTTCCATATAGGGTTCTAACTGTTGCTTCTTAACCCATATACAGATTTCTCAGGAGACAGGTAAGATGGTCTGGTATTCCCATCTCCCTAAGAACTTTCCACAGTTTGTCATGAGCCATACAGTCAAAGGCTTTTGCATAGTCAATGAAACAAAATTTTTCTGAAATTCCCTTGCTTTTTCTATAATCTAGTAAATGTTGGCAATTTGATCTCTAGTTCCTCTTCCTTTTCTAAACCTAGCGTGGACATCTGGAAGTTCTTGTTTTGCATAATGGCAAAGCCTAGAATGCAGGATTTTAAGCATGACCTTACTAGCATAGGAGATGAGTATAATTGTCCAGTGACAATTCTTTGGTCCAGCACATTCAAAGAATGTCCAGCACATTCTTTGATGCTGCCCTTCTTGGGAATTGGGATGAGGATTGACCTTTTCCAGTCCTGTGGCCACTGCTGGGTCTTCCAGATTTGTGGACATAATGCAAAACCTTGATGGCATCATCCTTTAGGGATTTGAATAGTACTGCTGGAATCTCATGGCATCCATTAGCTTTATTAGCAGCAGTGCTTCTTAAGGCTTGCTTGACTTCCTACTCTAGTATGTCTGGCTCTGGGTGCCTGACCACACCATTGTGGTCATCCAGTTCATTAAGATGGTTTTGTACAGTTCTTCCATGTATTCTTTCCATCTCTTCTTGATTTCTTCAGCATCTACTAGGTCTCTACCATTTTTATTCATTATTTGCCCATCTTTGTGCAGAATGCTCCCTTGAGGTTTCCAGTTTTCCTGAAGAGATCTCTAGGCTTTCCCCTTTTCTTGTTTTCTTCTGTTATTAAACAGTCTTCGTTGAAGAAGGCCTTCTTGTCTCTTCCAGCTGTTCTTTGAAACTCTGCGCTTTTACTGGATGTGCCTTTTGCTCTCTCCCTTGCTTTTCCCTTCTCTTTGTTCTTTCGCAATTTATAAAGTCTCCTCAGATAACCACTTTGCCTTTTTGCTTTTCTTTTCCTTTGGGATTGTTTGTTTGCTGCCTCATGTACAGTATTATGGACCTCGGTCCATAGTTCTTCAGACACACTGCTACCTAGATCTAGTCCCTTGAATCTGTTTGTTGCCTCTACTGCAAATTCACGTGGGATTTGATTTAAGTCATACCTAACTGGCCTAATCTGTTTCCCTGCTTTCTTTAGTTTAAGCTGATCATCTGAACCTCTGTCAGCTCCAGGTCTTGTTTTTGCTGACTGTATACAGCTTCTCCATCTTTGGCTAAAGAGTATAATCTATTTGATTTTGGTATTGACCATTTGGTGATGTCCATGTCTCTATGTTGTTGAAAAAGAATATTTGCTATGACTAGTGCATTCTCTTGGCAGAATTCAGTTAACCTTTGCCCTGATTCATTTTCTTCTCCAAAGCCAAATTTGCCTGTTACCCCAGATATACCTTGACTTCCTACTTTTGCATTCCAATCCCCGATGATGAAAAGAACATCTTTTATTTTTGGCATTAGTTCTAGGAGGTCTTCTAGGTCTTCATACAACTGATCACCTTCTTGGGCATCAGTGGTAGGGACATAGACTTGAATTACTGTGGTGTTGAATGGCTTGCCTTGGGAATGAACCGAGATCATTCTGTCATTTTTGAGGTTGTACAACCACATACTGTATTTCGAATTCTTTTGTTGATTATGAGGGCTACTTCGTTTCTTCTATGGGATTCTTGCTCCAAGTAGTAGATGTAATGATCATTTGAATTAAGTTCGCCCATTCCTGTCCATTTTAATTCGCTGATTGCTAAGATGATGTTTATTCTCGCCATCTCCTCTTGATTGTCCAGTTTTCTTTGATTCGTGGATCTCACACTCCAGGTCCCTGTACGATGCTGTCTTTTGCGGCATCGGGTTTTACTTTTGTCACTAGGCATATCCACAACTGAGCATCATATCCGCTTTGGTGTACCATTTATTCATTCTGGGGCTACTGGTAATTCTCCTCCACTCTTCCCCAGTAACATATGGGACACCTTCAGCTCTGGGGGACTCATCTTTGGTGTCATATCTTTTTGGGCTTTTATGCAGTTCGTGAGGTTCTCGTGGCAAGTATACTGGGGTGGTTTGCATTCCCTCCTGCTGTGGATCACGTTTTGTCAGAACTCCCTACAAGTGACCCATCTGTCTTGGGTGGCCCTGCATGGCATGGCTCATTGCTTCATTGAATTATACAAGCCCTTTTGCCAGAAGAAGGCAGTGCTCCATAAAGGGGATAGGTTATTACGAGATGTTAAATATAGTTCCTGTGCTATACACTGGGTCCTTTTATCTATTTTTTTAAGATCCATATTATATTCTAATCCAGAGTTTATCATACGTTTTCTATTTTTTTCATACTATTTCTGTTAGCAGCCCAAGAATAAATATTTTTGGCTTTCTTGGCTGTAAGGTTCTGTAGCTACTACTCATCTCTGCTATTGAATAAGAGCATCTGTAGATAATACTTAGGTGAATGGTAATAGCTTTATTTCAAAACTTTAATCATAAAAATAGGTGACTAGCTGGCCTTGGGCTTTCCTTGTGGCTCAGTTGGTAAAGCATCTGCCTGCAATGCAGGAGACCCAGGTTCGATCCCTAGAATGGGAGGATCCCCTGGAGAAGGACATGGCAACCCGTTCCAGTATTCTTGCCTCAAAATCCCATGAACAGAGGATCCTGGTGGGCTACAGTTCATGGAGTCACAAAGAGTCAGACATGAATGACTAATACTTTGCACTTCAGCCAGCCTTAGTTGGCCAACCCACGAAATCCACAGACCTTTTTTAAAAATTGACAATTTTCCCACGAATGACTTTTCTTTGGTACAGAGTCCAACCTCAGATCAGATGTTGCATGTAATTGTTATATCTCTTAGTCTCTTTAATGTGCAATAGTTTCTCGGTCTGATTTTATATTAGTAACTGTAAAACTTTTGAAGCATAGTGACCAGTTATTTTGTAGTTTAGATATCAATCTGGGCTTTTGTGGTAGATATCAATCTGGGCTTTTATGGTATTTCTTCCTGTTCTTATTTGACTTATACTTTTTTTTGGGGGGGGGGCGGTGGGGGGGATCGTGCCACATGGCTTGTGGGATCTTAGTTTCCCAACCAGGGATAGAACCCAGGCCCTTGGTTGTGAAAGCATGGAGTTCAAACCCCTAGACCACCAGGAAATCCCTGGATGGTACCTTTTTTAGGAGCAACACAGAGGTAATAATTGTGACCTTTTCTATGCTTTATCGTAGAAGGCCCATTATGTCTATTTATCCCATTATTGGTGAGGCTAATATGGGTCATTTGGTTATTAGCATGCCATTTGCCACATTTTCCCACTGTAAGGTTATCCTTTTTCTATCTGTAATTGAGATGTTACCAGTTTCCCTTTATACTGTTCATTTGAAGCTGTGTACTCATAATACTTCCGCCCATCAGTTTTAGTGTTCATTAATGACTCCTTCCTCACACAATTATATTAATAATCTGTTGTGTACCAAGTGGTAGTTTTTAAGGTTTCATTATTTCTTCTACATTTGTAGGTTGAAATTTTATGGTAAGAATTTGCTTTTCCCTTATTCCTTATTCGTTTGTTGGTTCATATTTTAATTTGAGCTGATGGATTCTTATTTTATACTTTGGACTAAGTTCTTTTGCTGTCATGATTTATACCTTTTTTCAAAACTACCCCAGATTTGACTGCTAGGAGGCCTCTGCAGTTAGTTGCTGTATCCTTTTGAATGTCCCTGTCATTTCTTTACGGGCTTTCCTGTGTTATGGCACCCCCAAGATGTTCCCAGCTCATCTTTTGTTTTCCTTGCTCCAGTCCTGGAATCAGGGCATTTTATCACAGAGTTCTGGTTTTTTTTTTATGCAAGAATAATATTCAGAAACCATGATCAAGAGTTAGGCACAGTATTGTCCTGGAGTGCCATTGGCTCCAAGCCCTCTCAGTGAACAGAGCTAGACAGTGAATGAGCAATGTGTACACACACACACCGCCCCCCCGCCCTGTATTTATGTTTGTGTCTACATGTCTGTGTCATTATATAAAAGTCCATGAGTTTATACCAATACCTCTTATATCGATCCAACATAACAGAATTCATCTTTTCCTTATTCCTTATTTGTAACAGCCTTCTTTTCCAGTGAGTAGGCTGGCTCTCATTATCCATGATATACTTAATTATTTAATCAATCCTAGAATAACACAAGATAGATTGGAAATTGCTAGCCTATATCCTTGTGAATATAAACCTGTTATTTTTGTGCAGTTCTTTGGTTTTTAAAAAATTATTGACATATAGTTGATTTCCAATGTTGTGTTGAATTGCTGCCGTACAGCAAAGTGACTCAGTTATGCATGTATATATGCTTTTCATATTCTTTCCCATTGTGGTTTAATCACAGGATGCTGAATATGGTTGCCTGTGCTGTATAGTAGGACCTTGTTGTTTATCCATTGTATTTATTTATATAAGAGGTTACATTTGCTGATGCCAAACTCCCACTCCATCCTTCCTCCACCCTTCTTGCCCCTTGGAAACCACAAGTCTGTTCTTTATATCTATGGGGCTGTTTTTGTTTTGTAAGTATGTTCATTTGTGTCGTATTTTAGATTCTACTTGTAAATAATATCATATGGTATTTATCTTTCTTTGTCTCACTTACTTTGTTTAGTATGATAATCTCTAGTCCCATCCATGTTGCTACAAACGGCATCATTTCATTCTTTTTAATGGCTGAGTACATTTATACACTCTCATATATCTAGCAAAAAAAAAAAGTACATTTATATATTATATATAAGAAATGCACATACATACATATTTAAAGGGTATTTTTTGTATGTAGCATTATTTGTAATTGCAAAAAAATGGAAACAACCTCCATATGCCTACAGAGGAGAGAGACCAAATTAACCACTGTACATTGTACATTCACACAATGAAACGCTATGTAACCATAACGTAAATGAAGAAGGTTTCTATGAACTGAGTTGGAGATAATTCTGAGACACATTGCTAACTAAAGGAAAAATATACATAAGGAGAGGGTGTGAGCGGGAAGCCCCTGGAGTACATTGTGTCTCCAACACTTTCTTTCCCTACCATTTTTTTGTCCAAAATTTTTCCTTCAGAGGATTCTCTTTAGCTTGTAGTTTTCATACAAAAAATAAAAAGAGCAAATGTGAAGGGCAAAGTGATGATGCAATAACACAGTTACCAGTCACTCACAGTCCAGGAGATAAACTGTTGGAGAATTGCCCTTGGTCAAAGAGGAAAGGAAAAATTCCTGCAGTACTCAGCTCTGAAGACATGGGGAAGGGATCTCTGGTGGGGAATAGAGTTGTTGTGTTAAGTATTGAGTTTTTCTTTCTGGACACCAGCTAGGTGTAGGCAATGCTTTGCATGTACTTTACGGGGTAAAATAAGACGTTAATGGGCAAATAACAGTACAGATGCCCTGATCTAAAACTTGAAATGTTTCAACTGTAGTTTATATTAATTAGTCAATTAAAGAACTATCCTCAGTTTGGGGGCAAGAAAATACAACAAAATATAATTGAATCTCTAGGCATAATAAGCCAGTGGAACAAGAACTGTATCATTTCACACTTTATTCACTACTCCCAAAATGTCGTGCTTTTGGGTGGGGTGGGGAAGAAAAAAAGGGGAAAGAAGAGGTGACTCATACATGGGCTCCTAGGGCACTTGACCAAAATGTACTCACGCTTGGAATTAAATTGCCCTTTATTAACCAATTGCATTTTTTCTCCTAAAACAGGCAGCGATCTAGTGTGTGGGAATGCACAGACTGGTAGAGTAGACCCTCCATACCTGTGGGCTCCATGTCCATGGTTCCTCATCCATGGATTCCAAGGGCCAACTGTGTATTTTCTCACTCTTTGTTCCTCTTACCTTTGCGCCTTCTTTAATGGAGATGCTGATGAACTTCTTCCACTTTTCCCTAATGTTCCATCTCCCTCTGGCTTCATGCTCATGTGCTTTACCTGCTTCCCTCCCCCCAGCGCACACACGAAATCACTCCTATTTTGACTGATTCGTCTCCATCTTCAGCTTTCACTTAGATGTCATTTCTCAGATAATTTTCCCCAAACCTCCAGAATTGGTGAGGTTTTTCTGTTACGTATTGTTTTGTCTGTTCTTCTAGAACTCTTCCTGTATTTGCTTACATAAATGTTCATTTCCCCTTCTTCTAAAGTCTTTGAATACCAAAGCTCTGTCTGTCATCTACCTCTGATTAAATCCCCCTAGAGCAGTATTTCGGAGAAGGCAATGGCAGCCCACTCCAGTACTCTTGCCTGGAAAATCCCATGGACGGAGGAGCCTGGTGGGCTGCAGTCCATGGGGTCGCTAAGAGTCGGACACGACAGCGACTTCACTTTCACTTTTCACTTTCATGCATTGGAGAAGGAAATGGCAACCCACTCCAGTGTTCTTGCCTGGAGAATCCCAGGGACGGTGGAGCCTGGTGGGCTGCCATCTATGGGGTCGCCCAGAGTCAGACACGACTGAAGCGACTTAGCAGTAGCAGCAGCAGCAGCAGCAGAGCAGTATTTGGGCTTCCCTGGTGGCTCAGGGAAGGAAATGGCAACCCACTCCAGTATTCTTGCCTGGGAAATCCCATGGACAGAGGAGCCTGGCAGGCTCTAGTCAATGGGGTTGCAAAGAGTTGGATGTGACTGAGCCAATAACACTGGTGGCTCGGGTGGTAAAGAATCCTCCTGTAATGCGAGATACCTGGGTTTGATCCCTGGGTTAGGAAGATCCCATGGAGGAGGTCATGGCAACCCACTCCAGTATTCCTGCCTGGAGAATCCCATGTACAGAGGAACCTGGTGGGCTATAGTTCCATGGGGTTGCAAAAAGTATGGCAAGACTGAGCGACTAAGCACAGCACAGAGCAGTATTTACCACCCATCATATATTTACTGAATGAAAGGATTCACAAATGGCCCAGCAATCCAAGATGTGAGGTAATATAAACCATAGGTCCTCCTTCCCTTGAGTCCTTTAGAGTCTATAAATATAATGTATTGAAAAACAGTTAATGAAAGACAACAGGGTTATTAAAGCATGATTACCATCATTTAAGATATAGTACATATTCTATTTTTTTTCCCCATGGTAGACAGCTTGGTAAAAAGCCTAATCACCTAAGATTAATGGAAATTATTTTCATAGCTCATGTCATAATAGAGATCATTAGCCTGGTGCAGTCTCCTTTTGTACAGCTCCAAGTAGGAAAAGATTAATAAAATAATTTGAAATGTAGAGCTATTTGATGTGCCTATAGTAGCTATAATTTAGTTAGTGGAAGTAACAGCAGACTGCAAATCTATTGACTTAAAATGGTCCTAGTAATTTTTTTGCTGCAGAACTTCTTAGAGCTTGTCATATATTCCTCTTTACTGTGAATCTTGCAGAGAATACTTTTTATATTTGTTTATTTATTGAACTGCACCAGGTGCTAGTGACTGTAATGGCATGTGGGATCTTATCCCTTGACCAGGGATTGAACCCAGGCCCTCTTCATTGGGAGCATGAAGTTTTAGCCACTGGGCCACCAGGAAAGTCCCCAGAGAATATATTATACAGCATTGCCATAATGATCATGGAGCAGTTTTTTTTTTTCTCCCCATAAATGAGCATCTTCTAGAATTAGTGATTATTACTATGTATCTATTATCTGTCAACTGATTATCCATCTACCTATCTACCTACCCATTAAGAGAATTACTATTGAATTCTTACCTGTTCCTTTCTCTCCCCATGTTTTTATGCCCTTCTGCAATTTCTTTCTGCCATTACACTTTTCCCCCCTAACTTCTAATTTCTTCCATGTATCAAAACAGAAATAGTTCTCTTTTTTGGGGGAGATAATACATTATTTTTAAATTAATATTTATTGGAGTATAGTTGCTTTAAAATGTTGTGCTAGTTTCTACTGCATAGCAAAATGAATCAGCCACACATATACCTGTATCCACTCCCTTTTGAACTTCCTTCCCATTTAAGTCAGTACAGTGCACTAGCGAGTTCTCTGTGTTACACAGTAGGTTCTTGCTAGTTATCAATTTTATACATAGTATCATAGCGTATGTATGTCAGTCCCAACCTCCCAATTCCTTACATTCTCCCTTCCCTTCCCCATTGGTATCCATGCATTCGTTGTCTACTTCTGTGTCTCTCTTACTGCTTTGCAAATGAGACTATCTGTACCATTTTTCTAGATTCTACATATATGTGTTATTATATGGTATTTGTTTTTCTTTTAATGAAAAAAAGAATGTTTCAGATACAGTGTACTTGTCAGTTACAACAGGAACCTCACCCTCCCCAGCTGATAACCTGATCATAAATGGATCATGTTGGGGGCCCATGTATGTGACAATATGTCCCTATACTTTTCCGGCAGAGGGGGGGAAGCATTAATAATTATTAGAAATGTAGTAAAACTGTTGAATGTTCACATCTCAACTATAAACTCTAAAATATGTCACTTCTGATTCGATAGCAGTATAAAAGAGCAAATAGAAATATAGGGAAGTCAAAACTGAAAACAAAAATATATGGCATTAGTCAGATGACATCCATAAAACAAAGAGGCAAGAAGGGTGAATTTATAATGGTGGCACTTTGGGCTATGGGAGCCTTGAAGTTTGCTTTCCCGGGCTTGTCCCACCAAATGAACCAAACCAGTTAATCTTTCTGTCGTGCGGTATGACACAGAAGAAAAAGGTTGATGGCACTGGAGTCATTTACAGTACCCTCTGTACCTTCTGTCTCGCTGCCTTATTTGTTTTTCCCCTCTCTCTCTCTGCCTCTCTGTCCTTTCCTCTGTTTTTAATTTATCAACAAGCTGGTGCTCACAGGTGCAACCCTCTACTTTTGCTTTACACTGGAAGTGATGGTTCAGTGATGTGGTAGAGCTCATGGGAAGACAAAACAGTCACCCCATGACGCTTCAAGTTGCAAACTTTCAAAGATGCAAGCGTGTGTTCGCATGTCCGGTCACATAAGTTAGTTCACGCGTCTGGTGTACATTGTCCCGTGTGTTCATCCTCTACAGGTGCTTGTGATTTGGTGTACTTTGCTATACAGTACAGTGTAGAGTACACGGGGGCAGTACCTTCGTTTCTAGCCCAGGATGTCTGGAAGCAAGAGTAAAAGCAGCGGTGATGTAGCTGGTTCTGCTAAGAAGCTCCAGCTGTTGCACAGTACCATGATACTTTTCACGGTACTGTAAGATTAAGAATGCTTTATATATATGTTTTTTATGTATTATAAATTGGTTACATACAGTACAGTACTATATACTTGGTTGTGTTAGTTGGGTACTTAGGCTGACTTTGTTGAACCTCCACACAGATTGGACAAACAAACATTTTGGAATGGAGAGCATTCATACGTAGGGAACTTACTGTATTCCCTTGAGTAGTCAGGCCATAGGGCTTTTGAAAGTGATTTCAAGTATATTCACACTTAAGAGGATAGCGCTTTTACAGTTAAGTGGAGAACCCTAATAGAGAGAGGCTGTTTATGCAGAGGTTGGCCGGTACGCTCACTCCCTTGTTTTTTTTTTTGCCTCTGTCAGAGAAGGCTTTGTCTGTATTAAGTGTGTACATATAACGTCTGAAACATTTCCACGTCTTAGTCCAGTGGTGCTGAGTTCTGTTGGCTGCGTCCATCCATAGATGGATCCTGGAAAACTCTTCTTTCTCTTCTGGTTTGATTTTGTTGTTTGCAAACAGCTCCCCTGGAAACAGGCATGATGGTTGCTGCGGGATGGTATATATATATAGACAATTCCAATTTCCCCTCTATTTTTGTCTTCTTTATTTGCCTCAGAATAAGCTATAATGAGCAGACCTATGTCTCTGGCGCTTTTGTTTAGTAAGGATTTCATTAGGACTTTCTTGCCATGCTTTCACTGTATGTTCAGGATTTATCATCAGTGGCATAAGGATACATTTTTCTGGGTGGCAGTTTTGTATCGTTTTGCTTTACATTTGGAACGTCTCTTCTTCCTTCTTTTTGTTTCTGACTCTTAAAGAGTATTCCAGGTATGTTTCCCTTTCTTCATTTTTCTTAAAGCTTGAGACCAATTTATGTTTTAAAACTTTATTTTTTATTTTGTATTGGGGTATAGGGGGTTAACAATGATATGAGAGTTTCATGTGAACAGTGATGGGGACTCAGCAATACATACACATGTATCCATTCTTCCCCAGTTGAGACCAGTTTAGAGAGAAACTTTTAATCCAGAGTTTCTAAGAGGCTAACATGCCTTGTGAGGAAGAAACCTTTTTCTAGTTAAACTGTATCTGTGGTCTTCCTAAAATGACCTGGTGAAATGTAACTCTGATGTAATCTGTAGTGTAGTAGTATAAATACTCTGTATCAACTATGACTATTCATTTCCAGAAGGGTTTTCAAATTGAAAATTAAAAAAACAAAAAAGCTTGGGTTTCTGTCATGACATATGGCAGAATGCTAAAATAAATAAAAAATATAGTTTGTAGTAACAGATGGATTTGAACCGCACTTGGATCTGTTGAATACTTTTTTAAATATTTAATTTACAATGAATCTTTAATATAACATTTAACTAAGTGTTCTGTCATATTCTTTTTAAATGTATGCAGTCTTTTCAATGTAATTGTGTCTAGAAAATTTCAAAAGAATATTGAGTGTTGAAAATTAAAACTGTCTCTGAAGGAAAAAAAAAAAAAAACAGTAATTTTCCTGAGATTTTTATGGTTCCCTTTTATTTGCACTGCTCAGAATGTTGTATATTTTTTTTAAACAGTCTGTCAGCCTCTTCTTTATTTTCAGTTTGCTGAAAAAAATGGAACCAAACAATGAAAGTAACTTTTAGTCAAGAAAATCAAACATACATGCTGAGGCCATTGAATCCATTCTGTTTGTTGGGATGGAGCCAAATACTACAGTAGTTTTCTAGTAGAATTACGGTTGTGATATAACCATGGTTACTATCCTTCATGGAGATAATCTGAATAAATGAAATCACTAAGAAAGTGATAAAGCAACTTAATCAATCACATCTAAAGAGAGCCAATGAAAAATTCTCTAGAGCTAACTTATAATGTACCTTTTAAAACATTTCATGCAAAATATATTTTAATTGTTTTTTCCCCAAAAAGAGTGTTAGTAAAGATGGAAAGGGTCAGTAGCGGTTAAGAGGTGTTCTGCTTTATACTTCATGCATTTGTGCTGGTCAGTAAGTTTACTAGAGATTTTCCATAAGATCTAATGGAAAAATCTGAATAAACTTTTTTGACCAACCCAATACTTTCTCCATTGGACTGCTATACCTTGGTCATGACTTTAACACCTCCGTCCAATTAATGTAGAAGTGAGAAATATAGAGCTGTGTTCCAGGCCAATACTTATTAAACACTTTCTTCCCTTGCATTTGATGATACTCTGTATTTGGGCATGTGATAAGTCGACCTTATCATTAAAAAGAAAATTAGGTGTTAAAGACATAGAAAGCTTATTGAGGAATATGTCTGGAACTCAAGCCTTTGTCTAGTAAACACCTGTTATAAGAGGGAATAACACTGATTGTGGATCTATTCTTTCCTGGTTTGGTAAGTGAGCCTTGAACCTCGTTCTGATGTCTTGTGTCTTGATAGCTGTTGTCACCGTAGAAGACACATACTGGACAGGAAGGTTGGTCCAGGTCATAATTCTTGAGATCTGTGTCTCTGGATATTTTGTGTACATCCTTTTAGAACTCTGGATCCTTGAACTTTTTTGTTGATAGTTTTTCTTTTTTGCCCCACTGTGGTAGCACTAGTGATATAGAGCCTACCTGCCAATGCAAGAGACTAAGAGACAGGGGTTTGATCCCTGGGTGGGGAAGATCCCCTGGAGAAGGAAATGGCAACCCACTCCAGTATGCTTGCTGGAAATCCCATAGACAGAGGAGCCCCAAGGGCCACAGTCCAGGGGTCACAAAGAATTGGACACGACTGAAGTGACTTAGCAGACACAGTGTATTATGGTATTTCTGCATAGTGTCCCATTAGGAAGCAGAGGTTTAGAACTGAAAACAGTTCTAAAACCCTTCCTCGTAGCTATGACCTGTGGGCTTATGGTTCCTTTGAATGGAATGAGCAAGGATGAACAATGAATTGTTGTCTAACTGGGTGGGTGAGGAGGAGTCATGATGACATAGTGTTAACTACTCTTCTGGTCTTTTATCTTAGCCTCTGATCTGAGTCTGCTATTTCTTTGTCTCTTCCTGCCTTCCCAGACCATTTGATAACAACTATAATAAATCATGTAACACTTGCTTTGGCACATCACTCGTTTTTGACTCTTTGATACCATGTTAATCTTGTCCATTTTTAAAGATTTTTGTTTTTGATGTGGACCATTTTTAAAGTCTTTATTGAATTTGTTACAATATGGCTTCTGTTGTTTATTTTCTGGTTTTCGGGCAGAACCCAGTAAGGTCTGGGATCTTACTCCCTGACCAGGGATTGAACCTGCACACCCTGCATTGGAAGGGGAAGTCTTAACCCCTGGACTGCTAGGGAAGTCTCTTAGGTGTTAATACACTTAAACAGGGAAGCAGATGGGCTTTCCTACTGTAGCCATTGTTTGCTAGTTGATGCTGAAACTTCAAGATGGAAAAGAATACCTAAATGGGAAGGAAATCCAAAAGACAGGGAAAATGTGTATATGTATGGCTGATTCACTTTGCTCTACCATAGAAAACACATCATTATAAAGCAACTGTACTCCAATAGGGATTCCCTGGTGGCTCAGAGGGTAAAGCGTCTGCCTGCAATGCGGGAGACCTGGGTTTGATCCCTGGGTCGGGAAGATCCCCTGGAGAAGGAAATGGCAACCCACTCCAGTATTCTTGCCTGGAGAATCCCAGGCTCCAATAACAATACTCCAATAATAATTTTTAAAAATATGTATGGCTGCGCTGGGTCTTTGGTGCTGCTCGCGGGCTTTCTCTAGTTGCAGAGAGCGCGAGCTACTCTCTAGCTGCAGCGTTAGGGCTTCTGGTTGCGGTGGCTTCTCCTGTTGCGGTCCCTGGACTCTGGAGCACTGGCTCAGTACTTGTGTATGGGCTTAGCTGCCCCGAAGCACACAGTTCTTCCTAGATCAAGGATTGAACTGGTGTCCCCTGCGTTGCCGGGCGGATTCGTAACCACTGGACCACCAGAGAAGCCGCTTCCAATGACAATTTTTTTTTTTTTTAAAGGAATATGTCCCCAATTTCACAGTGGGTCAGACAGGCTGAATATTTTCCATTCACCCATCCCCCTCATATTTTCTTTGACTGAATCATTTCTTTGCCCACACCAGTGAGTGCCCAAAGAGGTTTCGTCCCAGCTCCAGTTGTTTAATTTATGTGCCAGGTAAGTGGTTCTCTCTGCCCTGTCCCCTCCCTTTCTCTCACATGGGCTAACTTACATAACCTTTCCAGAAGGATAACCTCTCCTCTTGTATTTCTTCAGTGGCTCTATATGTAACAAAGAGTGACTTCACTAGGAGGACCAGCCTATCCCGATTCTAAGGAACATCAAGTGGCGGTGCCGCATCTCAAAACAGTTGCACTCTTGAAACGAATAAGGGTCCAAAGTGAAATGAATTGTGAGTTATTTGTGCCCTGCTGTTCAGTGACATTAGCGCACCATATGGTGCTACGCTGAATGATTCCAGACATCCTGGGAAATGCTACCTACTCCACAGTACAAAAGGCACTTCTTTAAAAAATACATGTAGCAATAAAGTCTGGCCATGTTTATCCTTCTTTTCTCCTGTCAGGCATCTTTTTTTTTTTAATTTTTTATTTTTAGCACAGCTTTTATTTTCTGGTTAATAAGCATCCCAAATTATGAAGCAGCACATTTGTCCTGCTTGCCCTGGGCTACCCACCTGAGCTGGTGAACGTTTCATGTCTCTCTCGAGTGCAATAAACCTGACAGTTCATATAGCCGGGGTGGGGTCCCCTGATAAGGTAGATAATGTTGTTATTTTGAATGTACCCTGTCCTGAGAATGTTACCAGTGTTGCACTGAGGTTACCTTATCCCCAAAGAGACTTTGAGGGTTGAGAGAGAAGAGATGACAATCAGCTATTGGCAGTTGTACACTATTTGAAAGTTTAAACCCCAGGGTAGGGACTTTCCTGACAGTCCAGTGACTGAGTTTGCCTTCCAGGGCAGGCTGTGGGTTTGATCCCTGGTTGAGGAGCTAAGATTCCACATGCCTCGCAGCCAAAAAAATCAAAACATGAGACAGAAGCAATATTGTAATAAGTTCAATAAAGGCTTTACAAGTGGTCCACATCAAGACATCTTTAAAAGAAGAGGAAAAGCCCAGAGTTAACTCAGAATTCACAAGTCTAAAGTCATCTTCACTTTTATTATAGATATTATAGGGGAAAAAAAATAACACTGATGAATACATCAGTACAGACTCACCTTTATCTCATTTAAGCTCCAGAAATCAAACTGACTTTTTCTTTCTCCCCTGTGCTTTACTTTTCAAAATGGGTTGGGAATTATTCTGTCTTAGGGGAAGGGATCAGCAAGTATGTGATAATGTAGATTTACAAAGCTGGGCTTTTCTTAATACTATATACTAGCTTCTAAAATACTACGAGCTTTCCAGAGAAATTATAGGGGTTTTTTGGTGACATACTCATCATTTTATGTACGTCTTCAATGTGTATTGATGATACTGCGTTTCACTTGGAGAAATTACCACCTCACCTATTCTTGGCTTCTACCATAAACCGTTCCTTTACTGTTTAGTAGAAGTAATTCAGTTAAATGATGACAGAAAGTATATCTTTTAAATTGAGTTTGTCTGGTGTTCTGAGCCAGGTGTCCGAGGAGGATGATGTAATGTTTGGAATGGAAAGTTTCTCTTGTCAAAAGAAGTTGTAAGAAAGAATTACAAGTCAGAATGAGTCTGTGAAGGGTATTTCCCCATTTCTGGTTGAAATCTGTCTCCTGAGAGGTTCCAAGGAGGGGCTATGCAGCTTAAAGAAGACATAAAACTTTTATGTCTAAAGAATTGGCTAAGGATGGTAGAGCTTGGTTGGGTCCATGAAGAGACAAAGCCAGAAGGATGCTGTTAATAATTAGCATCCTTGATCCCTCTCTACTTCCTTCCACCCACATTCCCATTCCTGTTGAGCATCAGCAAACTCCTATATTTGTTACATCTCAAGAGGATATTCTGAATTCTCATTTCAGTTATATATAATTTTCCTCTACATTCTAATAGATTGCAGACCTACACCAAAGTCTTCATTGGTTTATACCCTTTGTGAGGGAAGTGGGGTTGGTGACAGTTTTGGATTGTAGAATTTAAAACATGGAACACAGTTATTGCTGTGTGATACATTGAGAATTAAATGCTCTCAGCTTTATCTGAGATTCTTGAGGCTCAACTTTAATAAGGAGGTAAGATGTGTTTTAATTAGCTTAGCAGATCATATTTTCACCTAGAAATGAACCTCCTATGAAACATGAGAAAATTTATTTTACTCTAAGGAACTGATTATTCTTTTTAAAACCTTTTCTATATTGCTTATTTTCATCATTGAATTTTTTTTATCATGTATACTGTAAAGGTGGAATTTAGCTAAAGATTGTATCTGAATTATTAGAAACTGTCATGAACAGTTCAAAGTAATGAGATTGTCTTATAAGGGAAATAAGATAATCACAATGTAGAATGAAAAAAAAAAAAAAAGCTTTATTTACATGTGAGTTTAGACCATCTCTACCACCGTGAAACATGAGAGGAATCAAAGCTCTGAAAGTTTGCTTTGTGGGCAGGACTGAGTACTTAGCACAGAGTATTTAAGGTGAAAGATGTCTGTTACCCACACGTGTTAAAGGGACCAGAATATTAGTATGAGTCATTAAAGTATGGCTTACTAATGTTTCCTACCTTGATACACACACTTGCTGGGTGCTGGTGAAGGAGAGATGAAGAAAAAAGTACACGTGATGTGAAGGTATTCAGTTCAGTCGCTCAGTCGTGTCCGACTCTTTGCGACCCCGTGAATCGCAGCATGCCAGGCCTCCCTGTCCATCACCAACTCCCGGAGTTCACTCAGACTCATGTCCATGGAGTCAGTGATGCCATCCAGCCATCTCATCCTCTGTAGTCCCCTTCTCCTCCTGCCGCCAATCCCTCCCAGCATCAGAGTCTTTTCCAATGAGTCAACTCTTCACATGAGGTGGCCAAAGTACTGGAGTTTCAGCTTACTCTTTTGTTGACCATGATGGCTACTCCATTTCTTCTGAGGGATTCCTGCCCGCAGTAGTAGATATAATGATCATCTGAGTTAAATTCACCCATTCCAGTCCATTTCAGTTCGCTGATTCCTAGAATGTCGACATTCACTCTTGCCATCTCTTGTTTGACCACTTCCAATTTGCCTTGATTCATGGAATGCCTGACATTCCAGGTTCCTATGCAATATTGCTCTTTATAGCATCGGACCTTGCTTCTATCACCAGTCACATCCACAGCTGGGTATTGTTTTTGCTTTGGCTCCATCCCTTCATTCTTTCTGGAGTTATTTCTCCATGGATCTCCAGTGGCATATTGGGCACCTACTGACCTGGGGAGTTCCTCTTTCCATATCCTATCATTTTGCCTTTTCATACTGTTCATGGGATTCTCAAGGCAAGAATACTGAAGTGGTTTGCCATTCCCTTTCTCCAGTGGACCACATTCTGTCAAATCTCTCCACCATGACCCTCCCATCTTGGGTTGCCCCACGGGCATGGCTTAGTTTCATTGAGTTAGACAAGGCTGTGGTCCTAGTGTGATTAGATTGACTAGTTTTCTGTGAGTATGGTTTCAGTGTGTCTGTCCTCTGATGCCCTCTTGCAACACCTACCATCTTACTTGGGTTTCTCTTACCTTGGGTGTGGGGTATCTCTTCACAGTTACTCCAGCAAAGCTCAGCCACTGCTCCTTACCTTGGACGAGGGGTATCTCCTCACTGCCGCCCTTCCTGACCTTCAACGTGGGATAGCTTCTCTAGGCCCTCCTTCGTCAGCGCAGCCACCGCTCCTTGGACATGGAGTTGGTCCTCCCAGCCGCCGCCCCTGGCCTCGGGCGTGGCGGCGTGGGGTAGCTCCTCTCAGCCACCGCCCCTGACCTCGGATGCGGGGTACCTCCTCTTGGCTGCCTAGTAAATACAAAATAGCCTTGTAATTAGGGTACCATATCAGCCATTGAAAAAGGACAAAACAAGACAGGATGAAGAGATTTACAAGTGATAAATATATCAGCAGACAGACTTAATGGGAAGCTTGAATGGGGTTGCTTTTTTCTTTTTTTCCTTGTATAAATGCTAAGTTTTCTTAACAAAGAAAGGACACATAAAATACAATCCTTTAAATGTTAATATGTGTGACCATGAAAATAAGAAAAGCAGTTTTATAACACTTGTACTGTTAGCATAACAGACACCATTGCTTCTGTTAACAGCCTCTGATAGCATGTGCCTACTCCCTTTGCTAGGTGTAAGGAACAATTTCCTCTAAGAGTGCAGCATAACCCTTAAATAATCTTTTATCTTTGAAGTTACTGATACAACCTCCAGAGATATTAGCACCTGTAGAAATTAGAGATAGTCAAGAAACCCTCCTCCCACAGTTGAACTTTTAGCTAAGAAAAAGAGAAAACTTGCACAGGAAAAGTAAACAACTTACAGTTGAGTCTGTGCGGATTGATGGTGAAAGTTTGTTGCTGAATCACGCAAAGACGCTGGGATTCTTGGCCTCCGGAGGAGAAGAATTCAGTCCAGGGCCAGAGACAAGGCTTGATTGCTCAGAGCTTTTGTGTAATAAAGTTTTATTTAAGTATAAAGGAGATAGAGAAAGCTTCTGACATAGACATCAGAAGTGGGTAGAAAGAATACCCGCTCGCTAGTGTTAGCAATGGAGTTATATACTCTCCAATGAATCCAGAGAATGTCTGGAGGTTGTAAAGACCTCACCAGACCTACTCCCATAATTTACATTTTAAGATAGCAGAATTAGCCAGAAGGTTTAATCCAGAGACTGTCCTCAGGCATGATACATTATTGTTATATAATCCTTGTAAAGACCAGATCTACTCCCATAATTTACATTTTAAGATAACAGAATTAGCCAGAAGGTTTAATCCAGAGACTGTCCTCAGGCATGATACATTATTGTTATATAGACCTACTCCCATCATTTACATTTTAAAATAACAGGATTATCCAGAAGGTTTAATCTAGAGACTGTCCTCAGGCAGGATACATAATCCTAAGGAATGTGGAGGAGAAAAAAAAAAGTTTGTCCTTTCTTCCTCCTTGAGAATTCCAGACCCCTCTCTCCTTGAGGACCCCTAGACTTCTTATCAACCTGCCTAGGAAATGACACTCTCAGTGGCAAACCAGCCTTTATACAATAATAATTGTGACCAATAAGATTAATGGTAGCGGCTTTACAATCTATATTTAATTTTAACACTGGGAATTTCATTTGTTAGAAATCACCAACATTTTAAGGGAAAGCAATAGAATAAAGAAAGGTCACTGAGAATTTTCTTCTCTAATCCAAACTATTGATTCAGTGAAATTTCATGGAGTTGGCAGTTCCCAAAGCTATAGAAGAATGGCTGGGCTGCTGAATTTGTCCCATTAGTTCAATTGCATTTTTGAAAAGAGGAATTATATTTTTAATCCCCTTAAAGTAGGAGCTCAGGGTGGTATTTGGAATCCCAAATGCTGATCATTTTTAGATTCTCTTGTAATGGGAAAATTCCAGGTGAAACCGCTTCTGTATATGCTCCCATTTCATGAAACTTAGAAGAAATGTGAAAAATTCCTCATAGTTGGTTTTTTGCTAGGTATGGTCTGTATCCTGTTGTGCTGAAGAAGTTTTTCGATTGTGCAGTTTTTTAATCACAAAAAATCTGACCACTTTCTGTCTTAAGTAAAATTGAGATTACAAAAAATGAATTAAAATGTGCTGTTAGTGGAGCTGATTTCCCCAGTGGCTCAAGAGGTAAAGAATCCTCCCTCAAGGCAGGAGACACAGGCGGTATGGTTTCGATCCCTGGGTCGGCAAGGTCCTCTGGAGAAGGACATGGCAACCCACTCCAGTATTCTTGCCTGGGAAATCCCATGGACAGAGGAGCCTGGCGGGCTACAGTCCATTGGGTCGCAAAGAGTCAGACATGACTGAGAATGTGCACACAGATTAGTGGAACTGAAGTACTAGAAGCAGAGCATACTGTACTGTTTTCATGGGGGATTCCTTTGATTTGGTGTGACCATGGTACCATGCACTTTCTCTTGGTACTAGGAAGTATGTAGATGCCAGGGATGGAGTGAAGATGGGCACATATGAATATTAAGCCCCTCCTAAAAAGCCCTCTGCTGGAAAAACTTTGCTTCTCATAACATCATGAGAGTGGGCTAGAGAGAGTTTCTGCAGAATGAAGTGTATTTGATGAAGAAAATGGTGTTGGCCCATGAGATGTCCTTTTCAAGTCAGAACAAACATAGGGAGCTATAGTGAGTTAGACCCAAGGAGTGGTGGTTAGTGAGCTTAGCTGGGAAGAATTCTGGGCTAAGAAGTTCCAGTTAAATGTGTGTGAGTAAGAGTGGCTATTTCGAGGGGAAGGAGGAAAGGTATATGCTTTTTGACAAGTGTGTGCCATTGATATAAAGAGGCATTTGATGGAAATAGGTGAAAAGACTTTTTTGGTTCTCCTTGGAAGTTATTCTTCAACTCCACGCACTTTCAGAGACTCCTCAAACAGGGCTTGGGCTCTGTTCAAAGCCTTCTAAAATGTGGTCCCAACGTGCCTCTGTAGTATTCACTTGCTCTCCAGGGTGGTCTCTGGGTTCTATAACCATCCACCTTCTTCCGTAATCTCTGTTTATAGTATTCCATCAGCCAGGAACACTCACTCCCACCCCACCATCAATCCCCATACTTACCATCTTCTGTGGGCAGCAAAAACCATACCTTTCTCATAGAAATGTCTGAACTGCCTCATTTCATAACACTTGTCTTCTTTTCTACATGACCTTGGGTAAACTGAGGTGGCTCTCCACTGAGTGCTTTGCTGTTCAGTTGCTAAGTTGTGTGTCTGACTCTTTGTAACCCCATGGACTGCAGCTTGCCAGGCTCCCCTGTCCTTCACTATCTCCCTGAGTTTGCTCAAATTCATGTCTGTTGAGTCAGTGATGCCATTCAACCATCTCTTCCTCTGTCGCCCCCTTCTGCCCTTAGTCTTTCCCAGCATCAAGCTCTTTTTCAGTGAGTTGGCTCTTTGCATCAGATGGCCAAAGTATTGGAGCTTCAGCATCAGTCCTTCCAATGAGTATTCAGGATTAATTTCTTTTAGGATTGACTGGTTTGATCTCCTTACAGTCCAAGGGACTCTCAGGAGTTGTCTCCAGCACCACAGTTTGAAAGCATCAATTCTTTTTTGCTCAGCCTTCTTTATGGTCCAACTCTCGTATCTGTATGTGACTACTGGAAAAAACATAGCGTTGACTAGACAGAATGCCGGCAAAGTGATGTCTCTGCTTTTGAATACTCTGTTTAGTTTTGTTGTAGCTTTCCTTTCAAGGAGGATGGGCTTTTTAATTTAATTGCAGCAGTGACTATCCACAATGGTTTTGGAGCCCAAGAAAATAAAATCTGCCACTGTTTCCATTTCCCCATCTATTTGCCATGAAGCGATGGGACCCATGAGCTTCGTTTTTTGAATGTTGAGTTTTAAGCCAGCTTTTCTTTTACTTTTCTTTTCTGCATGACCTTGGGTAAACTGAAGTTGCTATCCACTGAGTCTTTTGCTGTTCAGTCACTCAGTTGTGTCTGATTCTTTGTGACCCCATGGACTACAGCATGCCATTCCCTGTCCATCACCATCTCTCAGAGTTTGCCCAAACTCATGTCCATTGAGTCAGTGATGCCAACCAACCATCTCTTCCTCTGCCGTCCCCTTCTCCTCCTGCCTTCAGTCTTTCCCAGCATCACAGTCTTTTCTACTGAGTCAGTTCTTCCCATCAGGTGGCCAAAGTATGGGAGCTTCAGCTTCAGCTTCAGCTTCAGTCCTTCCAATGAATATTCAGGGTTGATTTCCTTTTGGATTGACTGGCTTGATCTCCTTGCTGTCCCAGGGGCTCTTTTATCTCTCCTTAAATATTTCTTTGTGTGCCTATCATTTTCTCCAGTGAGAGGTGAGGCTTTTCTGTAAAAGCACCACATGCTGTATCATTTTGTCTCTTCCTCAGATCACATGCTTCCTGGTGCCTGATTGCCCAGCAGATACTTTTTGTTCAACCACAGGGATCATTGCAGACCTTGATCACAGCACCACTTTTAGGCATCCAGCCCGATCTGGGGCCTAGGAGACCTTTGGAAGGGAGATGCTATCAGACAGAACCTGCCCAGACTCAGGCATGGAGTGACTGTTGTCCTGTGCTGTGGAACTCAAGTGTCCTATTTGCATTGGAAATCTTCCTGGAGCCTGTGAACCCAGCTCACACTGAGAACAGCTTCCTGCTGAGCCCAGCGGGTACACAGGAGAGTGAGCGGTGTGCCTCTGTGGGTCCTGGCTTTGGGGTCATGAAAGCAAGAGTGTTTCTGTAATTGCAACACAGCGGGAAAGCTCCCTGGGTCACCTTTCCTGACTGGGGACCGCAGCCTCCTGCCAGGCAGCCTGGGACTACATTAGTAAACCTCTGTAGGACCACAGGGACGGCTGGAGTGCCTTTGATTCATCTGCCCTTGTGCCTCTGGTTTATCTGTGTTTACTATAGAAAGGTAGTGATATTTACCGGCGGAGCTCCAGGTGGGCCAAGGGAAAGATATTCCATATCTGTGGACACTGCAGGGTCCCTGGGACATGGAGGGTCACTTTTCTGAAGGATTTAGCAACAAGGTCGCATCTGGCCTTTTTTAAAAAATGTGCTTTTCTTCTGAGCCTGTCCGTTTGCTCTGAGCTTTGAGTTTTCCTCCTGAGAGAAGTAGTCTGTCTCTCTTTCGTATACTTTGTTTCTGTGTTCCTTTTTTTGAGGTGTGTCCTTTATTTTCTCAGCATATTACAGGCACTCCAGGGTCATCCAGAGCTCCTGCTGCTTCTGTGTCATTCTTGCCAGAGCTCCTTGTATCATATTTGTTGCTTAGTGATTAGGTGATTAGGATCACTTCTAGCAGCTGCTGTCTCCTCACTCACTCCCTGTCCATCTCTACTCTGAAACATTTAGTGTGTTTGTAAACAAACTTTACTATGATGATCAACTGGCTGGCTTCATAATCCTGTAATTACACACAAGATCCTTCGTAATCCACAACTCCTTGCCTGTGATATCTTGTGATAGCCTTTCTACAAGGGCATACACATGTGGTCCTTAAATTGTTCAGTTACCCGGTCTTGTCCCACTCTTTGTGACCCCATGGTCTGCAGCATGCCAGGCCTCCCTGTCCTTCACCGTCTCCCAGAGTTTGCCCAAGTTCATATTCCTTGCATTGGGGGTGCCATCCAGCCATCTCATCCTCTGATTCCCTCTTCTCCTTCTGCCCTCTATCTTTCCCAACATCAGGGGCTTTTCCAAAGAGTCATCTGTCTGCATCAGATGACTAAATTACTGGAACTTCAGTCAGCATCAGTCCTTCCAGTGAATATTCAGGGTTGATCTCCCTTCAGATTGACTGGTTTGATCTTCTTTCTGTCCGAGGGACTTTCAGGAGTCTTCTCCAGCACTACAGTTTGAAGGCATCAATTCTTTGGTGCTCTGCCTTCTTTACAGTCCAGCTCTCACAACCATGCATGACCACTAGGAAGACCATAGCCCTGACCATACGAACCTTTGTGGGTAGAGTAACATCTCAGCTTTTCAACACACTGTCTAGGTTTGTCTTCGCTTTCCTGCCAAGAAGCATTCATCTTCTGATTTCACGGCTGCAGTCACTGCAGTGATTTTCAAACCCAAGAAGAGGGAATCTGTCACTACTTCCACATTTTCCCCCCTCTATTTGCCATGCAGTAATGAGGGCTGATGCCATGATTTTAGTTTTATTTTTAAATATTTAGTCTTAAGCCGGCTCTTTCACTCTCCTCCTTCACTGTCATCAAGAGTCTCTTTAGTTCCTCTTCGCTTTCTGCCATTAGAGTGGTATCATCCCCATGTCTGAGGTCCTTAAACACACCTCCTTAAATACAGAATGAGCTGAATGGGTGCTGTTTTCTGCCAAAACAAGGTGTTTTCCCTAATGACTCTCTTTTCACTTGGCCTCAACCCCTTTGGGTCTCTTGTAGTATTTCCTTGAAGCTTTCAGCCTCCTGCAGGGGCTCCAGGCAAAGCAAAAGGATTTGAGGGAACTGACACAGTTCTGAAGAGCAAGGCCAGTTTTGGGTTTCATATGTCAGGCTGAAAAGGATGGGTCGAATCACACTGGGAATGGAGGCTCCTGTATTTAAGAATCAATGACCAGGCCCCGGCTGTGCTGGTTGTCGCCAGTTCTCTGGCCTGCCAGTCCGGTGACCCAGACAGGTGCCTGCTCTTCCTGTAGGAGTTTGACTCCTGCTCCTGCCCTCCGAGCCCCGTTGTGTCAAGAGATTCGTCCCCTCCCGTTTGGCCCATAACCAAACCCTGCCCAACCCTGTGAGGGGGCCCATTCAGAGTCTCCTGCTAAAAGTGGGGGTGTCCAGCCCCTGCTTCAGCTGCACCTGCCTAATCCCAGTCTGGTTTCCGGTTCTCAGCACTCCTGGAAAGCCCTGTGACCATCAGGACAAGCCAGTCCCTCAGGGTCTCTCACTTGCCCCATTTATTTGTTTAATTTATTTTATTGAAGTAGAGTTGATTTCCAGCATTGTGTTAATTTCTGCTATACGGCAAAGTGATTCAATTCAATGTGACTCAATGAAATGATATATTTACACACACACACGTATCTATATACACACACACATACATATATTGGGTTAGTCGATATGGGTTAGCCCAACGGTTCAGGTTTTTCCATACGATGTTATGCAAAAATCCAAATGAATTTTTGGATCAATCCAATATATTCTTTTCTATAGTCTTTTCCATTATGGTTTATCACAGGATATCGAGTCTAGTTCCTTGTCTTCTACAGCAGAACCTTGTTTATCCATTCTCTATAGAGTAGTTTGCATGTGCTAATCCCACACTCCCAATCCATTCCCCTCTCCCCTCAGCAAACTATTGCTACGTCCCATGGCTTTCGGACTCCTTCTGATACATTGGCTGGTGAGAGCTGTAGAGAGAGTGGGGAAGTCCGGGCATTTCTCTTCCACTCCTGGGTTGGAAAGGTGCTGTGGGATAGTAGAGCCCCCGGAAGGAAGGCTGAGGAAAGGATCAAGTGTGGCCTGGGATTGTAGTGCTGGGCTGGGGGCTTCTGACCGTGGCCCCAGTCAGATTGCTTTATGATGGTGCCTCAGGGGCATTGGTAAAAGCAAAGGGCAGCGTCGTTGGTGGAATCAGGTTGCAGGTGTGGAGCGGCTCTTTGGATTTGCAGGGGAGAACCCTTGGGAAAAGGATAGACGACTATTCTCCAGTCTTATTTTTCCAGCTAGCCATTCTCCCATGTCCAGGAGAATACATATTTCTTTTGATTTCCTATATTGCTGATTGTGGAAATGGGACTGATAACATCTGAGCTGTAGTCTCTTGAGCAGAGGAAAGAATGAAAGTCATCTAATTCAACCTGCTCACTTGACAGGAGATAAGTGAAGCCTGCGGGGATGTTCACGTCTGCCAAGGTCACACAGCTGCTCTGTGAGGGCACCTGGCTCCCCCTCTGGTGACCCTCCCATTGGCAGTGACACCACCCTGGTTGTTTAGCTCCATTTCAGCTTATTTCCCAGCAACCCCATAAAACAATCCACCTTCCTCTTTTCTCCTTTGTATCAATGGCATCACACCAACTGCTTCATCCCCCACAGTGAGGATCTGTCTGAACATCATCTTCACCCTTTTTACACCATCAGTCACTAAGCCAGTAGATTCTATCATCTCTCTATCTGGTGTTATCTGTTCTGTTCCTTTCTTTCTCTTTGCTTTTATTTTAATATTTTTCAAAAATTATTCATTTCTCTGGCTGTTCCCAGTCCTAGTTTGGCATGTGGGATCTTTGATCTTCGTTGTGGCATGTAAACTCGTAGCTGTGGCATGTGGGATCTAGTTCCCTGTCCAGGGATTGAACCCTGCATTGGGAGCGTGGAGTCTTAGCCATTGGACCACTAGAGGAGTCCCTTTTTTCTTCTCGTTGTATTCCGTGTGCTTGGCACGTAGGTCTGCATGACCCTTTCCAGTCACAGCAGTCAGGGGGTTTTTCTGACTCCTCACTGCTGGATTCACCGCTGGTTACATGACTGCAGTCCCATCTGTCTTCTGCCTCACCTGTCATCTGAAACCCTCTGACTTTGCATTGCCTTAGAGTCTTTGCCTGAGACCCCAAGTTACAGAAGCCAGTGACTTAATGAAAAGGCAAACCCTACAGCTCACCTTTCACAAAGGCTGCGTGAGGAGAGACAAAAGGGGGACTGAGGCTTCACAAAGTTAAGGCTTCCTGTTTACATTGGCCTGAACGACATACACTTTGACACATTATATTATATACTTGTTTATATTAATAGATATGCATGAGTATGCGATAAGTTGCTTCAGTTGCATCTAACTCTTTTTGACCCTATGGACTGTAGTCCGCCAGGCTCCTCTGTCCATGGGATCCTCCAGGTAAGAGTACGGGAGTGGGTTTCCATACCTTCCTGCAAGGGATTTTCTTGACCCAAGGGTCGAACCTGAGTCTCTTAATTCTCCTGCATTGGCATGTGGTTTCTTTACCGCTAGTGCCACCTGGGAAGCCCATTTATATATATGCATACACAGAAATATGTCTGAATATATTATAATATGGGGGACACAAACACTCCATCCTGTCTGAAAGAACAATGCTGCTTTCTAAGGCATGATCTTTTATTCAGGGGGATGTTGAAAGCTTTTGGAGAGGAATGCCACTGAAGGATTCCTTGGGTATGATTTTTATTCATAGTGATGATAATTTTTAATTATAATTTCATGCTTGTAAGAATCTGGCTTCCAGATTAGAAGGTTGAAAGGAAGGCTTATTTGACCTTGTAAAGCAGAGGAAGCCAAAAGTTTACTGTAAAATCTCAAATCAGATGAGGAAGGAAGAATTGGGTTCTTAGGCAGTAAAGAATGATATCCTCTGACAGTTACAGCAGTATGTCAGTTCATCAGGGTATGTGGTGTGGAAACTGATAGTAAATATGCGTTAGTATTTGCGTCATAGTTCTTACCTTAAGCCTAAAAGAGTTTTCATGACCATGTTGAAAAGAAATAAAGAATTCCTGAAGATGATTGATTTGTTTAATACCATATTTGCCAGGACCTGCTTACCATCTTCTTGCTCTGACATTACCTTCTAATCATCCAAAAGATGTTTATGGAGAGACTTCCCTGGTGTCCAGAGGCTGAGACTCAGTGCTCCCAAAGCAGGGGGCCCAGGTTTGATCCCTGGTCAGGGATGAGATCTCACAGGCCACAACTGAAAGATCCTACATGCTGCAATTAAGACCCAACACAGCCAAATAAATAGATAAATATTTTTTTTTTAAGGTGATCACTAGATAATGAATAGAAGGAAAGTCTTGAGTTCAACTCTGTGGATAGACACGAAGGGCTGTGTGTGTGTGTGTGTGTGTGTGTGTGAAAAAAAATTCTGCCAGAGAAATGACTGGTCTGCTTATATAGAGTACCTTACAGGTAGTCAATTTGTATAATAATCAGCATTAAAAATCAACTTCCTAAATGTTCCGAAAGACTGGAAGAGAGAACTCCTAGGAATCAGAATGAGATCTGTGTGTGTTGACTGGGGTGATCATGAAAGATTTTATGGAGCAAATGATACTTAAATTTTGCCTTTAGAGTCTAAATGATTTATCTTGTTCTTTTTACCTCTGCAAGTTCCAGGGCCCTGAATCCTAGGTGATTTATAGCTGCAGAGCTGGCCAGCTCTGTGTGAACACATGCCTCCAGCTATCCACCCCAAGCAAGTCACTCAGGGATTCAGTTTAGTGAGATCCTCACTGTTATCACCAGCTCAGCTACCCCGTTGGCCACTGGCCTCAGCTCTGGGCCCTTGGGCTATTTTGAAACTATTATTATTTAGAATGAGTAATTTAATTCCAGAGACAATGATCTATATTCTTGTATTTAATTAAGTAGTCATTAGAATGCTTAGTTTCAGGCATCTTTTTTGTATGGTCTGAAGCACTGTCGTGTGGTATAGATTGCACTTATTAAACTTTTAGCTCTGCCAAACCATTGCTGTTTAGTTGCTCAGTTGTGTTTGACTCTTTGTGACCCCGTGGACTCCAGCACACCAGGCTTCCCTGTCCTTCAGTATCACCCAGAGTTTGCGCAAACCCATGTCCATCGAGTCGGTGATGCCATCCAGCCATCTCATCCTCTGTCGTCCCCTGCTCCTCCTGCCTTCAATCTTTCCCAGCATCAGGGTCTTTTCCAGTGAGTCAGCTCTTCTCATTAGGTGGCCAAGGTATTGGAGCTGCAACTTCAACATCAGTCCTTGCAATGAACATTCAGGACTGATTTCCTTTAGGATGGACTGGTTGGATCTCCTTGCAGTCCAAGGGACTCTCAAGAGCCTTCTCCAACACCACAGAAGATAACATGAAATATTGAAGTTTTGCTCCTTTGATTTTAGCCTAAAGCCCTATCACAAAGCATATAAGTCGCCCTGTGCTCCACACACATGCCGGTGCTTGATTTAACAGAACCATCCCTTCCTTTCCTTTCCATGCTTTCTTGTTGCATATGTCCTCTGCTTTTGTTTTGTGCTGAAGTTTTCATTTCATATTAAATCTTTATCAAAAGATGAGTGGATGTGGTTCAGCCCCGTTGGCAGGATCACCTGTTTGAAGGTTGGTTGTGATATCAAAAACAGTGTTGCAGCACTTTGAGGGGATTCATTTGCCTTTGGGATTTTAATAGAACTTTGTAATTGTGGATTATTTCAGTGCAAATACATTTTTAAGTAACAAGCTACTGCAAATCTTAACACCGTAAGCCCAAAATAAATCAATCATAAATAACCTTCAGGAGTTCTTCATAGCTCTGCACAGGCTAAGATGAAATCTGTCAAGGTGAATTGAAAGGCTAGAAGCTTCGAATTTGAGGTTCTGTGTTTTCCCCTACAGGAGCTGATGACATGTTTTGATATGTAACTCGGGTCAGACAACTGTATTTCTTATCCTCCTTTACGTGTCTCTGATGTCCTTAAACAGAAAAGAAAAAAATGCTGGCGAGATTTTCAGAACTGCCTCAGGTTGCGTTTTCTAAGAGAAAACTGAGCTTGTTTGGGGTCCTTTGCTTACACAATTGTGAACAGAGATGCCCCTTTTTATTTTCTGATTAAACAAAAAAATGTAACACTTCCCTTTGTAGATTTGGGATTTTATGGATCTATTATTTACGTAAAAACACGGTTTTTCATTCACCTTAGAGTTTACCTGCTAAAGTACTTTATCTTTTGTTTTGTCTTGAGACTGAGCTTTAATATTTTACTAGTAATAAATTCCAAAAGATGAATGGGAATTGCAAAGGAGTTTTTTGCTTTGTAGATTTATAGTGACCGTGACTGGACTGGGTTCCTACTGTCGTGTCTCAAGGACAGTCACACCTGGGAGCCCCATATGCTGGGGAGGTTGTCTGTGCCCCCGGACTGTGGGCGTGGCTTTGAAGTTTCTGTGCAAGTTTGTGTCTCACTTTTATATCCTTGATCACAGTCCCTTTCTTAATTTGTAGATCTTATAGGCATTTTGTTAATATTACATCATCTCCTTTTGACTGAAAGTGCCAGGAATTTGGTGCCAGGAAACTGCACAAGCCCAGTAACTTCTCTAGATGGAACCTTGCTTAGAATACTCCCCACTGGAAGGTACCAGAGAAGAATACGCATTTTGTGATGGTTTGATAGCCCATGATCATTTTTATTTTTAAATTATTTTTCTTTGAAGGATGATTGTTCTACAATATTGTGTTGTCTTCTTCCATACAAAGTGAATCAGCTGTAAGTACATATATGTCCCCTCCCTCTTGAACCTCCTCACCCGCCCCATCCCACCCCTCCAGGCTGTCCCAGAGTACCTCACTGAGCTCCCTGTGTTATACTGTGACTTCCCACTAGCTATCTGTTTTACATATGGTAATGTGTATGTTTCAATGCTGGTCTCTCAATTCGTCCCACCCTTTTCTTCCCTGGCTCCGTCTAAAGTCTGTTCTCTATGTCTGTATTTCTATTCCTGCCCTGCAAAGAGTTTCATCAGTACCATTTTTCTAGATTCCACATATATTCGTTAATACATGATATCTGTTTTTCTCCTTCCGACTTACTTCACTCTGTATAGAGGCTCTAGGTTCCTCCACCTCTCTAGCACTGATGAGCCCATTATAATTTAAAGAACACTTCGTATCAATGATCAGATTTAAGCGATTCTGTAAGAGGGTAGTTTAACATCGTCCTGATTTTCTGGACAAGGACCACAGTGACATTACCAGCAGCTCACCTCCAAAATAACCAGGGCTCAGGCTAGGACCCGTGCCTTTTAACTTAGGACTGGTATTGCGTTCATTCATCTGTGCCATTTCCTGCAATGCCAGCCTCAAGCAAGTCTTCCAGTTAAATGTCTTAGCTAAGGGTGGGGGAAAAAAAATATATATATATATATACACACACATATATATTTGTATAAAATAGTCATTAGACCATGCCTTTGAAGAGCCCACCGTCAAAAGAAGGGGATGAAAATTACAAGGCAAGTTGAGAAGTGCTGTTAGAACTAGGTAATTTTATATCTATTTCTTTGAGTTCATAGAGCGAGAACTGACAGATGTTCCCTGAGAGGTTTCTGGGAGGAAAGATCTTTCCATCACAACTTTAAGGATGAATAGGTAAAGCGCATCTCAGAAGGTGAGGTGGTTTGGGCAAAGCAGGGCAGCCTGGATGAGTGTGGTCTGCCCTTGAGCATAGGCAGAAGTGAAAAGAAATGGAAGTTGAGGCTGAACAGGGAGGATTTAACATGAGTTTCAGGGACTTCCCTGGTGGGCCAATGGTTACTACTCTGAGATTTCACTGTAGGGAGTGTGAGTTCAATACCTGGTCAGGGAACTTAAAATCCCACATACTGCCTGGTGTGGCCAAAATAAAATAAAATGTAAACTAAAGCTTGTCTTTCAGGTGGCAACCTCATTTTGTAGTTGTTGCTCAGTCTCTTCAGCCATGTCCGATTCTTTGCAACCCCATGGAGCCTGCCAGGCTCCTCTGTCCAGGGATTTTCCAGGCAAGAATACTGGAGTGGATTGTCATGCCCTTCTCCAGGGCATCTTCCTGACCTGAGGATTGAATCTGTGTCTCCTGCATTGCAGGTGGATTCTTTCCCACTGAGCCATATAATTTTTTTTTAATCTTTTTCTGAAAGGCCCTTGTTGGTTACCTATTTTAAGTAGAGCAGTGGGTACATGTCGATCCCAAATGTCCTGAATTTTTAATAAAGCTAAGTCCATCACATATACGTGGGTGTGTGTCAACAAAAAGTTTCATTAGAATAATGTGGTCTTAGAAAAGTATGGGTGTGTTCGTAAATGAGCTCTGTTTCCCGCAGTGTTCAGGATAGGCTGTGCAATAGAAGAATTCAGTAAATACCTGATTTGACAGATTTGTCACTGTCAGTGTAGGGACATCTATAACTGTATATTGAGATACACCTTCTTGTGTTCCAGTCTTTCTTCCCTTCCCCCTGATTTAGCTTGGAAGTACAGTAAGTACTTCTTTAGTAAGTAGGAAGTACCCCTACATATGAACCTTCAAAGATGTGCATTCCACCTGCTTTGGAAGTGAGTGAGATTGCAGCCTGCCCTCCATCTCCTATTGTTGGTGATTCGTCAGCCCTACCATCTCCCACCTCCTCTCCCCCCACAACTCAGTAACTCTCCTTGTGTGTTCATGTGATGCCAGTTGCTGTATGCCAGCTGTTGTTCTGTACTACTGTACTTTTTAAGGCACTGTCCTGTAAGATTGAAAATGTGTATTTTTGTGCTTTTTTTTTTTTTTTACATTATTATCTGTAAGAAAAGTATTGTAAGGCTATTACAATGCAATGCTATATAGCCAGTTGTGTTAGTTGAGTACCTCAGCCAACTGCGTCGGGATCTACGAAGAGATTGAAGTTACAAAGACGCTCTAGGAATGGAACTCGTTTGTATGTAGGGGAGTTAATGTATTTTGTATCTTTCAAGTCCCTGCTGACAAAGTCAACTCTCTAAAAGCCCATTCTGTTGTTAATGACTATTTATTTGGTTGAGCTTTCTTTCAAATGAGTCTGCTTGTTCCTTCAGCACTTTCATCAGAGTTACAGTGGGTGGTGGCTGCACAAACCCAAACTGGGACAAAGGGAAGAAAGAGGTGAGCCATTGACCCACATTTATGGATTGTGCTACTTAATTAGCAGGTGAAAGTGATACTCTATTTCTTTCTCATTTTTTAACTTGACAGGCTGAGCAGAAATAGTCCTGCCCCCAAAGGAAGGTTTTTATCTCCGTACTGTAAATGTCACCCTGGAGTTTGGTCTGATTGGGGTTTACATTTTTTTTAGGTCTGTGAATTGATATTCTGTCAGGAGCTCAACCTGTCTAGATGCCCCAGAAGGCATGGGTCTTCCCTTTGGAATCTGAAGGAGAGGGCAGTAAATTATATGGGAGCCCTTTGGGAGAGACAGTGTGTGGAAGACACACCCCAAGTGGTCTCCTGAAAAGGCCAGTGTAAAATGGAGCGGACCTCGGCCAGCAGCCACATCTCAGCATGCTGCTTCCCTGGTGAAACTGACTTGGTTTGCCAGTGCTGTGGAATCAGAAACTAAGATGGGAAAGGTCTATGTGATCTCACCACCCCCGCCTGCCAGTCTAGGGAATTATTCCTTACAGTTGAGCCTCTAGTTCCTCGTCCAGTCCACTTTTAAACGATGCAAGTGATAAAGTATTGATCTTGCCCAGTGCTGAATTTCTTTTGATTTGTTCAAGCTGTCATTCTGCACACAAACTCATGTAACTCCTCGTTAAGATTCTCGCACCACCTGAAACCTACATGCCACAGATTTTCCAGCGGGGATGGTTTCTCTATTAAACAGGGTCCACCTAGTTGTTGTTCTTTTTTCTTTATGTTTTGGCATCATTTTATTTGTTTTATTAATTTTCTAGTCTCAAAGCCATTCTCAGATGATTCCATTAAAAGGAGGTGGGATATTTGCCATTTATCAGCAAAAGAATGATAGATGATTGGAAAGAGAGATTATTCATGCCTTGTCACGATCAATATGACTCCATTCTATAACTGCTTTTTTTTTTTTTTTGG